>NW_020169832.1:4296134-4328560 GCF_002117355.1 Postia placenta MAD-698-R-SB12 | reverse complement strand
CGTCCATGACAAATCATCACGACCGATATGATCGTCGGCTTACCAAAGTCTGATGGATTCGATTCGATCCTGGTCACTGCCGACTGCTTTACCAAGCAGGTCCACTTCTCCGCCTGTCGTGAAACCCTGACGGCAGAAGGTGCGGCAGACCTATACATCCACGATGTGTTCAAGCATCATGGGGCCCCGGCCAAGGTCATATCAGACCGAGGTCCCCAGTTCGCTTCGAAATACCTCCATGCGGTGTACAAGGGACTAGGGATCGAGCCGGCGCTGTCCACAGCGTTCCACCCCCAGACAGACGGCCAGACTGAGTGCTGGAACCAGGAGATTGAGCAGTACCTGCGTGCTTTCACAAGCCACAGGCAGGATGATTGGGCGAAGCAGTTGCCGTTCGCGGAATTCGCGTTGAACAACCGAGTTCACTCTGCGACCAGGCACTCCCCTTTCTTCTTGCATCAAGGGTACAATCCTGAGATCCAAGTGCGGATCAATCCGATGTCTGCGATGCCTGCAGCCGCTGATCGGCTCAAAATCCTGAAGGAGATTCGCGACGATACGCGCTCTGCGCTCGAACTGTTAGCCGAGCGTATGAAAGTGTACTACGATAAGCACGTGCAAAAAGCACCGGTCTTCGTGCCGGGGGACAAGGTCTGGCTTGATGCCCGAAACCTTAAGCTGAAACAGCCGAGCAAGAAGCTCAGTCCCAAGTGCCTCGGACCATATGCCATGCAGCGAAAGCTCGGAGACCTGGATTACGAATTAGTCCTGCCGAAGTCGGTGCCGGTGCACCCGGTGTTCCATGTCTCCTTGCTGAGCAAGTACACGCATAGCGATATCCCGGGCTGAGAGCCGGAGGAGCCGCCTGCGATCGAGGTTGAGGGTGATGAGGAATACGAGGTTGAGCGGATCAAGGATTCGCGGATCTTCCGGCGTCAACTACAGTATCTCGTCAAGTGGAAGGGGTATGACGATTCACATACGTCATGGGAACCGGCAAGCAACGTTGCCAATGCACCGGCCCTTATAGCCGACTTCCACCGGAAGAATCCGAACGCCCCTCGCCGCCTCAATGCTGCTACCTTTGGCGGTCTTAACTTTCAGCCAATGCCTTCGCCACTGACTGAAGCACGCTGCCGCTCCGGGTGGGAGATGGGCAAGGGCGCCTCGCATGAGGTCATGCGCCGTTGAGGGGGGGGTAATGTCACGAGTTGGTACGGTGTCTAGCCGTTTTTTAATTTTTCCTTTTTGCGGGCTCGAACCCGCGACCTCTGTACTACATGCCCGATATGGATGCAGCGTTATCTACTGTACGATTAGATTAGATAGGACGGCAGTGCACGGCACAGCTCGGGCTCCACTGACACAGCCGCTCTGACTCACCGGCCCCCGGGGCCGCGTCGGCATGCTGCGCACAGACCAGCTGCGCACGGACCAGCGCGCACAGCCTGCCCTTATCTTCCCTCGTATATAAGCCGGCCTCTGCTGCCCTAGGGACCTCAGTTTCGACCTCTTGTCCCTAGGTCAGTAAGCTCTCTTGTACTTACTTACCTTTCCTCACAAACTAATATATTCTTGTCCCTAGCCTTAGGTTTGAGCTTAGCTCACCATCGCTTCAGTGAGATCTAGTTGAACGCCCCCCGCCTTCAGGTATTCCCCTGTCGCTTGACCTCAAGTCACGACACCTGTTGCTCGACCCTAAGTCACGACAACAAGAAATAGAATGGAAAGATAAATGTTTCACTGATTTTTGACATTGGAACATCTGCTGAAAAGAACACCATGGGCATGTGACAAGGAAGCACCAGCAGTGACCTGTGAGGTATATGGGTGTATGTGTAGTGTGAGATCTACTGTGTGGCTTGACCTCTCCAAGTGTAACTACACAAAGCAAAGTGACTGAGAACAGAGCTGGAGACCCTCAACAAACACAGCATGGCAAGTGTAACAAATACATCCTCGGGTAGCACATCATTATGTCAAGATAATACACAAACTATGCTCCTGGAGAAGAACGAGCCACATTTGCCAGCATAACATTGTATAGAGGAGAACCACACAACCAGTTTGCTGTTGGACATGTGTGGGTGACATCAAGCTTTCACCATATTGTGACTAGGTAAGGAGTTTGTCCGTATCTGTGGTAAGACGTCCAGACGCATGGGCACCCTACGTCATGTATCATTGTCATTCATAGTTGGCAAGGGGTCACCACTGTAGGCTGGCTTGAGTGGGGTATGTGTCAGGCCTTCCGCAACAATACCAATACGGAAGTCCAGAAGGCCTCCTCATAAGCAGATGCGCAATACCGGGATCCTAGAGGGGCATAGGAATCTTCCGAGTATGAGAGTACTCACCTGGGTAGCACGAGCAATATATTTGCTCTTGGAACATCTCCTTTCTGAGCACAGTACATCCCGGATATCCTGCAGCATGTGTGAGGGATGGTACTTTTAGGGTAGCTCCTGAACCCGCTGGACGCGTCACAGCGCTCGGCAATATGGTACGAGGACCAAAGAGATAGTGTTTCACGTGGGAGCTTGCGCTTCAGTATTCGTAAAAGACACAGCCGCTAGAGACATTGAAGGTTCAATGGATCAGGTGAAGTGCTGCAACGTGAAGGTAGCTGTGGAACCTCAAAGCTGTCACAGCGACTCGAGTCGGTAGGCCACAACATTTAGGCGCAGCCGTGTTCGCGTCTTCTTTGCTCACGTCCATCATACTGTGCTAAATCGCTTGAGGACACGATGGTGTGCAGTTGAATGTTCGGAAGATTAGCGCGTGCACTTGATTCGTTGAGCGTGAGAAACCTGCCAGATAACCCATAGACTAGGGTTACGCGGGCGTTAATGACGTCCTTCTCCAATCTCTATATGTTCGCCCATCATAGGCGTCACGTTCAATTCCAGTCTTGCAACTTCAAAATGCGCAATGAGATCGGAAGCTTTGAGTAGGTCCATGTAGCGACGCGCTGCGCGCACTCTGATTGGATCCGAAATCTTACGCGGATCACAATGTCTTTCCGAAGCCACGCATCACAGCAAGGTCGTGATGACAGAGTACGGCCATGTGGTACGCGTCAAGTTGAATGTATGCTTCAAGTATGCAGAACACTGTTCTTGTCAATATCAGGCATCCGGGCTTACGAGTCAAATACTTGAGAAAGACGCCGCCAGGGTCCAGAGACAGCAGATACGGTACCTGCTTTGCTATCTGCGTCTCGCGGTTGATGATCCATGTACGCAGATTCACTGCCAAGATCATAACGATTGTGAATGTACACCGCTATTTTGCTGCGCTTTGGGCGCAAAGATAAAGCGCGAAGCACGAAGCGCCGGCACACAATGCGATCCATCCCACTATCGAGAAGGCAGATAAGGGCACGTCGATATTTCACTTCCCCATTTCCGGATGAACTCAAATCTGACATACGTCGTCCGAAGCCCTACTCGGAACCGACCTGCGAACGCCACGCCCTATACATTTGGAAGCTGTGGAGACATGATCAATATCCCCTGGTTGTGATAGGACGCGGTGGGTCGCGGACTGGTCTGCTTGTCTCAGCTCAATTGCTATACACGGGCATCCGCACCTTTCGGACGTCGCATGATAGTGTAAGAGCCACTATCACGGACCAGCAGCTATACATTTGCGGACTCAAACGGAACCATGGATGCGTAATCACAGGAGACACCCGTACCTGGGTACAGAAGGTATGTCTATGACCGTAACTGGTCGTTCGGCATGTTACTCGGGCAGTGGCACTCGTTTGTTCTGGGTCATCAGTGCCAGCTCGGTCTATCGTGATCCGGAACTTAGTTGTCTGGGCTCCCGCCTACAGCGGCCGAATTACGTCTCTCGCAAGAGTTTAGCGACGTCTCCATATCGAGTAAGCATGCTCTGCATTTCTTCATATTTGTGTAGTGCGATGAGTAGCTAATGCTAATGATTCTAGTAAGTGGCTCGACATTCGGATGTGTCTCCAGTGCGAAATCTGTGTATTCACATATCTCAAAAGGTATAAACATCGAGGGGGTGGTCATGAACGCAACATCACCTCAGCTTTGAGCTACTGGTAAGCATAGTGTATGAACTGTACGCTATCACGGATACTGATTGATTGTAGTGTCATATGTATGATCATCCCAATCAAGAGTCTCTCAATTCACTGCAGGTCTTGCGAACGACAAAGCGCCCATCGTCTCCGGACGTACGTCGATCACGGAAGCCAGTGCTAGAAATATATATGGGCCCGGTTCCCGTATCTATTCGTCGCGATCTTCTCATATCGGGCACCTCTTCTCATTTCCCCTGCAACCGTCAAACAGTAAATGCTGGAACTACCGTCGGAACAGGCCATTGAAGGTCTCTTGGAATCCAAGTTAGTGAAAATCATTCATATACTGAATTCTGTAGGACTTACATTCACGTCGTGGTGTAGCTTTCAACAGAATTGTATCAATTATGCATCCGCTGGTCAGCGCCTCCATTACTTGTCCCATGCTCCAGCAATAATCATTCTTTCAGCCATCCTGATCTATTATGTCGGCCTGAACTTGCCACATGATGTACGACGTCTGTGGGGGCGAAGATCCATTGCGACACTTCTTTCTGCCACGAACTGGTTCGCTATCATTGGCACCATCATTATAAATTCACCTCTTCCAACTAATACTACACAAGTATGGAGCGTTCAATTTGTGATGTGCCGATATTGTATTGACAGTTGGCGTTTCAGAGGTTGGTTCCTTCAAATGACCTGACCGTTATTTACGGAATATTCACCCCACAAGATGTGCTTCTTATGGGTGGTCGTATCTGGCAGTATTTATTGTTAACTCCGCTATATCTTCATGTAGGCAATGCAATTCCCGTTCCCGAGTCATTCTCATCCTTTCATGGAAGTGGTATCCGCACTGCGTGTACATGCCGTGAGCGGAGGAAACTGGCGGTGGGTATTGCCGGTCTGGATCCTTGGTATAGTGCCCGTGGGCACCAACACAGTCAGTACATGTATTATGACCAGTCATTCCAGACTAAAGCAAGAGCATCATAGTGGCTTGTGACTCACGACAAGTGGTTTGTCCTTCCTCAAATTGGATGTTAGGAATCATGACAGTACCTGATGACATCCTCAAGGCGTGTGCAGACTTCCATCGGCTGTACCGGACTCTACACACTCGTTGACATCTACAGAAGTGAGTCGTCCCCTCCCGTATGTCCAGGCGTACTTGTTGACGCCATTACTCCCGTTGTAGTAGTGATCACTACTCGTGCATCTGTGGTCGTTTCGGACATCCTTGTGGTCGCAGCAACATGGTACTACATTGGTCGTACAAGCTCTGTGAGAACACAATTAGTACGTGATGTGTGGGTTGGAAGGCCCAATCTCACGACCGTCATGTTCCGAGATGGTAAGTACTAGCCAGAGTGTGCGGGATATTCATCGTAGTATCTCATATTCTGTAAACACAGGTACACTGTACTTCCTGTGAGAAAAGAAGTATTTTTCCTAGGACGATGGCATTTATGTTATGTACAGCATCGTCTCGCTGCTCAACATTTTTGACCTCATTATGACCACAATCAGCATCAGTAGTGTGCGTGTCTGTGCACATTAATTTGATTACCCATACTGAAACGGTCGTTCTAGTCTTATATCTACGTGCTGGACGTTACGAATCTGACTACAGCGTGCGTGGATCCTCTTGCATCATGGTATGAGGTATCTGCTGACACACTGTATCGTGCATCCTATAGGATGTCAATCATATTGATCTCCCACTTCCTCATCTGCATCCGCGAAGCTGCAGAACGCTCAATACAAGCATTCAGCTCCCAATCTCTATCCTTCGTCAACTCACAAGGCAACCCTGTCCCACGTCGGTGGCTGTCCAGCATAGAGTTCGCCGCCGACATTGCGGATCCCTCCGCTGAAAATAGTAACGCATATGCTTTCTCCGACCTCGAGGACGGCCTGGATTCACTGAGAGGCGAAGATAATGCAGTTGAAGAAAGCAATGATGGGATAGAGTTAGAGGAGCTCGCAGCATCTGTTCATTCCATAGATGCACGCATACCCTAATCTTCCTCGATATGGCCATTTTTGGTTGCGTTGTCCATCGGTTGACCATTTTCTACCAGTGGATCTACCGGTGTCGACGATCAAGTACCTGAAATGTCACGATCTGCCTTATTAATTTCCAGCCTGATTCATGCAGTTACACTTGCTGGGAGTGCACGAATCACAGTCAGATATTTAGAGGCCTCGGGAGCACTCTGGAGGCGCAATGTGTTGGTGTGCCATAGGTTGCCGTGCAGAGCTCGCTGTCGCTGTCTGTTGGTGCGCGACCCAAGTCCACGGCAGAATGAGGAAATGTCAATCCCGTAGTGTTGTAAATCGACGAGGACATACGCCAGTCTCAGAGGTGTATATAATGATCGTGAGGTGATTTGAATTAGATACGGTATATATAGTAAACATAACGTTACCCAAGTTCTTGGGATCAAGCTCCTCAACTACCCATAATACTCAATATCAGTACAATATATGCCTATTTATATAGCGCGTGTTGTAACATAAGTCACCAAAGCATGCATCATCAAGAGCTAAAGAGGAGCAGAGCAATTCAAGTTGTCCAGATAAGTAATTTTGAAGTGGCAGTCTCATAATTGAAGCTTGCAATCCATTATACGAACTGTAGCGCGGATTGTCATCATACAGAACAGGACGACGTGAGCGCATATACTGACCCGAGCCATCTCATAGCCCAACCGCATACACCACTCCCCTCGGATGGAAAGAGAGGCTACTCGAAGGAGGGATAAAGGGAAGTAACGGACCTCGTGGAGGAGGGATCGTCAGATTAGTGGTGACGGTGGACAAAGCGTCTGATTGTGTGAACGAGTGGACAGTCGTGCGCTGTGTTCTCCCATCTGTTGGGAGCAATGCGGACGTACTGGTGGCAATTATCGGATTAGTACACCAGAGATGATGCTTATCAGGAAGTACTCACGCGACAAACACGTTTGTATAATCGTACATATCAAACGCAGATAGTCCATGTGGACGCACGTCTGCAGTGTTGAATAATCTCTCCGAATGTCCCAAAGCTTCACTTCACCATCTACTCGAATTGTATGTCAACATGTGTCCGCGTGAAGCACGACAACTACTTACGATCCAGACGAGAAATAACCACTCAGTTTTGACATGCCATCGGCGAAGCTGGCCAGTGTTAACCCTTCGTCGGAGTGTTAACCCTTCGTCGGAGACGATTGCTGCGACCGAACTTTCCGAGTTGGTGGTTATGTCCTTGGAAGAGGATGATAGTGAGCGATCCACTCGGAAGATTAGTATCACATAGAGAAGGCCTACCATGACTTGGCTCTCGGTATGCGCATTCCAGACGCGGATCATGCGAGAGTCGCCCCCCACGAGTAGCGAAACGCAAGACTGGTTCCAGTCTGTGATAACGCCACTGCCACGATACACCTGCAGCACCTCATTAGTGTTGCGGAACGAGCTGACCATCTGCACGAGCTTAGTCTCTAAAGTTAGATCGTAATTACGATAAAAGCATATTATACTGTGAGCTAAATTGTCCATGATTGTCAGGCAACCTGACTTGAGGTTGTGACACAGTGAAGTACCTGATGTGGCGAGGATGATGCCACCAACATCTTGATACCCCCTCTTCACGCACGAATGGACGCCAGTGTAAGGTAAGCCGAGTGGGTATACACTCGGCTGTGTGGGGAAAGTAAGCTAGCAGTGACCTGTAGCCGTTCCAAAAGGAACGTATAGATTCGAGCGTCTACACAGGTATGAGGAGCGTCAAAAAGACAATAGTACTCACCCTTGGAGAGCGAACCGTCCCCTTGCGTGTGTCTCCATTAGCGCGTGGTCCTATCTTGCTCCAGTAGCAGGCTGAAGGCCAGTGCAAGGAATACTGAGATACGCAACGCGACGGCTCCTGGGCATCGTGGACGGCCCGCAGCATTCAGCGATTTGATATGACGGGAGGAAAGGGGCAGTTGCGTTCGCTGGTAGTGCAAATAAGACATTCAGAGAAGTCAGGAGTATTCTGAGGACGCTACAGATATGTGTACTAAGGGCTGCCGAGCAGAGCTCGCGACTCATCTCCACGACGCTATGACGCAACAATGAGCATGTGGTGTCGACGAGGACTGAGTACAGAAAGACGCCCTGAGACCGATGTGGTAGGGCCAAGTGGTTCACTGGCAAAATCCGCAGGAAGATGACTCGCAAGCGCGGGTCGCGCGCTTCGTGTTCGGAACCATGATCGCTCCGTCTCAGTCTCCATCGCTAGACTACCCCGACCTCCTCACACCATCTCAATCTCTTCACCTCGTACTCTACAACCGGACGAAGACGCATCGCACCTCACGTAGGAGCCGGCACAGCGTGCGAAGACCAAGGACAATAAGATAAGACACGCGCGTGAGGCGTGCAGGTCGGCAGAAGATAGCTTGTTCATTCTTTTCTTCTTCTCTTCACTCCTGTAACCTTCGTCCTGGACAGCCCGAGCGACGCGGATTGCACGCGGGACGTAGGGTCGAGCGCGTGATCATGCCTCCTCCGCTTGTTGGGGGGCAACGCGTTCGTAAATAGAGTCGAGAATCGTCACGCTGACTCCTCGAACGTAGCCCGCGATCGCATGAAGCTGAGCGACGGTATTGTTCTTTCCCGGCACACCACGACTGATGCTCATGTACTCGACTACTTCATGTGAAGGTTTCTAGGTTGCGGGTATATATGGAGAGGAAATGGGCCTGTACGAGCCAGCGAACCACGCGCAATTCACAATTCTCTTAATCTAATATTCGAACCTTTGCTGGATCCTTGGCGACGCTCTCGCTCCTCCTCAAAGTCTACGAAATCCTCCAGGTACGCGATCCTCTCTTCGCGATTCGCTCCTTCCAGTCCCAGCTAGCGCTGGGGCTATTCTATCTAATCTGATCCCGAACTCTCAGTCCACGAGGAGGCTGTACTAACGTCGACAACACCCGGGTTCCGATCCCACGAGCACAAAACCCCCACTACGACACCGAGCGTGAGAATCGTTGTGGATAGCCCTACTTTAGGGTTACGCGTAAAGCGAATTGAACGGCGCTATGGTCTCATGTACGTGGCGCATAGTCTGGGTCATTCCTTATGAAACTGACATTTCTCAGTCGCTCGCTCGCTCAATCTAGAACTTGGTACCGCCTCTGGTAAGATAGATATGGCCGCAGTCCATGTGTGTACTCCATCTCCGTGTTGTACTAAGTTAACCCCTGCTCCTGTAGACATGAATGCTACAGCGGTCCCACGCGAAGATGCCTTATAGACCAAGTGCCGGGCATCCGGAATCACAATATCATATCTTGCTAAATTAATCTACGTCGAAGACATTGAGGACGTGCTATACGTACTCTATTCGCGTCCTACGTATATCGTGATGTTATTCTAGACCTGTTTATGAGCATGTGATGCCGACAAAATTCCCTGGCGAGGATGCGTTACAGTACATGGTCGTACGTCGAGAGGAGAAAATCCCTTTGGTGAGTAGGACATCTTCTCCTCAACAAATGACATATCAGATACATGTGGTCATGTAAAATGACGCTGGCAACAACATGGCCGGGCGTCGCAAATAGGAGCAGTAGATTTACGACCAATTGCTCTCTGCATATGTTACTGATCGTTTGCACGCAGACATTGCCAGCGTAACACTGCCGAGTGCATATGATCCGAGCCACTGAGGTGAGCTCAAGAGACGCGACATGGAGGTCGATATGCGAACGCGCAAGGCGATCCATTTTGCTGTGAAGAATCGAGTCTCGATCCCGGTCATTGCACAGCACGCTTTCTGTATTGACTCAGCTCAGACATTTGGGATCGATAATTTGGGAAGTGTCCGCTTGCTACATCATTGTGTACGCTACTTGTCAAAATCAAGACACATCTATTCCTTTGCCAGGCAGTGCATCAAATTCCAGCCTATCACAGGTACTAAAGGCTGTTATGCAAAGACGACAAGCCAAACACACAAGCGTTTGTTTACATTTCGCACACAGCCCGAAGACATCGGTGATTCGGAACAGATGGTCGCCGTCAACAATCAATCAATACGCTCACATTTTTGATGGGATGCAGTGAGTCACTAACTGCTGTTTTGGCTCATCTCAGTATGCAGCTGTCCGTAGCTTTAGTATGTTGCGTGATGGGGCAGGTCTTGCTATAGGTCCAACAGCCTCATGTCTTCGCAAAACGTCGACAAAGATATTCGGAAATACAGATAATGTATGAAGGACTTGAGTGAAAACTTGATCATTATAATGGGCCGCTTACTAAAGACAGGCATGGATGATCATGAAATTGTGGTCACAGGAAACAAGACGCCCGTTGCGACATCTTACTCGTTCCTCACTTTCCGTGTCATCTCGATTCGTCAGGCCGTCGCACTTCCTTCGATCTAGGTATGTAGACGTGAACCCTGTTTCAACGAAGTCTGACCTATCAGCATGGTGTACTACGCTGTCAATGTCAACTTGGTCTGTCGTAACTCGCAACTCAGTTGTCTGTGCTTTCACCCGCGGCAGCAAACTTATAGATCATACAGCTGCGTACGTGATGTCCGCGGATGTGAGCAAATACTGCACTTCATCTACCAACTATGAACGAATGAACCTGTCAATGAGCATTCCTTACCTCAGACGTGGCCTCTCTCTGCTGAGTCGGTTCCCGGGACGCCGTCGTCATCTCGTCGGTCTGATGGACCGTCACTTAACGCCATAACTTGTAGGCTACCGCAGACATTCATCGACTCCATCATCTATATGCTTGATCCGCTCAGTTGAGAGACCTTGAATGCGCTGTAAATTCTGCATTATTCATTCAAGCATAGGTCTCGTGACATGGATTACACTGCTTTTCGGGAGTACTTCAGATGCCGAAATCTGTATTCAAGACATATATAAGGACTGAATTCTCATGGTTGTCTCATTGTACCACCTCATTGTGTCCATTTCGCGTTCTAACCCCTGCAATTACTCGTCAGACAATGTCAGAGCAAATAGCGGATCAAGCCATCGAAGCAATGCGGGAATCCAAGCAAGTGAAACTAAATGCATCTACAGACCTCTACAGAACTTACATCAGTGTAGCTTTCAACAGAACTGTATTAGTTATGCATGTGCTGGTCAGTACCTTCGTTACCCATCCCATGCTCCAGCGATATTCATTCTTTCAGCTCTCCTGGCCTACTATGTCTCCCTGAACCTACCACATGATATACGACGTCTGTGGGGGAGAAGGTCCATTGCGACACTACTCTCTGCCATAAACTGGCTCGCTATCATTGGCACTATCATTACAAGTACACCTCTTTCAACTAATACTACACAAGCATGTAGCATTTTATTTGTGATGTGCTGATCTTGTATTGACGGCATACATACTAGAGGTCGGTTTCCCTGTATCTGGTTACCAATGTTTACGAAGTATTCATCCCACAAGATGTGCATCTTCTATGTATGCCTTCGACGTGGTATTTCTTATTACCGCTTCCGTATCGACATGTAAGCAACGCATTTCCCATTCCCCGAACCATTCTTACTCTGTATTTCAAGTGGTGGCCGCCCTGCGTGTACATGCTGTAAGCGGACGCAACTGGCGCTGGGTACTGCCGGTCTGGCTCCTTGGCATGGTCCCCGTTGGCATCAACATAGTCAGTACATGGAGTATGACAAGGTGTTTGCGGCTAACGCAAGAGTGTCATAGTGGCTTATGACCGAACAGACATGGGTTATCATTCCTCAACTTGGATGTATGAGCATCGTGACGATCTCTCAAGCCATATATAATGCGTATGCAGACTTCATCTTCCTCTTCGTGTTATCCACATTGATAAATGTGTACAGGAGTGAGTTGCTATACTCATATGTCTTAACGTACTTGTTGACGCCCCTACTGCCGATGAAGTCGTGATCGTCCCTCGCGCATCCGTCGTCGCCTCGGACATACTTGTGATCTCCGCAACATGGTACTACATTGGTCGTACAAGCTCTGTAAGATCACAATTGGTAGGTGAGATATGGGATGTAAGGCCTAATCTTACGACTGTCATGTTTCGAGATGGTAAGTACTAGTGCGGCATAGTATATTGTAGCAACTCAGGTTCCGTCATTGCAGGTACATTGTATTTTCTGTAAGAAAGATATATATATATTCTTAGACGATGGTACTTATTTCATGTACAGCATCATCTCGCTGCTCAACACTGTCGACCTCACCATGAATGCGATTAATAACACTCGCGTGCGTGTCCGTAAACATCAAATTGGTTTCCCGTACTGAGACGACCACTCTAGTTTCACTCCTCCACGATAGATATAACGATCTTAATTACTGCGTACGTAAAGTCCTCATGCATAGCTTGAGGTATCTGCTGACACATCACATACTTCATTATATAGGATGTCGAGCATTCTGATCTCCCGCTTCCTCATTTGCATCCGCGAAGCCGCGGAGCGCACAACACAGGAATTCAGCTCCCCATCCTTCGTTGACTCGCAAGGCAAATCTTCTCCACAAGCGTGGCTTTCCAGCGCAGAATTTGCTGCTGATATCGACAACCCCTCTGCGGGAGATAGTAACGCGGATGCTTTCTCCGATCTCGACGATGATCTGAATTCAAGAGGCGAGGATGATGCGGGAGAGGTGGAAAGTAATGAGATAGAGTTCGAGGAATACGCAGCCTCAGCCTCTTCCATAGATGCACGCTCATCATGATATTTCTTGATCTTGCCATCCACTCACCTTTTCTTCCGACTTTGATATTTATTACTCCCTCGTTCTTCCCTTCAACAGTCTGAACAGTCTCAGAGATGTGCTTACCAGAATAGCGAGGTATGTCTTTGAAAGAGTCTCTGTTCTAATATGAAACCGAGTCCTTCGAGTCTACAAGATTCGGAACATGTACACCATGCTAAGAGCCACGGGTGTCAGTCAAAGGGTGCGCCAGCCTTGGTAAGTGCAGATCCGCTACCCTTTTCATCGTAATACTCTGGGAGGACTGATCGAATAAATGAACACACCCCTCGTTCATATATTCCGTGTGTTTTCTATGCTGCCGGTAGCTCCGTTGCTCAAGCGGATGGGCAAGCTGTCCTCGCTAGACTCTTGTTTCCGTTCCCTCGCCAGATTTGGGCGCGCGGAAAAGCCTTCCTCAGCCCCGACATTGAGAAGGAGGACGTGCTTCTGATAGAAGTTTCGAGCTTTCGTACTAACTGGTTGTCAATAGACAGAAGGTTTGGGGCGACAACGTGTGTAGGGATGCGACTGCCATGGCGATGCTCGCGCACCGTACAGATGACAGCAGGGGCCGATATGCAGACAACGACATGCGGACACAAGATCAGACCAAGGAACGCAGCGTGTGCCATGGGCTGAACCGTACTGAGTTACGCGGGACGACGACAGGATCACATCTTGCTGATACTCTTGGGCTTGCTGCAGAGGCTGTATTGGCAATAGGGCGCATATGCATTCTCGGTGTGGACATTTGTGCTATGCGTGATGATCCCAGAGACGGGAACGTCGTCATCCAGGTTGCACCTTCCCAATGTAGACCAGGCATTACTTATCGCAAGGCGAGAGGGGATGCGTGCCTTACGGTAAATGTGACGAGTACATTTTGACGAGACAGGAGACCAGTCGAGGGCAGTCACTTGTTTGATCGCCGGCATGTTCTAGACATGCCTAGCTCCGCTGTTTCAAGGCGTGGGCGTAAGTGGGCGCACGTTGCTCGCACCAGAACCATTACCCAGAGTACTACTAGATTCTTCCCCTGGTTGTTATCGGAGCTCAACATCGTGATCAGCACAGCTAAACCAGATTCCATCGGAATCGAAGCCAATCATGTGCATGAAGGCGAGCGCGTAAGGTCCATCTTTATTTCTACACAAAATATAATACAACATCTATGATACCACAAAATGAAACGAGACGTAGCAACAACATCAAAACAAACGACATCAAGGCGCATAGCGAGTACCGTACACGCCCTCCTGCTTTGCCTTGATCTCTGTACAGGTAGGCGCCATGTCGGTCAGCACTTCGGTAGGCGAAGACGGACAGATAGGCACTCACGAAGGGCAAGGTGCTTCGAGTGGAAGCGGCACATCGACAAGTTGCCTGTATCTCAGGAGTGAGCACCCGACAACAACACACGGCATCGGATCTCCACGCACCCATCATGAACCACAAGTTCGGCATACCGAGCCACCGCCAGGCTCCGCGCTGCTCGCCCTGCTCGTCCAAGTCCCAGACTGGCCCCAGCTTCCCTGCAATCTCGTCGCCCACAAGCTTGCGGATCGCCTGTGCGGCACCGGCGAACCTGCCCACAGGCATTCATCAGTGCCTGACCTCCAGATTGCAAGCGAACGGCGCCTCGAGACACCCACCCGGTAGCAAAGAGCACGACGTCCGCCTGCAGCTCGCTCCCGTCCTCGAACTTCAGCCCTGTCTTCGTAAAGCCAGCGAGCGGGCTGTCACCCTTCAGCTTGATCTGCCCGTTAATGATCTTCTTACTCGTGCCGACGTCTGATGCAGCATCAGCATGGACATAACAGGCTGTACTCATGTCGGCGGCACTCACCGAGGTAGTACCCGCCCCCACGTGTTTGCGCGAGGTAGAGGAAGCCCGATCCATCGTCGCCAAAGTAGTACTTGAACCCAACCTTCTTCAGGCCTTCGAGGATCTCCCTGCACGATTATGACATCATCAGCATCGCTCCATCCACAAAAAAGGGGGGACGGCCGCACTTATCGGCCTCTGCGATCTCGGCCGTGAGACGCTTGTGGAGCTCCTTCACCATAAGAATCGGCATCGACGTGTGCACGCGATCTGCGACGTCCGTGGGGCCGGCACCTTCCCAGTAGGTGTCTACGAGAAGGCTATCAGGACGTGTGGGAAGGAACACAGACGGGCGTCCCCACCTTTGAACAGGCGCGGCATGCCTTCCTTCGTTGTCATGATGTATGTGGGGCTGCGCTGATAAAGGGTGACGTCTACGAAAGCATTTTGAGCATCGCGCAAGTTAAAAACACTAAATAGCCGCCTTACCAACACCGTGATCGGCGTAGTCCGCAGCGATATCGTGGGCTGCATGTATTATTAGCATGCGTGCGCATTTACTCGCCGAACACTGCCACATACCAGAAGTCGCAGCGCCGACGATCACCACTTTCTTCCCGATGTGGTCCCGTCCGGTCTTGTGTTGTGTCGAGTGCAGAATCTGGCCCTGGAACTCATCCTGCGGCGCCCAGTCAGACAGTACTCACCCCATGAGCTGGAAAACCACGAACCTGGTTGGGGTAGGTCGGCATGCGGGGCACGCCGCCGCCGAATCCGAGCGCAAGTATGACGTGGTCGACGTGGAACGTGCGCTCTGGCCCACCGGCCTTGCTCACAGCAACCACCCACTTGCCGTCCTTCGTCTGCTCCACGCGCGTCGCAGTCGTCGACGTCCACACGTTCAGCTCCATCGCCTCGGCATAGTACTCCAGCCAGTCCGCAAGCTAGACAATCAATCAGCACACAGCTGCAGAAAGCGTCATGTTGTGCTCTCTACCTTCTGTGCTGGCGTATACACTGGCCATGACGGAGGGAAACTGCGACGGTCGTGGGTCAGTGCGGCCCGCAAGAGGTATACTGAACGCGGATTCGTACGGCATGTAAGGCAAGTGGTCATACCCTGGAACACTCAATGTCAGAATTCATTGTACCTAGCAGAATACGCTGCCTGGACCACACGCACACACGGGGTCATGCAGGCACAGTGCCTCATACCGGTACCTCCACTGATTCCCAATGCGGTCTTGCTGCTCGACAATCAGCGCATCTACGCCGAGCAACTTCAGCCGCGCAGCGACATCCAGCCCGCTCTGTCCGCCCCCAATAATGATTACTTCCGGGTCGCGGTCCGCGTACGCGCGCTCCTGCGCACGCTGGTCTTTCCACTTCCCGTGGTTAGGCAGGAACTCCCGATTCAGTCCCGTCTTCTCAGGGAACCCCTTCAGGTCCTCCAGATTAGTGTACACAGTAAACGCCTTCCACGTCCCGTCCGCTGTCGGCACAAGGCGGAACACGCCCGACCCGATCCCAGTGTCCGTCTCAAAGTCGAAGAACGCCTGGATCCACGCAAGGTCCGGGTACGGTTGCTTCAGCACGACGTCACGCGCTGCCGCACTGGGTGCAAACTTGCGCGCGACCAGCTGGTCACTCAGGAACTGCCGGATCTGCGGCACCCCGTGGAACGTGCGGAACTCCCAGGTCAGCGCGAGCAGGTCGCGCCACCAGCCGTCGTCGATGAACAGAGAGAGGATGCCGTCAATGTCGCCGGCAGAGACATGCTGCGTGAACGTGCGGTACCATGCTGCGGCGACAGCCTGGATGTCGACGTCGGGCTGGAGAGAGGCACCGAGGCGGTCGAGGGTGGGAAGTTCGGGCTTCGGAGCAGGGGGGGACTGTGAGGATTTGAACACATTGGATCCGTTGATTGCAGGTTGTACCGGTTCGCCGAGCTTGTCGAACACAGGAGGCGTGGGGAGGACAGCTACAGTAGCCATAATGCGAGAAGGCGATTGGAGGCGAAAAGTGAGCGAACGAGGATGGTATGCATCGAGTCTTATATGGCGGCGGATGAAAGCTGACGGTGGGGAACTGATACGGGCGTGCGGAGTCGCGACGCGTTCGCAGGTGAGAGGGCAGCTGATCGTGCAGTACAGTCAACTGACGAGCGATCTGTGAGCGCAATATTCCCACGAGGTTTCTGGACCGCGTCTGTCGTCCCCTATCTCCTCCGCCTGACGGGCATCGCGTAAAGCGTCTTTGAGTAGCAGCTCGCGTTCATCCCGAGGGTTCTGGCGCGCCCACACAGTCCCGCTCAGGCCGGGTTTCGTGGAGACGAATACGAGCACTTACCTATGGGCGCCAAAAAGAGAGGAAAAGCGAGCAATGTCAACACTGGCTAGGCCCTGTATGTCGGTCCTCCTTGAACACGGTTTTCTGGCTTCGGGGCGACCCTGCATTAGATAGCTAGCCGACTGCGTAAGACGTAACATATCATTAGCTTGCTACCCTTCGCCAAGACGCGCACATGCCATGATAGGGACTCGAATGGACACGATTGGCGCAAGCCAGACCACAGGATCGCAGGCGTCTGTTGGGATAGGAGGGCGCGGGACCGCGAAGAGATGCAGGTGGAGGCAGAGCGGCGGTCCGAGTGCAGCCGAGGCATGTGAGAGTTAGTTTTTGATGCGGTGGTCTCGGATGCGCAGTTGATGGCCAACGTATGCGGGGCACCCATCTTGATGAGCTTGTTGGAGAGTCGTCTTGTGTTCTGGCTCCATGTCTGCGCTAGGGATTCGGCAGGCCGTTGTGGTCAGGAGACACACTCTAGGCGCAATGATGCGGGGATCGGAGCGGGCCATGGGCAATGACTGAGAGAAAATGAGATGAGAGCGAATGAGAGACGCGGGCAGAGACAAAGTTTAACTGCGAACAGATGGGGCAAGAACCATACCAGAAAAGGGAATTACATCATTCCCAGCGCTAAGAGGATGGCAAAATGAGACTACGGTCGATTGGTCGGATTCGGGAGATGCCGGCCGCCATCAATTGGTCACAAGAGTCACGACTGTTATGATGTGTCGCTTATATCATTACCATATTCGAACTTGTATGTTACAATGAATGAAAAGACGAGGTTTTCGACAGTTCAAGCTTGCCTGAAGTTGGAGAGTCGTAATGTATATCTATGCACATAACAAGAATGACTATACAAGACGCTGGAGAAGTCCAGGAGCAAGTAGAAAGAAAATAATAACAGCAGTCTGACAAGCGTACTGTAGCTATGGTCAGATATCCTTGTGCATGCTTGTATCGAATACATTGGTGGTATAACACTATGCAAAGTAAGACCTGACTAATGCATGCCTCTGAAAAGTTTCCTACTTCAAAAAGAAAGAATATTTGGAGTAAGTAGATCTCATTACATAATACAGCTGCAAATATATGACCGATATTGGAAGGGTGACAACAACGCCGATGACGCCGATGTGACGTTCGGCCTGCGAGCGCCAATCGAATCCGACCAATCGACCATGGCCTCTGGCAAAATCACCTCGATCGCAAATCAGTCAAATGGCACCGAGATCACCCACTAGATTGTGCCCCGTAGGCAGACCTTAAATACTATAGCCTTTATATATGGAGAGGACGATCATAATATATAGGTCTGCCTCAAATCGCGCCCCTCGGACCGTAGGACTGTTAGAGCAACCAGAATTCGGTCGGCGAGTGTAGTATAACCCATAAGGACAACTATATGCGGTACATACATCGTGAACGATAGACTACTCATTCTCGTCTCGTACCCCACGATCGCGTATCTGAACGTCTGGGGTATTCCGATAGAGCCCTCTTCCCTTTCCGTCTAGCGCCCATGTACTGTGCCATACCGGGTAGTCGGCAGGCGTAACCTACCGCCAATCGCTCTATAGGAATGCCTCAGATATTTAGATACACGGGGTGTTGGGGTGCGAGACAAAAACGGATGGGTACGAGACGAATGCATTCCTAATTATGTGAGTGAGGATCTTGCCGGTCCATCACACCAAGTAAATGGCACTATAGTCGGCCTGATTGCGCTTCTATTGGTTTCGTTAGACGATACATATGATCAATGTGCAGATTATTCTAGTAAACTCTCTTGCCATTGTCAACAACGTCCTACATGATGTTAGACGGATCGTATTGCGCATCTCTTTCCCACTTGGCGCTGTGAAGGGTCAAACTTCCCTTTTAGGTATAGTCCTTACCCCATTTGTTGGCAACCAATGTATCCCTCTTGCCACGGAGTCTCTCGTTTGCTCTTGTCTCATTTCCCCTCTGTCATAGTCCACAGCTCGCTCCGAGCCTCACGCAACGGAAGCTCTCCTCGCCTAAAACATGTGCCCTGCTGACTCGACCTGGAGCGCACGGCCTGCCGAATCCCCAGCGCATATATGGAGCTTGAACACAAGACGACTCCCCAACAGCGCCTTCCCCGCATACATTGGCCATCAACTGCGCGTCCGAGACGATCACATCAAAGACCAGCTCTCACACGCCCCGGTTACATCCCTCGGGCCGCCGCTCTGGCTCCGCCTGCATCTCTGCGTGGTCCCGCGCTCTCCTCTTCCAACAGACGCCTACAATCCTGTGGTCTTGCTTACGCCAGTGCTGCCCATTTGACTCACTATCATGGCATGCGTACACCTTGGTCGAGGGTCGCAGGTTGATGGTATGTTATGTCGTAGGCATCAGCTGGCTGCCTGGCGCGGAGCCCCGAGGCCAAGAAGTCGTGTTCGGAGAGGCCCGACGTACAGGCTGGTGTCAATAGGCAAGGGCCTAGCCAGCATGGGCGAGCATGCCGTTGATGCTTCTCTTCTCTCTTCGGAGCCTTAAGGTGACTGCGCGTGGTCGTCTCTTCGAAAATACATTCTGAGTAGGACTGTCTGGGTGAGCCAGGACATTCCGGATGGATTCGAGCCGCTCGTCAAAGACGCTGTACGCGACGCCCGAGGTGTGGAATGGACCAGGAAGCGACGGCGAAAGTCGACGCGAGCAGGGACGACGACGAACCCCGTGGGAAGATTGCGCTCGTAAGAACAAATCGTTCGTCATTTCACTATCCTGCACGATCAGCTGGTCCTCCCACCCAAGAACGCGTCGAGACTCCCCGCCCGCCCGTATCAGCTCCCCATCGTCAATTTTTACATCATCCGCGCGCGTATAAGATCTACGCACACGCCATGCTCTTTCGCTCTCTTTTTTCCTCCTTGCACCATGGCTACTGCAGCGGTCCTCTCCACGCCTCCGGCTTTCGACAAGCTCGATGAGCCCGTCCAGCCTGCAACCAACGGGACCAATGCGGATGCGGTCAAATCCTCGCAGCTGCCCCCTGCTCCGAAACCCGAACTTCCCACCCTCGACCGTCTCGGCGCATCGCTCCAGTCCGACGTCGACATCCAGGCTGTTGCTGCCGCATGGTACCGCACCTTCGCTCAGCACGTCTCTGCAGGCGACATCGACGGCATCCTCTCGCTGTTCATCGACGACGGCTGGTGGCGCGATCTGCTCGCACTGACCTGGGAGTTCCGCACGTTCCACGGGGTGCCGCAGATCCGGCAGTTCCTGAGTGACCAGCTTGTCGCACGCAAGTTTGCGCCCAGTGCGGCAGCGCGTGATGTCGTGCTGAAGCAGCCGTATCCGGACCTGGCATGGATCCAGGCGTTCTTCGACTTTGAGACGGACACTGGGATCGGGTCGGGCGTGTTCCGCCTTGTGCCGACAGCGGACGGGACGTGGAAGGCGTTTACTGTGTACACGAACCTGGAGGACCTGAAGGGGTTCCCTGAGAAGACGGGCTTGAATCGGGAGTTCCTGCCTAACCACGGGAAGTGGAAGGACCAGCGTGCGCAGGAGCGCGCGTACGCGGACCGCGACCCTGCAGTGATCATCATTGGAGGCGGGCAGAGTGGGCTGGATATTGCGGCGCGGTTGAAGCTGCTTGGGGTGGATGCGCTTATTGTTGAGCAGCAAGATCGCATTGGGAATCAGTGGAGGTATCGGTATGAGGCACTGTGCCTGCATGACCCCGTATGTGCGTATAGCTTATACAGTGCATCTTGCTAGGCAAAATGAATCCTGACATTGAATACTCCAGGGTATGATCATATGCCTTACATGCCGTACGCATCCGCGTTTAGCCTCCTTTCTGTCAGGCCGCACTGACCTACTGCCGCCCCAGCTTCCCTCCGTCCTGGCCAGTGTACACCCCAGCACAAAAGGTAGAGCACAGGGCAGCGTTTCCTGCTACCGCGTGCTGACTAGCTGACTAGCTCGCGGACTGGCTGGAGTACTATGCCGAGGCCATGGAGCTGAACGTGTGGACGTCGACGACCGCGACGCGCGTAGAGCAGACCAAGGACGGCAAGTGGGTGGTCGCTGTGCGCAAGGCCGACGGGACGGAGCGCGTATTCCACATCGACCATGTCATACTCGCGCTCGGTCTCGGCGGCGGCGTGCCGCATATACCAACACTCCCCAACCAGGTTTGTGACTTTCCCGTTCCGAAAATGAGCGCTGGTTGATCGGCCGCAGGATGAGTTCCAGGGCCAGATTTTGCACTCGACACAGCACAAGTCCGGGCGGGACCACATCGGGAAGAAAGTGGCGGTCATTGGTGCTGGGACTTCCGGTATGCGGTATTTCGCGTATATATGCATGCGTCTCTAATAACATGTGCAGCTCACGATGTCTCTTCGGACTATGTCGACCATGGTGTTGGTAAGGCGGCTGTTAGTGCTTCGATTTGCGCGATGCTTAAAATGCCTTCATAGACGTCACCCTCTATCAGCGCGGCCCAACATACATCATGACCACAAAGGAGGGCATGCCGCGCGTATTCAAGGGTAGGGACGCCCGTCTGTACTCCTCCCCACGTTCTGATTGCCTGCGTAGACACCTACTGGGAAGGCGCTGGTCCGGTGGACGTCGCAGATCGCGTGCACACGTCGATGCCGATCTTCATGGTGAAGGAGATCCACAAGCGGATTACGGCTGAGATCGCGGAGGCTGACAAGTATGCCTGTCACCCGGGATGCAGGTGAAGCTATGCTGATCTACTATTCGTGTAGGGAGCTCCTCGAGGGCCTCAAGAAGGTCGGGTTCAAGTACAACCTCGGGCACGAGGGCTCGGGATTCCTCTGGCTCGCGCAGACCCGTGGGGGCGGGTACTACCTTGGTGAGCCCCGCCGACATGAGTGTGTCTGGTTCTACGTATGCTGATGCTGCGCCAGACGTCGGGACGAGCAAGAAGATCATTGACGGGCGGATCAAGTTGACGGGCGACAGCAAGCTCGCGGGATTCACGAAGACAGGGTTGAAGTTCGAGGACGGGAGCGAGCTGCAGGCGGACGTCGTGCTCTTCGCGACCGGGTGAGTAATTCGCGGCGCTGTGCACTTGCAGTGACGCTCATGAGCGCCGGTGGACAGGTTCGAGGGCGCCGAGAAGTCGATTCGTAAGCTCCTCGGCGACGAGCTAACGAGCAAGCTAGGGCCGATCTGGGACCTGAACGAGGAGGGCGAGGAGCGTGGAGCCTGGCGGTGGCTTGGTCTACCGAACCTGTGGTTTATGATGGGTGCGTGGAGACCATGTTTTTGTTCGTTGTCGTTCGGTACTTACTCCTGATGTGCAGGCAACTTGTCGATGTGCCGCTTCCATTCGAAACACCTTGCCCTTCGTGAGTGGCTTCTTGTCTCTCGTCATCTGCTGGAGTGCTGACCGACATGGCGTCTGCACAGAGATCAAGGCAAAGCAGGAGGGCGTGTACGGTACTCGCTATGCGCCTTGATGTCGTTGTTTTACGTGTTCGTGCTAGGTGTCGTGTTCTCCTGTGGTATCATAGATGTTGTATTTTGTGTAGAAATAAAGATGAATTGACGCGCTCGCGTTGACGCAAGATGATCGGCTGCGATGGAATCTGGTCTAGGTGTGCTGATCTCGAAGTTTAGCTCCGATATCCATATTCTGAGCTCCGCAAAATGGCGAAGAGTCGTGTGCGCTGGGTTTTGGTTCTTCCTCCAGTAGTCTGCGCCCACTTGCGCCCACATCTTGAAACAGCGACTCAATGAGCGTGTCTAGAACACGCATAGTACTAAGCGCACAGGTTACCAGCGATCAAACATGCTCTACTGCCCTCAATTGATCGCTTGTCTCGTCAAATTATGTTCATCACGTTTACCGCAAGGCGCACTTTTCCTCTTGCCGTACAATAACGCCGGCTCTACATTGTGAAGATACATTCCTGATGGCGACGCGTCTCCGGGAACATCATGCATAGCTCGGCGCACAAGCCTCCACACCGAGAATGCATATGCGCGCTATCGCCGGCACAGCGTCAGCAGGCCCAAGAGTATCATCAAGATGTGATCCTGTCGCCGTCCCGCGTAGCTCGGTACGGTTCAGGTCGCGCATGCTACATTCCTTGGTCTGATCTCGTGTTCGCATGTCGTTCTTCGCATATCTGCTTTGGTTTCCATCGACAGCGCCTATGCTGTCATCTTTACGGTGCGCGAGCATCGCCATGGCAGTCACATCCCTACACACGCTGTCGTCCACATAAATGGGACCGCTCGCGCTCTCCGGTCCTCCCATAACCTTCGCCGCCGTCTCTCTTTCCGTTCACTCGTTCCCAGGTGGACTCGCTTTCTTTCGTTCTGAGTTCACCGTGTGCCTGTCTTTTATTCTAAATATACATTTTTTATATCCCCGCGCTTGACGCCATGGCCCGTCCAGCGTTTTCCTTTTTCGGGATTGCACTCGTGCTCCCATTTGTCCGACTTGTCCTTGCAGCGAACGACTGGTCGACGGCATGCCTTGACGGTCAATGCTCGTACGACTTGAGCGGTAACGTGACTGGCACATTATATATCGTGCGTCGTCTATTGTCCAACGCAGCTGTGGTGATTGGGCTTACCGGCGTCTGGCGACGTGCAGACTGGAAACACAAGCGCGATTTCCGACCTGACTGCGGCGGCAGGATGGAACATTCTGGATTGCAACTCCACGAGCGGTGCTCAGGACATCCGCGCTGTCTGCACTAATAGTACGGCCGGTTGCAACAGTTTGTTTGAGGGCGGAGCCATTGGAACGATTGTCCGGTTGCCTGAGGATGTATGTCGATCGGGATCTATGGGTCTAAATGCTGACCTATACGTCTGTAGTGCGGGACCATGCCATTTGCCCGGGTAGCAAATATCTGGGACCACGAGAACCAGACGAGCAGCGTGCCCACGCGCCGTAGCAGATTCTTCCGCCTGCTAGACACATCTAGCGTCAAGGGCATTACACTTGACACGAATTTCAGTGCCATAGATCCCCAACAGTGAGCTCATTGCAAATATGTCATTATACATGGTGGAATCACCATTGCATTGTTAGGAACGGGAATGTCACCTTCGAGTTCCAAGGTGCCTCTATCCCCAGCGCCGAAGACAGTTTCCAAGATTCTCGGCGCAGCTTTGATAGTAAGCCCGATCAGTCCGTTCTAGTCTCAATCCGTGTGCTGTGTTAACACGGATCCTTGCAGTCTTTTCCAAATTTACGAAAAATGTCACCGAGCAGGTCCCCCCGATCACCATCGACAAGGAGGAGACTCTGTTCAACCAGCCGGTGGACTGTGACACGGATGTCACCATTGACGGCGTGTCGGTGACATCGTGTTCACTTCAGGTGGGCATGGACGTGAATGCGAACATTTCTGCATTCTACGGGGTCTCGGTCTCTGGGTCTGTTGTTCCGCCCAAGCTCGATGACCTCACACTGTTCACTGGTATGACCAGCTTTCTGTGCTCTCTACCACAGCGACTTACTTGTTTTAGGGCTGGATGGATTCATGGATGGCACACTGATTGTGAACGCCACAGGATCGGTATAGTGCACAGTACTTGGACTGCATGGTCGAAATAAGCTGACGATACCATTAGCTCACAGTCGCCACGCCATCGGTGGAGCTGTTCCAGGTCGGCATTCCGGGGTTAGACATTACAGGGTACGTTGCTTTCCGCGATAAGCACGCCTCTGCGAAGTGAATTGCTGTCCCTGTCCAGAATTTTGAGTATCGGGCCCACCTTCCAGGTGGACGCGCAAGGCATTGTCAACGTCGCGGCTGATCTGAACACTGCCGTTGGATTCACGTATAATCTCAACAACACTGAGCTTTTCTTCCCTCCGGCCTACGGTCAGTCGTCGACCGGAGACGTCTCGTCCGGTAATGCCTGTATGTTCCGCCTGACGTCGTTCATCAACGGTGCAGTTCTGACGTAGGAATGGGCAGTCCTGCAGCTGTCCACGGCTCCGTATACGCCCGCCAATGCGTCCTTGACGGCGGAACTTGTACCTAGTGTTAGTCCATCTCGTTTGCACCCCTTTCTAAGCACTCATGTCGATGTGTGACATTACAGATTGCGTTCGGGATCGATGTCCTTGATGGTACGGCCAAGGCCACCGTCAGCCTTGACCTGAACACGTTCGCGACGCTGGAGCTGTCCGGCGAAGGCAACGTGACAGCATCCACCGCCAGCGGGCTCGCCGTCGGTCCATTCAGTGGCTGTTTCAACGTGCTGGCGGGTGTGAACATCACTGCGGACGCCGACGCGTCGTTGCTTGACATATTTGACAAGGACGATAGCATAACGCTGTTCTCGAAGACGTTCGACTTGTTCAGCGTACGTTGATAAATCCTCCTTTACTGTTTTGTCGCATAGCGGCCTCACACGGTCTCCATAGACTTGTTTCAAGTAACGCGTCGCTTCTTGGGCGGAGTTGTCAGCCCATGCGCGCTACCTCAATGCTATGCAGCAAGTAGGGAACCTCCTGTACTTCGTCTGTGGATGGAAAATGGAATAAAATGCATCTTCCTGGACCTAGCTCGTCACATCAATTTGTAGTGTCGATGACCCAAGAATGATTTCATCATCTCTATGGTCCCGTCCGGGCCCGAGGATAGC
Organism: Postia placenta MAD-698-R-SB12; assembly: GCF_002117355.1. Taxonomy (NCBI): domain Eukaryota; kingdom Fungi; phylum Basidiomycota; class Agaricomycetes; order Polyporales; family Adustoporiaceae; genus Rhodonia; species Rhodonia placenta. Next base: position 4,302,932 of record NW_020169832.1, on the reverse strand, counting down.
TGCAACTCGCCCGTCCTTCTGAACAGCGAAACTAAGAGCAGTACACACAGTCTACAGAATGAGTAGACGAATGAGCGGCGTGGCAGGTTGGCAATGGGTTCGATTAGTCCCCATATTATATTGCGAGGAAAGCGGAATGGAGCTGCAGCTTAAACTGGCACTGCGGGATATCACTCGTGAAGAGGAGTAGGAATAGAGAAAACCGCTCGCGATGTTGCAGGAACTCGATCACCGAGACCTGTGGACGTATTTGGGGGGAATGGGCAACGAATAAATGATGGAGTCCAAAGAAAAAGAACATGAACAGAAATATCGAGAAAGATTATGATGTGCGTGCATCTACGGAGTGGACAGAGGCTGTGAATTCCTCCAACTCTATCCCATCGTTGCTCCCCTCTCTAACTTCGTCTTCGCTACTTGGATCCAATTCATCTTCGAGATCGGCAAACATATTCGCATGACTACCTTCCGTCGAGGGGTTGACGATGTCCGAAGCAAACTCTTTACTGGAGAGCCACGATGACGGGGAAGAGTTTCCTTGTGAGTTAATAAAGGATAAAGATTGTGTACTGAATGCTTGTATTGAGCGTTCTGCAGCTTCGCGGACGCATATGAGGAAGTGGGAGACCAGTATGCTCGACATCCTGTAAGATTCAAAGTTCATATGTAAGCGGATTTCTGAATCCATAATAGTTGAGGGTGTACAGACGCTGAGATCATGTTCGTTATGTTCACTATGTCAGAAGAGGTCTAGAGCAACTGTCTCCGTATTGATTATCAGTCGATTATAAATAAACACGCACGTTGATGCTAATGATATTGACAACAAGGTCAATGAGGTTAAGTAGCGAGATGGTGCTATAATGGCAATGAGTACTATCCCCAAGAAACTGTACTTCCCTACTAACAGGAAGCACAAAGTACCTGTGATCACAAAGCATAAACAGTTATGGTATACAATTCTATACCTTCCGATGAGCACTCACCGTCACGGAACATAACGGTTGTGAGATTAGGCCTTGCAGACCACACATCATGTACCAGCTGTTCTCTCACAGAGCTTGTATGCCTGATGTAGTACCATGTTGCTGCAACTACGAGGATGTCCGAGACGACCGCCGATACACGGGTAATGATCACCGCTACATCAGAAGCAGGGATATCAACAAGGACATCTAGGCGTATAGAAAGGAACAACTCACCCCTGTAAACATTGACTAGTGTGTAGGTGATGAGACGGTTAGTAACATATGCATACACATTATATATGGTATCGGAGGTCAGCACTGTGTCAATGCAGCCAAGTTGAGGTTGGACAACCCATGTCTCTTGTGTTAGGAGCCACTATGAGACTCCTGCTTAGTCTTAAGCGCCTTGTAATACTGCAAGTACTGACTATGTTAGTACCCATGGGTACCATACCAAGAAGCCAGACTAGCATCACGCAGCGCCAGTTACCTCCGCTAACGGCATGTACACGCAGAGCGGCTACCACTTCAAAAACAAGATAAGAATGGGTCTGGGAACGAAACGTGCGTTGCTTACACGGAAATATAGCAGTGTTGACAATGAATACCGCAGCATTGACATATCCAAAAGATGCACACCTTGTGGGATAAACATTCTATAACGAACGGTGACTCAATATGGACAAACAGACCTCTAGAATGCACGCCATCAGTACAGGATCGGCACCTCAAAAGGTTGATGCTCCATACTTGTGTAGTGTTATCTGCAAGGGGTATGTTTGTGATCATGGTACCAGTGATAGCAAGCCAATTTATGGTAGAGATAAGGGTTGCAATTGATCTTCGCGTCCACAGACGTCGTGCGTCAAGTGGAAAATTGAGGGCGGCATAATATACAAGTAGTGCTGGAAGGCTTATTAATGCTGGAGGAGAGGAGAGGATAGTTAATGGAGGTACTGACCAGCAGAGGCATATGATACGCAATCGGACTCAAAACTAGATTGTGGACGTAAGTCTCTTAAAATGAGGTAGATGCGATGATTTTCACTCCCTTGGATTCGGAGTATGCTTCAAGTACTTGCTCCGACAGTGGTCCCGACATTTCCTGCTAAGTAATTGCAGGTGGAGGAAAGTTAGTGCCAATATGAGAAGATAGCAACGAAGAGGTACGGGTTTTAGTCTATATATATGTCTAGTACAGATTTCTGTGGCTTGAGTACGTTCCAATGCCGTGGAAACTATGTTGTACAGCCTGTAATCAGCTGATGCAAAGCAGGGCCTGTAGCGCGTCAAGGGCTCTCAATCGAGAGGATTGGATTATATAATGACACTAATTAATCAGTGTCCATCATAAGTCCGTGGTCCCGTCCGAGGCCGCACACGTAGTGCTGTTGCTCCGTAATAGCGGCTCTTACACTATCATGCAAAAGCTCGAAAGGCGCGGATGGCTGCGTATGGAGATTGAGCCGAGATAAATGGACAGATAGACAAGCCAGTGACTCATCGCGTCCTATCGCAACCTCAGGGTGTTTATCTTTTCACCGCAACCAGCCGTTCCGAGCGTACGGACTGTGAATTTTGTAGGTCGCTTCTCAGTAGCGATTTGAACGGCAGTTACAAAGCGCACAGCCTTGCTCACCTGTACATGTTTCAATGAAGTACGCTCGTTAATCATGCCAGATCCGAGGAGTTAGGCTTGCGGTGCTGGCATGGATGGTATACGTGAAATTGCGATAAAGATTCGTATTACGTCCTATATATGCTAGAGTTCAGTCAATCTGGGAATGGGAAAGTACAATGTCGACGTGCCCTAATCTGCCTTTCCGGTGGTGATATGAATCGCATTGCGTGTCGGCTTCGCGTTGTATCTCCGAGCTCACGTATGTGTACCCAACTATGGTCTTGGCCGTGAGATTACGTGAATTACTCGTTAACCGCGAGATGTAGACGGAAAAGTATATACCATATCCGCTGCTCCTGACTGTCTTTCCAAAACACTTGATTTGTGAGCTAAGGTGTCTGTCGCCTTTTGACAAGGACAGTATTCTGCTTACCAAAAGCATACATTCATCTTAACGTGTGACATATGGCCGTACCCTGCAATCAAGTCCTTGTCATGGCGCAGAAGAAATTATAGTGATCCGTGAGACCCCTGACCCGAATACAATGCGCGCTGCGCATTTTTACGCCGACCCGCTCAGGCCTTGAAGTTCATCGCACAATGTGCAAATTCAGGACTGTGGCCTCAGTTTCAGCTGCAAGACTCGCATTGAACATGAAACTGTAACTCATGACGTTGATGATGTGCCTCAACAAACGTGTATAGGAATGTAAGCACGTCATGAGCGCCTGTATAACCCTAGCCTAGGGCTATCTGCGAGGTCTCTTTCTCGACGCCGAGGGCCACGAAATTGTCACTTCTGTTGGAACAAGGGTGCGACGGCGCAGGGCGCGTTTGTCCACGGGTGTAGCGATGTCTGTAAGGGACAATCACGTAACGTACATACATCGCGCTGGGTTGTTATACACTACGATAGGGGCCTCTGGCCCCCGGCTACTCGCGCGCCCGAGCTTTCGAGCTCGTTCCTAACCACGCGGGTTGGCGTGTTTCAACAACTTCAGCCAGGGTCTGAAGGACATTACCCTGTAGGTCGAGAAAGAAGATGCAAGCACGGAGACGTGGTCTTGTGAACCAGAACGTACGACTCAGCCAACTTAAGTTGCTGTCTCAGCTTTGAGTCTACCGCTATTAAACTATGGCGACAGTTAGTTTCGCGCCGCAGCACTTCAGATGATCTGCTCGTCTTTCATGCTCGTCTGGCTTTCCTGAGAACGGCAGCTTAGGCACTTATTGGAGACGCTCATACTTCTGCCCTTTTGCACTCTGCTATCTCGCTGAATGTCCCGGCACATCTGGTGCGACTGTGGCGAACCTAACGCGTTATCTACCAGGTCAGCCTACATCAGCTATCGTTCGATTTTGCGACGAGTGGTGACTTTTCATAACATAATGTGCTCATACGTCTGGACATCTCACCACTGTCACTGATGAACTACCCAATTGTAATCAGGTGCGAGTAACCACACCATACTTTCCGAAGACGACATACTGTCGCTCAGCAGAACTTGAAGCCGTTCATAATCAGAATGTAAACAGGATGTAGTATGCTACCGTATGCCTGGGTATTCCCCCTTCAAGTCAATCCAGCTAAAACTCATCTCTGTCACTCCATGACGCGCCCTGAGTGGTGAGTGAGGAGATACAGGAGCTTACTGACCCGTAGTCACGTCAGCTTACGAAGTATATGATATGGATGACTGGACATTCTTCTTCACGGCAGGAAAGAGCACGGTGAAGGCATCGTCCTCGTTGCGCAGATCTTGTGTATTCTATTGTTAGATCTAAGTAATGTGTCTAAAGCTGAGACGGGAGAATATTCCTCACCTTCAGAGCGATGATGTTTTCACCTAGAATGTACTCCGTATAATCCAGCCCGTCAGATTCAATACGGACAAATGCAGCCGTCGTAGTAATTTCCACACTGGGCGTTTGGACTGTCGTGCCCTCAACAATGCAGCTGGTGTTAACGACCAAGCGCGTCCGACCGACTCGCGTGTGCGCGCGCATGCATGATGCCGCGTTATCGCGTCAGGATCGGCGCGATGTTGATGCGCCCCTGGTGTCCCTGTACCTGTAACCTCATTCCCCTTTTCTTTGAACTTTCTCCCGAGATAACAATCACTCACCTCGCGTAGCGACTGGTTATATACCTGGTGTTTCGTGGCACGGACTTCAGTCGTTGTTTGCACACCTACTGAAGTCCGTGAGTACTGTCCCTTTGATACTACGTACCGTGCCCGTACTGACTCGCTGTAAAGGATCGTTACCTCGTTAGGTACATCAATAATTAACGAGTCGTTGTTTGCACACCTACTGAAGTCCGATCGTTACCTCGTTAGATCTCTCCCTCGCCTCTTTAAGAGCTGGCTGGAATAGCTCCACGTCGGCATGCAACCTCGGAAGGCGTAAAGTCCAGAAGCACCGTCTTGGTTCCCTGCTTGTACAGCACATGGTAGCCGTGCATGCTCGCCTTCTCGAAGCGCCCCGGGAACCAGAATGTCGAGCGACGCCCCCACTCATTCCAAGGCACGGTATGATCTTGACGACGCGGAGCGAGCAGCGGTGCGGTGTATGCGAAGACGGTGTAGATCTTATCTTTATCCTTATCCTTCTCCAGATCTTTCAGGACGATTTCAAAGGCAAGCATGGGGGCTGGGACTGGATGTGGCGCAGCTTTCTGATACGGACCTGGTACATATGTTGGTAGTTGTCCGGGTGAAGAGAATGGCCGGCATTTGAAGGGGCCCGACGAGTTCTGTCGAGTCAAAGGAAGACAGAATGTCGCGGATAGGTTGACATCTAAGGTGTCCGCTGAGCTCCATTGAAAGCGGGACACTTTGAGCCTCAGCTGAGACCATGGACCCGGACCAAAAATGGGCTGCACAAGATGCTCGCGAGAGATCACGGCAGCCCCGACATCACTGCGACCCAGTTTGTGGCGTAGCTGTGGTGGAGCAAGCGTCATTGCGGATCGGGGATGTTCATTCGCCACGGGATGCACTTACCATCTGGAAATCATTTGCAAATGGAATCACGTACACTTCCGTTTCTTTGTCCATAATTGAGTATGGCTTGTGGCCAACGAGGAGGGTCCCGTACATCTCGAGCTGCCAAAAGCTCATGGTCGGCTTGAAGCATGAAGGATAGTACTATCACAAAACCTATAAACCCACCTTATAGCTTGATGGTAAGGGGGGGAGATAAAGCACTTAAGTGTGGGGGAGGTGTCGCGACTTAGGGTCAAGCGACAGAGGAAAACCAAACAAGGCACTGGGGGCGTTCGACTTAGTTCTTACCAAAGCGATGGTGAGCTAGGCTCAAACCTAAGGCTAGGGACAAGAAAATGTATTAGTTAGTATAAGTAAGAAAGTGATACAAAGGGATGCTTACTGACCTAGGGACAAGAGGTCGAAACTGAGGTCCCTAGGGCAGCAGAGGCCGGCTTATATACAGGGGATGTTTAGGGGAGGCTGTGCGCGCTGGTCCGTGCGCAGCTGGTCCGTGCGCAGCATGCTGACGCGGCCCCGGGGGCCGGTGAGTCAGAGTGGCTGTGTCAGCGGAGCCCGGGCTGTGCCGTGCACTGCCGCCCCATCTAATCTAATCGTACAGTAGATAGTGACGCGTCCATATCAGGCAGGTAGTACAGAGGTCGCGGGTTCGAGCCCGCGAAAAGGAAAAATTAAAAAACGGCTAGGCGCCATACCAACTCGTGACAGGAGGTAATGCTGTTAAGCGCAACAACGAAGTGAATAGAACTGGGGGACAGGGTGCCCCAGGATGCTGCCTTATATACATGAGGGAAAACCCCCCAGGGACCGGTAATGGACCCCTGGTACCTAGCTAGATAAGGATTACTAAGTATCATGTGCTCTATGATGTCATATATGATGTCATAGTCTGGCCCTGCCCTGCCCTAGGCCTAGGGTCCAGAATTGACCGGCCTATGGCCTAGTGCCTGAGCCTAGCTCCTACCTATGATGTCAGAATGATGTCATGGTCCAGACAGAGTCTGGTTTCTATCTAGAAAAGGTCCGGCATCAGAGTCCAGCCTGATGTGTCCAGAACAAGATCATGTGTCGCTTATTTAAGCGGATAACCCCTTAGATATGCAGCTGTACCCATATGCGGACAGATAAGTATGGATAAGTCCCTATACCCTTTGATATGTCTGCAGAAATAGCGGAAAAATTAGGTAAAATTAGGGAAACT
>NW_020169832.1:4293413-4296114 GCF_002117355.1 Postia placenta MAD-698-R-SB12 | reverse complement strand
GAAGTGAATAGAACTGGGGGACAGGGTGCCCCAGGATGCTGCCTTATATACATGAGGGAAAACCCCCCAGGGACCGGTAATGGACCCCTGGTACCTAGCTAGATAAGGATTACTAAGTATCATGTGCTCTATGATGTCATATATGATGTCATAGTCTGGCCCTGCCCTGCCCTAGGCCTAGGGTCCAGAATTGACCGGCCTATGGCCTAGTGCCTGAGCCTAGCTCCTACCTATGATGTCAGAATGATGTCATGGTCCAGACAGAGTCTGGTTTCTATCTAGAAAAGGTCCGGCATCAGAGTCCAGCCTGATGTGTCCAGAACAAGATCATGTGTCGCTTATTTAAGCGGATAACCCCTTAGATATGCAGCTGTACCCATATGCGGACAGATAAGTATGGATAAGTCCCTATACCCTTTGATATGTCTGCAGAAATAGCGGAAAAATTAGGTAAAATTAGGGAAACTGTGACAGTACCCCCGCCTCTAGCTTCGAGCTCCGTTTGAGAAGTTTCGACCATTTGACCAGTGAAGTGCCTTTACGCGTTGGTAATCTCGAGATCACAATCGGCTATACGCTCAATAATGAGCTGAGCAATGGGGTCGCCTTTGGCGATCTTCAGCTTGGATGGTCCCGTGTTGGTAACAACAACCTTGACTTCGGCTGGGTCACCCCGCTCGATAATGCCTTCGATTGCTCGGATTCCTTTGGCTAATGGATTCCCTACTGGGGTAATTCTCCCGTAGGTGCCAACTGGTAGTTGTATCTGGATTCCTGTCGGAATTTGCAGTGTTGTGTTACTGGCGACTTCCTGGTTTTGACTCGCATACAGTTCAAAGCCTGCTGCTGTATCAGTCTTTCTCTTGGGTTCCTGACCTCCTCGTAGCTCAACTCGAAGTGTTGCATCCCTTTTCAGGAGAGCAAACACCTTGTCATCATTATCATTGAGTGACCTGATTGCATGCGGGTGCGCATCGTGATATTCCTTGATGAGTTCCTTCGAGCCTTTGAGGTTCGCAACTGGTTCCCATGTATCCTCATCGGGAGTGGTATTCTTCCATCGTACGAGGTACTGAAGCTTGCGGTAGTGCCGGCGAGAGGATAGGATCTTCTCCACTTCCCATTCTTCATGGCCATCAATGATAACCGGCTTTGCAGCTGGTCCTTTCTGGCCTGGGATTTCCGCCTCGTGGTAGGGTATAAGCTTACTGGCGTGGAAGACCGGATGTAATTTGGTCAACCTCGGTGGCCATTTCAGTCTGAAGGTGACTGGAGAGAGTTTTTCAACAATCTCAAAAGGCCCCGAATACCGTGCGTTGAGTTTTCGACCGGTGGTTTGATAGTCTCTGAGGTCGAGTAAGACCTTGTCGCCCACCTTGAAGGGGACTTTCTGGACTCCTTGGTCGTAATACCACTTCATACGCTCAGCTGCCAGTTTGAGAGCGGCTTTCGCCTGTTCCTGCGCTTGTTGTCGGTTCCAAACAATGTCATTGAGGTCGCTTCTTTGCACCTTCTTTGTAAGTGTTGAACCTGCCCGTGGATGTCTGCCGTATTCCAAAAAGAATGGTGTCTCCTTGGTGCCCTCATGTGCTGCATTGTTGTAGGCAAACTCAGCAGAGCTAAGTAGCCTTGACCAGTCGTCGAGTTGATAGTCGATGTAACAGTGAAGATATTGCTCCAGAACTTGGTTGACTCTTTCAGTCTGGCCATCAGTCTGTGGGTGGTACGTGGTGGACATGGTGGACTCTATCCCTAGTAGCTTACACCATTCCTGGAACAGTGTAGCTGCAAACTGAACACCTCGGTCGGATATAATCTGGGATGGTAAGCCGTGAAGCGGATACACCCGATTGTATAGCAATTCTGCTAGATCCTTTGCTGAGAACTCGTTTGTTATTGGGTAGAAGTGAGCCCGCTTTGTCAATCGATCCATGACTACGCAAATGGCATCATAACCATCTGATTCTGGGAGCTGAGTGATGAGGTCGACAGTCATAACTTCCCATGGCCCTTCCGGGACACGGTTGGGTTGCAATGGTCCATACGGCTGCTGCGGACGATTCTTCATCCGTTGACAAATGTCGCAGCCGGTCACATACTTCTTGACAAATACCGACATGCTAGGCCACCAATAGTTGTGTGAGACGAGTTCATATGTCTTCCACCTTCCGCGATGTCCAGCTGAAGGAAGATCATGATGCATTTGAACTATACACCTGCGCAAGTGGTCCTGCTCGCTGTTGGGGATATATACTTTGCCGCAATAAAGCAACAATCCATTCTCATAGTTCCAGTCCACAAGGGACTTGCTGAATTCTCTAGGACCTGACTTTAGCAATTGCTGATAGTTCTTGGTCACATCGTCATGTAGGAGTGCTTCCTTCACTTCCCTCAGGAGTTGATCGTCATTAACGGGCGACTCATGGGAGGCCTCGACTGCATTGATTGCAAAAAACTCCGGTTTCAACAAAGTTTGATCCCGATTATCGAGGTTCACCCCCTCCTCATGGTCTGGCCTCCTGGACAGAGGGTCAGCGGTAAGCATTGTTTTTCCTGGCTTATGGCGCAAAATAAAATTGAATCGCGTGAGGTACAGAGCCCATCTCGCTTGTCTCCTGGTCAACTTCTGGGCGGTCTTGAAGTAAGTCAGATTAAGATGATCCGACAGATCTCGAATTTGCCGGATGTCCCTCAAATAATG
>NW_020169832.1:4279104-4293393 GCF_002117355.1 Postia placenta MAD-698-R-SB12 | reverse complement strand
TCCTGCGCTTGTGTCGGGTTCCAAACAATGTCATGAGGGTCGCTTCTTTGCACCTTCTTTGTAAGTGTTGAACCTGCCCGTGGATGTCTGCCGTATTCCAAAAAGAATGGTGTCTCCTTGGTGCCCTCATGTGCTGCATTGTTGTAGGCAAACTCAGCAGAGCTAAGTAGCCTTGACCAGTCGTCGAGTTGATAGTCGATGTAACAGTGAAGATATTGCTCCAGAACTTGGTTGACTCTTTCAGTCTGGCCATCAGTCTGTGGGTGGTACGTGGTGGACATGGTGGACTCTATCCCTAGTAGCTTACACCATTCCTGGAACAGTGTAGCTGCAAACTGAACACCTCGGTCGGATATAATCTGGGATGGTAAGCCGTGAAGCGGATACACCCGATTGTATAGCAATTCTGCTAGATCCTTTGCTGAGAACTCGTTTGTTATTGGGTAGAAGTGAGCCCGCTTTGTCAATCGATCCATGACTACGCAAATGGCATCATAACCATCTGATTCTGGGAGCTGAGTGATGAGGTCGACAGTCATAACTTCCCATGGCCCTTCCGGGACACGGTTGGGTTGCAATGGTCCATACGGCTGCTGCGGACGATTCTTCATCCGTTGACAAATGTCGCAGCCGGTCACATACTTCTTGACAAATACCGACATGCTAGGCCACCAATAGTTGTGTGAGACGAGTTCATATGTCTTCCACCTTCCGCGATGTCCAGCTGAAGGAAGATCATGATGCATTTGAACTATACACCTGCGCAAGTGGTCCTGCTCGCTGTTGGGGATATATACTTTGCCGCAATAAAGCAACAATCCATTCTCATAGTTCCAGTCCACAAGGGACTTGCCGAATTCTCTAGGACCTGACTTCAGCAATTGCTGATAGTTCTTGGTCACATCGTCATGTAGGAGTGCTTCCTTCACTTCCCTCAGGAGTTGATCGTCATTAACGGGCGACTCATGGGAGGCCTCGACTGCATTGATTGCAAAAAACTCCGGTTTCAACAAAGTTTGATCCCGATTATTGAGGTTCACCCCCTCCTCATGGTCTGGCCTCCTGGACAGAGGGTCGGCGGTAAGCATTGTTTTTCCTGGCTTATGGTGCAAAATGAAATTGAATCGCGTGAGGTACAGAGCTCATCTCGCTTGTCTCCTGGTCAACTTCTGGGCAGTTTTGAAGTAAGTCAGATTAAGATGATCCGACCAGATCTCGAATTTGTCCGGATGTCCCTCCAAATAATGCCTATACTCTTCGAGTGCTCGAATGATAGCAAGCATCTCTTTGTCATATATCTCATAGTTCCGCTGATGAACATCAAGTGACTTCGAGTAAAAGGCAACTGGGTGCCACAACTTGTCAGTTGGGTCCAATTGAGAGAGAACTGCACCAGTTGCAAAGTCGCTGGCATCAGTCTCAAGTCTAAATGGGGATGTTGCATCCGGGATTCGAAGGATGGGCGCTGAGTGTCACGAGTTGGTACGGCGCCTAGCCGTTTTTTAATTTTTCCTTTTCACGGGCTTGAACCCGCGACCTCTGTACTACATACCCGATATGGACGTGTCGTTATCTACTGTACGATTAGATTAGATAGGACGGCAGCGCACGGCACAGCCCGGGCTCCGCTGACACAGCCACTCTGACTCACCGGCCCCCGGGGCCGCATCGGCATGCTGCGCACAGACCAGCTGCGCACGGACCAACGCGCACAGCCTGCCCTAAATCTTCCCATGTATATAAACCAGCCTCTGCTGCCCTAGGGACCTCAGTTTCGACCTCTTGTCCCTAGGTCAGTAAGCTCTCCTGTACTTACTTCTTTTACTTACTAACTAATACATTCTTGTCCCTAGCCTTAGGTTTGAGCATAGCTCACCATCGCTTCGGTGAGACTTAGTCGGACGCCCCCAGCCTTCAAGTTTTCTCTAGTCGCTTGACCTCAAGTCGCGACATTAGGTCGAAACTCCCCAAGCTGCCGGCGTCCCCTCGGGACCCCTTACACTCACTTCCCTTTCCCACAGGTCGGGTGGTGCGCACCCCTACGATACCCTACGATACATACAATACGTAGATAGCGTACATACATCGCCACCACTTAGGGAACGAACTCTTCAGTACCTGCACTTCAGTGGGCGGTACTTGTCCTCACGGACGCGTGGACTAGGTTCCTGCTGCATAATAGTCAAAAGCAGTACTGGGCCTCACGTGAACTGCGAACCCTAGTGTCTTCTTGGGCGCCATAGCGTAAGCTAGCATAGCACGGCCATTGTAGTACGCGCACCTCCCCGTCCTTCCCCCTTCCATCGTGGCTGCCTGCCAAGGCCAGATCCACGCATTCGACTCTCAGGACCTCATCGACGTCTACATCCCAGACGGTCCTGAAACTGTCCTCTATCGTTGCGAGCAGCAGCCGTGCCCGAATCGGACACCCCGATCGATCGAGGAAGACTACCCTCGCTACAAGGCCATCAGACGGGCTCAACACCCGCTCGGACCCCGAAGCACCCTCGCATCTCGATCTGCCTCGCGGCATTCTCGCCCTGTCTCCCCCAGCTCCCGTCTCCCTCAAACTGTCGTCGCCGATCCAGGTCAAGCGCGAGGAGATCTCCCTCCAGACCCTGCGCCAGAGCCTGAGCCTGAGGAGGGTGCAGGTGAAGAAGGAGTCTCGGAGTCCGAGTCCGAGGATTCTGTTGGGTCCACCTCGCCAACAGCGCTCGCCCCCGCGTCAGCAGTCCCTGACGTACGTGACCCCCCCACCGAACTTCCTTCGGCGCCTTCACCGCCGACTCCGCCGAGAGGCCGCTCGAGCACTCGCTCCTCTCGAAGTTCGGCCAGCGGAAGGCCACCACAGCCGCCTCCGCCCCCGCAGCGTCCTCCGTCCCCCCCGACGCCGATAATGTCGTCTCCTGCAGCCGCCCCCGACAAGGAGACCTTGAAACTCCTCCTCCCGCTCCGCTACGATGGCAAGACCGTCATCGAATGCAACTGGTTCCTGTCCCAGTTGCGCATCTACTGGCTGGTCAACACGTCATTGACCACCATCGAACTCAAGGTGCATGTCGCACTTAGCCTGCTCGATGGAGACGCCCGCGCCTGGGCCACCCCCTACTTTGCCCAGCTCGCGTCAGTGCAAGTAGGAGTACAAGGGGCCACGACCCCATTCGCGAACGAAGCGGCCTTTGCCGCCGCCTTCAGGGCCCGCTTCGGAAATCTCGATGACGAAGCGGCAGCACAAGTAGAGCTGGCGAAGCTCTGCGCGGACAAGTCGGTCCGCGAAAAACGCACCGCTGCGGAGTTCTCCGCGCTGTTCAAGGGTCCGGCGGATCGCTCTGGGTATGGGGACCTGGAGCTACGCGACAAGTACCTGAGCGGCATCCCCTCCCGCGTCTACCGCAAGATTGAGCTCGAGACCTTCGCCACGTGGCAAGCAGCTGAGAAGCGCGCCACTGAGGTCGAGCAGATCCTCGACATCAGCCGGGCCCGTCGGCCCGAGCTGAACAACTTCTTCTCGGCACGAGGTCGAGGACGCGGCGGGGCACGTGGTGGTGCACCCTCGACGCACGCAGCTTCGGCCAGCATCAATGCGGCCGTCAGAAAAGGCAACTTCCCCGGCACATGCTTTGGCTGTGGGAAGCAAGGGTACCGACGCTTCGAGTGCCCCAATTGTAAGGACAAGCCTTACACAAAACGCGCCGACGCGCGGGCTACGGTTGCCTCGGGCTCCACCCAGGCGGCGACAAGCGCCCCCGTCACGACATCACCCTCGGCAAGTATAAGTGCCGCTTCAGCGAAATCCGAGCAATCGGAGCTGGCGGACTTAATGGCACAGGTGAAGTCGATGCGCGAGGAGCTCGAGCATTATCGGGCGATGAAGGAGGAGGGTTTTTGATCCGGTCCGCGCTTCGTGCTGCACGCGTCGGGCCGCGAGTATCATGTAACAAGTACGATGTATTGTCTTCTGCAATGGTGTACGAGTTGGACCAGGGGTCCCAGCACTTTCACATTCCAGTAAGACTTCAAGGGAAAAGACGGCACAAGGACATAATCGCTATGGTGGACAGCGGAGCCACCACGAAGTTTATCAACAAGCGATTCGTTGAAGAGAATAAGGTGCAAACGCGGAAATTAAAAGAGCCGATTCCGCTGTACAATATCGACGGTACCCTAAATAAAGACGGAAGCATCTCGGAGGTAGCAGTACTACAGATGCACATTGGAGAACACGTCGAGAAGACGGTGTTCACGGTCACGGACATCGGTCCGGAAGATGTGATCGTCGGGTTGGACTGGCTGCGCGAGCACAACCCTGACATCGATTGGGAGAAGGGCTCCCTCAAATTGTCGCGATGCCCTGAAACATGCAGCACCAGAAGGGCTGGCCAAATGGAGCAAGCGGCGACTGCGCGTGATACGGGGGTCAGGCCCACGGCGCGCAGGCGTTCGCCGAAGTCCAAATGGTCGGTCATAGGCGCTTGCCGGAGCAAGGTGCTCCCGGACTTCGAACCCGAAGATGATCCGGTGGAGGTAGAGTGGAGCGAAACTGACTTGATCGAGGCCTGGGAGCAAGGTATCACGCTTCCCGGCGCCCCTCAGCTGTTCATCGCAGCAGGGCACACGTATTCCCAGCTGTTCGCTGAGGAAGAAATCAAGAAGAAGGTCGTTAAAACCGCCGAGGAGTCGGTACCTAAACAGTACCACGAGTTCCTGAATGTCTTCTCCAAGGAAGCATCAGAACGGCTGCCTGAAAGGAAGCCTTACGATCACGCGATTGAACTCGTACCCGGTTATTCGACGTTCCATTCGAAGGTGTATCCCCTGTCGAACAACGAACAAGAGGAACTGGACAAGTTCCTAAAAGAGCAGTTGGCGAAAGGCTACATACGGGAGTCGAAGTCACCCATCTCGTCCCCTTTCTTCTTCATCAAAAAGAAAGAGGGAACACTTCGACCCGTGCAGGACTACCGCCGGTTGAATGCGATCACTGTTAAAAACCGCTATCCTTTGCCGCTGATCGCCGAGATGGTAGATAAGCTCCGCAGTGCCACGCTCTTCACCAAGTTCGATGTCCGATGGGGATACAACAACGTCCGGATCAAGGCCGGTGACGAATGGAAGGCGGCCTTTGTGACTAACCGGGGGCTGTACGAACCCCTGGTGATGTTCTTCGGTCTCACCAACTCCCCCGCGACCTTCCAGGCGATGATGAACAAGATCTTCCACGATCTCATCGTCGGCGGCAAGATCCTTGTGTACCTGGACGATATACTCATCTTCTCCACCAATAAAGAGGAGCATGAGAAGGTCACACGCGAGGTTCTGCGCCGCCTTCAGGATAATGATCTATTCCTGAAGCCTGAGAAATGTGAATGGGACGTTCCCAAGGTCGACTATGTCGGCTATGTGTTCGGTGGCGATGAGGTAGCGATGGATCCCGCGAAGCTAAAAGGAATTAATGAGTGGCCGGTACCCCGGAACAAAAAGGATGTCCAGAAGTTCCGGGGGTTCTCCAATTTCTACCGCCGTTTCATTAAAGACTTCGCTAAAATCTCACGACCACTCGACCGGCTCACAGGAAACGACCCTTGGCATTGGGGCGAAGAGGAGCAGCACGCCTTCGACGAGCTCAAGCGGCTCTTCGCGACGACTCCAGTCCTAGCACTGTACGATCCCAATCGGGAGACGCGCATTGAGGTCGACGCCTCGGGATATGCCACTGGCGGCGTGTTGATGCAGAAGCAAGACGATGGCAAATGGCATCCTATTGCCTTCAGATCCCATGCGATGGACCCGGCACAGCGGAACTACGAGATCTACGATAAGGAGATGCTCGCGATCATCGAAGCACTGGACGACTGGCGCCACTATCTTGAGGGCCTACCCAATCAGTTCGAGATTGTAACCGATCATAAGAATCTCGAGTACTGGCGCACGTCACAGCACCTCACGCGTCGTCAAGCGCGATGGTCGCTGTTCCTGGCTCGCTTCGACTTCTGCATCACGCACAAAGCTGGGACGTCGAATGGAAAGGCTGATGCCCTGTCGCAACGATCAGATCACCAGATCGACGATGAGGACGATAACACCGATCAGGTAGTTCTCAAGCCGGAGCGCTTCCGCATCGCCTCTGCCAGGCGCGGTCATGCCTCGGTGACGGCCGATCAGTCGCTTCTAAAGCGCATTCGGGAATGTTCGGAGAAAGATCGGGAGGTAGCTGAGGCACTTGAAAAGGTACAGGACCTCGGGCCGCCCCGGCTGCAAAGGGGTTTTGAGGAGTGGAATGCTGAACAAGGGCTTCTGTTGTTCCGTGGGTGCGTGTACGTCCCAAAGAACGCGGAGCTCCGGCGGGATATCGTCAAGATCCACCACGACTCGCCGATCGCCGGTCATGGCGGTCGTGCCAAAACCCTGGAGCTCGTATCGCGGAACTACTGGTGGCCAGGAATGTCTAAATTCGTCAATGAGTACGTAAGCACCTGCGACGTGTGCAACCGTACCAAGACATTCCCAGCCAAGCCCCAGGGTCCGCTGAAGCCGAACGAGATCCCCGAGCGCCCGTGGCAGATCATCACAACCGATATGATTGTCGGCTTGCCGAAGTCTGATGGATTCGACTCGATCCTGGTTACTGCCGACCGCTTCACCAAGCAGGTCCACTTCTCAGCCTGTCATGAGACCCTGACGGCAGAAGGTGCGGCAGATCTGTACATCCGCGATGTGTTCAAGCATCATGGGGCCCTGGCCAAGGTCATATCAGACCGAGGTCCCCAGTTCGCTTCGAAATACCTCCATGCGGTGTACAAGGGACTAGGGATCGAGCCGGCGCTGTCCACAGCGTTCCACCCTCAGACGGACGGCCAGACCGAGCGCTGGAATCAGGAGATCGAACAGTACCTGCGTGCTTTCACAAGCCACAGGCAGGATGATTGGGCAAAGCAATTGCCGCTCGCGGAGTTCGCACTGAACAACCGAGTTCACTCTGCGACTGGGCACTCCCCTGTCGCGACTTGAGGTCAAGCGACAGGGGAAGATCTGAAAGCTGGGGGTGTCCGACTAAATCTCACCGAAGCGATGGTGAGCAGCGCTCAAACCTAAGGCTAGGGACAAGAGGTCGAAACTGAGGTCCCTAGGGCAGCAGAGGCCGGCTTATATACATGGGGAGATTAGGGCAGGCTGTGTACGTTGGTCCGTGCGCAGCTGGTCTGTGCGCAGCATGCCGACGCGGCCCCGGGGGCCGGTGAGTCAGAGCGGCTGCGTCAGCGGGGCCCGAGCTGTGCCGTGCACTGCCGCTCCATCTAATCTAATCGTACAGTAGATAGCAATGCGTCCATATCAGGCAGGTAGTACAGAGGTCGCGGGTTCGAGCCCGTGAAAAGGAAAAATTAAAAAACGGCTAGGCGCCGTACCAACTCGTGACATTACCCCCCCCTCAACGGCGCATGACCTCATGCGAGGCGCCCTTGCCCATCTCCCATCCGGAGCGGCATCGTGCTTCAGTCAGCGGCGAAGGCATTGGCTGAAAGTTGAGACCACCAAAGGTAGCAGCATTGAGACGACAAGGGGTGTTCGGGTTCTTCCGGTGGAAGTCGGCTATGAGGGCCGGCGCATTGGCAACGTTGCGCGCCGGTTCCCATGACGTATGCGAGTCGTCATAACCCTTCCACTTGACGAGGTACTGTAGCTGACGCCGGAAGATCCGCGAATCCTTGATCCGCTCAACCTCATACTCCTCATCGCCCTCAACCTCAATCGCAGGCGGTTCCTCCGGCTCCCGGCCCGGGATATCGCTACGCGTGTACTTGCTCAGCAAGGAGACATGGAATACCGGGTGCACCGGCACCGACTTTGGCAGGACTAATTCATAATCCAAGTCTCCAAGCTTTCGCCGCACGGCATAAGGTCTGAGGCGCTTGGGACTGAGCTTCTTGCTCGGCTGTTTCAGCTTAAGGTTCTGAGCGTCAAGCCAGACCTTGTCCCCCGGCACAAAGACCGGTGCCTCCTGCACGTGCTTGTCATAGTACACCTTCATGCGCTCGGCTGACAGTTCGAGCGCAGAGCGCGTATCGTCGCGAATCTCCTTCAGGATCTTGAGCCGATCAGCGGCCGCAGGCATCACAGACATCGGATTGATCCGCACTTGGATCTCAGGATTGTACCCTTGATGCAGGAAGAATGGGGAGTGCCCAGTCGCGGAGTGAACTCGGTTGTTTAGTGCAAACTCCGCGAGCGGCAATTGCTTTGCCCAATCATCCTGCCTGTGGCTTGTGAAAGCACGCAGGTACTGCTCGATCTCCTGATTCCAGCGCTCAGTCTGGCCATCTGTTTGAGGATGAAACGCTGTAGACAGCGCCGGCTCGATCCCTAGTCCCTTGTACACCGCGTGGAGATACTTTGAAGCGAACTGGGGACCTCGGTCTGATATGACCTTGGCCAGGGCCCCATGATGCTTGAACACATCGCGGATGTACAGATCTGCCGCACCTTCTGCCGTCAGGGTCTCATGACAGGCCGAGAAGTGGACCTGCTTGGTAAAGCGGTCGGCGGTAACCAGGATCGAGTCGAATCCATCAGACTTTGGCAAGCCGACGATCATATCAGTCGTGATGATATGCCATGGGCGCTCGGGGATCTCGTTTGGCTTCAGCGGGCCCTGGGGCTTGGCTGGGAATGTCTTGGTACGGTTGCACACGTCACAGGTGCTTACGTACTCATTGATGAATTTGGACATCCCAGGCCACCAGTAGTTCCGCGACACGAGCTCCAGGGTTTTGGTGCGACCACCATGACCGGCGATCGGCGAGTCGTGGTGGATCTTGACTATATCCCGCCGGAGCTCCGCATTCTTTGGGACGTACACACACCCGCAGAACAGCAGGAGCCCTTGTTCGGCATTCCACTCCTCAAAACCCCTTTGCAGCCGGGGCGGCCCGAGGTCCTGTACCTTTTCAAGGGCCTCGGCCACCTCCCGATCCTTCTCCGAACATTCCCTGATGCGCTTCAGAAGCGACTGATCGGCCGTCACCGAGGCATGACCGCGCCTAGCGGAGGCGATGCGGAAGCGCTCTGGCTTGAGAACCACCTGATCGGTGTTATCGTCCTCATCGCCAATCTGATGGTCTGATCGTCGTGACAGGGCATCAGCCTTTCCATTGGACGTCCCGGCCTTGTGCGTGATGCGGAAGTCGAAGCGGGCTAGGAACAGCGACCATCGCGCTTGTCGGCGCGTGAGATGCTGGGATGTACGCCAGTACTCGAGGTTCTTATGATCGGTCACGATCTCGAACTGATTGGGTAACCCCTCGAGATAGTGGTGCCAATCGTCCAGCGCCTCAATGATCGCGAGCATCTCCTTATTGTAGATCTCATAGTTCCGCTGTGCCGGATCCATCGCATGGGATCTGAAGGCGATGGGATGCCATTTGCCATCATCCTGCTTCTGCATCAACACGCCGCCAGTGGCGTAACCAGAGGCATCAACCTCAATGCGCGTCTCCCGATTAGGGTCGTACAGCGCCAAGACTGGAGTCGTCGCGAAGAGCCGCTTGAGCTCATCGAAAGCGTGCTGCTCTTCCTCGCCCCAATGCCATGGGTCGTTCCCTGTGAGCCGGTCGAGTGGTCGCGAGATCTTAGCGAAGTCCTTAATGAAGCGGCGGTAGAAGTTGGAGAACCCCTGGAACTTCTGGACGTCTTTTTTGTTCCGGGGCACCGGCCACTCATTGATACCTTTAAGCTTTGCGGGATCCATCGCCACCTCATTGCCACCGAACACATAGCCGACGTAGTCGACCTTGGGAACGTCCCACTCGCACTTCTCAGGCTTCAGGAACAGATCATTGTCCTGAAGGCGACGAAGAACCTCGCGTGTGACCTTCTCGTGCTCCTTCTTGTTGGTGGAGAAGATGAGTATGTCATCCAGGTATACGAGGATCTTGCCACCAATGATGAGATCGTGGAAGATCTCGTTCATCATTGCCTGGAAGGTCACGGGGGAATTGGTGAGACCGAAGAACATCACCAAGGGCTCGTACAACCCTCGGTTAGTCACAAAGGCCGCCTTCCATTCGTCACCAGCTTTGATCCGGACGTTATTGTATCCCCATCGGACGTCGAACTTTGTGAAGAGCGTAGCGCCTCGGAGCTTATCCACCATCTCGGCGATCAACGGCAAGGGGTAACGATTCTTGACCGTGATCGCATTCAATCGGCGGTAGTCCTGCACGGGTCGAAGCGTCCCTTCCTTCTTTTTGATGAAGAAGAAAGGCGACGAAATGGGCGACTTCGATTCCCGTATGTAACCTTTCGCTAACTGCTCCTTCAGGAACTTGTCAAGTTCCTCCTGTTCATTGTTCGACAGGGGGTACACTTTCGAGTGGAACGTCGAGTAGCCGGGCACGAGTTCGATTGCGTGATCGTAAGGCTTCCTTTCGGGTAGCCGCTCTGATGCTTCCTTGGAGAAAACATTCAGGAACTCGTGGTACTGTTTAGGTACCGACTCCTCGGCGGTCTTAACGACCTTCTTTTTGATCTCCTCCTCAGCAAACAACTGGGAGTATGTATGTCCTGCTGCGACGAACAGCTGAGGAGCGCCGGGAAGCGTGACACCTTGCTCCCAGGCTTCGATCAAATCGGCTTCGTCCCACTCTACCTCCACCGGATCCTCTTCGGGTTCAAAGTCCGGGAGTACCTTACTCCGGCAAGCACCTATGACCGACCATCTGGACTTCTGCGAGCGTCTGCGCGCCGTGGGCCTGACCCCCATATCACGCGCAGTCGTTGCTTGCTCCATCCGGCCAGCCTTCCTGGCACTGCACGTTTCAGGGCATCGTGATAATTTCAGGGAGCCTGACTCCCAATCGATTTCGGGGTTGTGCTCTCGCAGCCAATCCAACCCAATGATCACATCTTCTGGACCTATGTCTGTGACCGTAAACACCGTCTTCTCGACGTGCTCTCCTACCTGCATCTGTAGCACGGCTACCTCCGAGATGCTTCCGTCTTTATTCAGGGTGCCATCGATATTGTAGAGCGGAATCGGCTCTTTTAGCTTCCGCGTCTGCACCTTATTCTCTTCAATGAATCGCTTGTGGATGAATTTCGTGGTGGCTCCGCTGTCCACCATAGCGATTATATCTTTATGCCGTCTTTTCCCTTGAAGTCGTACTGGGATGTGAAAATGTTGGGACCCCTGGTCCAATTCGTACACCATCGCAGTAGACAATACATTATACTTGTTACAAGATGATACTCGCGGCCCGACGCGTGCGGCACGAAGCGCGGACCGGATCAAAAACCCTCCTCCTTCATTGCCCGATAATGCTCGAGCTCCTCGCGCATCGACTTCACCTGTGCCATTAAGTCCGCCAGCTCCGATTGCTCGGATTTCGCTGAAGCGGCACTTATACTTGCCGAGGGTGTTGTCGTGACGGGGGCACTTGTCGCAGCCTGGGTGGAGCCCGAGGCAACCGTAGCCCGCGCGTCGGCGCGTTTTGTGTAAGGCTTGTCCTTACAATTGGGGCACTCGAAGCGTCGGTACCCTTGCTTCCCACAGCCAAAGCATGTGCCGGGGAAGTTGCCTTTTCCGACGGCCGCATTGATGCTGGCCGAAGCTGCGTGCGACGAGGGTGCACCACCACGTGCCCCACCGCGTCCTCGACCTCGGGCCGAGAAGAAGTTATTTAGCTCGGGCCGACGAGCCCGGCTGATGTCGAGGATCTGCTCGACCTCAGTGGCGCGCTTGTCAGCGTCTTGCCACGTGGTGAAAGTCTCGAGCTCGATCTTTTGGTATACGCGGGAGGGGATGCCGCTCAGGTACTTGTCGCGTAGCTCCAGGTCCCCATACCCAGAGTGGTCCGCCGGACCCTTGAACAGCGCGGAGAATTCCGCAGCGGTGCGTTTTTCACGGACCGACTTGTCCGCGCAGAGCTTCGCCAGCTCTACTTGTGCTGCCGCTTCGTCGTCGAGATTTCCGAAGCGGGCCTTGAAGGCGGCGGCAAAGGCCGCTTCGTTTGCGAATGGGGTCGTAGCCCCTTGCACCCCTATCTGTACTGATACGAGCTGGGCGAAGTAGGGGGTGGCCCAGGCGCGGGCCTCACCGTCGAGCAGGCTTAGCGCAACCTGGACTTTGAGCTCGATGGTGGTCAACGACGTGTTGACCATCCAGTAGATGCGCAGCTGCGACAAGAACCTGTCGCAGTCGATGATGGTTTTGCCATCGTATCGGAGTGGGAGTAGGAGTTTTAACGTCTCCTTGTCGAGGGCGGCTGCGGGGGACGACATTATCGGCGTCGGGGGGGACGGAGGACGCTGCGGGGGCGGAGGCGGCTGTGGTGGCCTTCCGCTGGCCGAACTTCGGGAGGAGCGAGTGCTCGAGCGGCCTCTCGGCGGAGTCGGCGGTGAAGGCGCCGGAGGAAGTTCGGCGGAGGGGTTACGTACGTCAGGGACTGCTGACGCGGGGGCGAGCGCTGTCGGCGAGGCGGGCCGAGCAGGATCCGCGTACTCGGACTCCGAGACTCCTTCTTCACTGTCACCCTCCTCAGGCTCAGGCTCTGGCGCAGGGTCTGAAGGGAGATCTCCTCGAGCTTGACTGGACTCGGCGACAGTTTGGGGAAGGCGGGAGGTAGGGGAGACAGGGCGAGAGTGCCGTGAGGCCGATCGAGATGCGAGGGTGCTTCGGGGTCCGAGCGGGTGTTGCGCTCGTCGTATCGCCTTGTAACGAGGGTAATCTTCCTCGATCGATCGGGGTGTCCGATTTGGGCATGGCTGCTGCTCGCAATGGTAGAGGGCAGGTTCAGGGCCGTCTGGGATGTAGACGTCGATGAGGTCCTGGGAGTCGAATGCGTGGATCTGGCCTTGGCAGGCAGCCACGTTGGATGGGGGGAGGACGGGGAGGTGCGCGTACTAAAAATGGCCGTACTACACTAGCCTACGCTACGGCGCCCGAGAAGACCCTGAGGTTCGCAGTTCACGTGGGGCCCAGTACTGCTTTTGACTATTATGCAGCAGGAACCTAGTCCACGCGTCCGTGAGGACAAACACCGCCCACTGAAGTGCAGGTGTTGAAGAGTTCGTTCCTCTAGGAGTGGCGATGTATGTAAGGCTACCTACGTATCGTATGTACCGTAGGGTATCGTAGGGGTGCGCACCACCCGACCTGTGGGAAAGGGAAGTGAGTGTGGGGAGTCCTGAGAGGACGCCGGCAGCTTGGGGAGTTTCGACCTAATGTCGCGACTTGAGGTCAAGCGACTGGGGAATACCTGAAGGCTGGGGGCGTCCGACTGATTCTCACCGAAGCGATGGTGAGCGAGGCTCAAACCTAAGGCTAGGGACAAGAAATGTATTAGTTAGTAATGTAAGAAAGGATACAACTGGAGGCTTACTGACCTAGGGACAAGAGGTCGAAACTGAGGTCCCTAGGGCAGCAGAGGCCGGCTTATATACAGGGGAGATTAAGGGCAGGCTGTGCGCATTGGTCCGTGTGCAGCTGGTCCGTGCACAGCATGCCGACACGGCCCCGGGGGCCGGTGAGTCAGAGCGGCTGTGTCAGCGGAGCCCGAGCTGTGCCGTGCGCTGCCGCCCCATCTAATCTAATCGTACAGTAGATAGCGACGCGTCCATATCGGGCATGTAGTACAGAGGTCGCGGGTTCGAGCCCGCGAAAAGGAAAAAATTAAAAAACGGCTAGACGCCGTGTCAACTCGTGACAATACCCCTTTCGGAGTTCGTCGTCGATCCACTCGTCGAGAGAATTCCTCTCTTTCGGAGACATCGGGTATAGTTTGGCTGGTCGAGGTAGGGCAGCTCCTTCCTCGAAGTCAATATCATGGTCGTATGGTTTGCGCTCCAGCATCCGCTCCGATTTCTTTTGTGAGAATACGTCCCCGAACTCATGTAGATATTCAGGGATGAGAGACTTCCACTTAGTGGTGTCCACATCCTCCTCCTCAACATCCTTGTTCAGAATGCTTGCGACAAATTCTGCCATTTGTAGGTCCTCTGGGTCATCTGTCGAGATCTAGTTGATGTATGGATTTTCAGTACACTCCTCTCCTAAGGCGTCCAGTGGAGTGACTAAGGGTTCCTCCCTTGGTAACTGAAGCTCATCGGTTTCTTCATCAGTCACACGATTAGTTTTACGAGCTTTGGGGGCACAGCTCTCAGGGCACCTGGTGTACCTCCACTCCCCTTTGGCCCAGTCGATCTCGGGATTGTGTTTCCTGAGATAGGTCATGCCAAGGATCATGTCCTTTCTTCCCAAATCTGCGACTAGCAGTGGGTGTGTTGACTTATGTGATC
>NW_020169832.1:4274564-4278100 GCF_002117355.1 Postia placenta MAD-698-R-SB12 | reverse complement strand
AAGCGACAGGGGAATACCTAAAAGCAAGGGGCGTTCGACTGGTTCTCACCGAAGCGATGGTGAGCGAGGCTCAAACCTAAGGCTAGGGACAAGTAAATGTATTAGTTAGTGAAGGTAAGTAAGGGATACAAATGGGAGCTTACTGACCTAGGGACAAGAGGTCGAAACTGAGGTCCCTAGGGCAGCAGAGGCCGGCTTATATACAGGGGATGTTTAGGGGAGGCTGTGCGCATTGGTCCGTGCGCAGCTGGTCCGTGCACAGCATGCCGACGCGGCCCCGGGGGCCGGTGAGTCAGAGCGGCTGTGTCAGCGGAGCCCGAGCTGTGCCGTGCGCTGCCGCCCCATCTAATCTAATCGTACAGTAGATAGCGGCGCGTCCATATCGGGTATGTAGTACAGAGGTCGCGGGTTCGAGCCCGCGAAAAGGAAAAATTAAAAAACGGCTAGACGCCGTACCAACTCGTGACATTACCCCCCCCTCAACGGCGCATGACCTCATGCGAGGCGCCCTTGCCCATCTCCCACCCGGAGCGGCATCGTGCTTCAGTCAGCGGCGAAGGCATTGGCTGAAAGTTGAGACCACCAAAGGTAGCAGCATTGAGACGACAAGGGGCGTTCGGGTTCTTCCGGTGGAAGTCGGCTATGAGGGCCGGCGCATTGGCAACGTTGCGCGCCGGTTCCCATGACGTATGCGAGTCGTCATAACCCTTCCACTTGACGAGGTACTGCAGCTGACGCCGGAAGATCCGCGAATCCTTGATCCGCTCAACCTCGTACTCCTCGTCGCCCTCAACCTCAATCGCAGGCGGCTCCTCCGGCTCTCGCCCCGGGATATCGCTACGTGTGTACTTGCTAAGCAAGGAGACATGGAACACCGGGTGTACTGGCACCAACTTCGGCAGGATTAATTCGTAATCCAGGTCTCCGAGCTTTCGCCGCACGGCATATGGTCCGAGGCGCTTGGGACTGAGCTTCTTGCTCGGCTGTTTCAGCTTAAGGTTCCGAGCGTCAAGCCAGACCTTGTCCCCCGGTGTGAAGACCGGTGCCTCCTGCACGTGCTTGTTGTAGTACACCTTCATGCGCTTGGCTGACAGCTCGAGCGCAGAGTGCGTGTCATCGCGAATCTCCTTCAGGATCTTGAGCCGATCAGCGGCAGCGGGCATAGCGGACATCGGATTGATCCGCACTTGGATCTCAGGATGGTACCCTTGATGCAGGAAGAAAGGGGAGTGCCCGGTCGCGGAGTGAACTCGGTTGTTCAGTGCGAACTCCGCGAGCGGCAACTGCTTCGCCCAATCATCCTGCCTGTGGCTTGTGAAAGCACGCAGGTACTGCTCAATCTCCTGATTCCAGCGCTCAGTCTGGCCGTCTGTCTGAGGGTGGAACGCTGTGGACAGCGCCGGCTCGATTCCCAGACCCTTGTACACCGCATGGAGATACTTCGAAGCGAACTGGGGACCTCGGTCTGATATGACCTTGGCCGGGGCCCCATGATGCTTGAACACATTGCGGATGTACAAGTCTGCCGCCCCTTCTGCCGTCAGGGTCTCATGACAGGCTGAGAAGTGGACCTGCTTGGTAAAGCGGTCGGTGGTGACCAGGATCGAGTCAAACCCATCAGACTTCGGCAAGCCGACAATCATATCGGTTGTGATGATCTGCCACGGGCGCTTGGGGATCTCGTTCGGCTTCAGCGGACCCTGGGGCTTGGCTGGGAATGTCTTGGTACGGTTGCACACGTCACAGGTGCTTACGTACTCATTGACGAATTTGGACATCCCAGGCCACCAGTAATTCCGCGACACGAGCTCTAGGGTTTTGGCACGACCACCATGACCGGCGATCGGTGAGTCGTGGTGGATCTTGACTATATCCCGCCGGAGCTCCGCATTCTTTGGGACGTACACGCACCCACGGAACAGCAGGAGCCCTTGTTCGGCATTCCACTCCTCAAAACCCCTTTGCAGCCGGGGCGGCCCGAGGTCCTGTACCTTTTCAAGGGCCTCGGCCACCTCCCGATCCTTCTCTGAACATTCCCTGATGCGCTTCAGAAGCAACTGATCGGCCATCACCAAGGCATGACCGCGCCTGGCGGAGGCAATGCGGAAGCGCTCTGGCTTGAGAACCACCTGATCGGTGTTATCGTCCTCATCGCCGATCTGATGGTCTGATCGACGCGACAGGGCATCAGCCTTTCCATTGGACGTCCCGGCCTTGTGCATGATGCGGAAGTCGAAGCGAGCCAGGAACAGCGACCATCGCGCTTGACGGCGCGTGAGATGCTGGGATGTACGCCAGTACTCGAGGTTCTTATGATCGGTCACGATCTCGAACTGATTGGGTAACCCCTCGAGGTAGTGGCGCCAATCGTCTAGCGCCTCAATGATCGCGAGCATCTCCTTATCGTAGATCTCGTAGTTCCGCTGTGCCGGATCCATCGCATGGGATCTGAAGGCGATGGGATGCCATTTGCCATCATCCTGCTTCTGCATCAACACGCCGCCAGTGGCATAGCCCGAGGCATCAACCTCAATGCGCGTCTCTCGATTAGGATCGTACAGCGCCAAGACTGGAGTCGTCGCAAAGAGCCACTTGAGCTCATCGAAGGCATGCTGCTCTTCCTCGCCCCAATGCCATGGGTCGTTCCCTGTGAGCCGGTCGAGTGGTCGCGAGATCTTAGCGAAGTCCTTAATGAAGCGGCGGTAGAAGTTGGAGAACCCCTGGAACTTCTGGACGTCTTTTTTGTTCCGGGGCACCGGCCACTCATTGATACCTTGATCGCGTTCAATTGGCGGTAGTCCTGTACGGGTCGAAGCGTCCCTTCCTTTTTTTTGATGAAGAAGAAGGGGGATGAAATGGGCGACTTCGACTCCCGTATGTAGCCCTTCGCTAGTTGCTCTTTTAGGAACTTGTCTAGTTCCTCCTGCTCGTTGTTCGACAAGGGGTACACCTTAGAGTGGAAGGTCGAGTAGCCGGGCATGAGTTCGATCGCATGATCGTATGGCTTCCTTTCGGGTAACCGTTGATAGGCGCCAAGCCCCTCTGGGCCCCGATTCACCTCTTTTCGGCACTCGCATCCCGCCCGGCACTTCGACTTAGTCTCCTAACACTTCGATTTCGCCTTCGACGCTCTTCGACACCTTCGACGGTGCGCGACGCTTACTCGAAGCTCGGCACGGTCGTCCCGACACCTCGTGCATAGATCTCGGAACATCTTCCGTATTCGGCGAACAATAGGGCCACTTGACGCCGCTCGGCCAAGCGCGCGCTTCGCTCCAAGCCACACCGAAGTAGCCGGTCTTTCCCGATTAGGTATCGAACCTCGCGACATGCCTTCACGACGGCTACCGGTCCGAAGTGGCCATATGTTGCTCTTCATCTCCGCGTTCGGCATGACGTCATTCTACCGATGGACTTGGTATGTGCCCCTCGGTGAGGCAGCTTCTTGAGGAACAATGCAAAGCCCCTTGTACTCGTATGCCACTCTCGAATAGTCGTAAGCGTCCTGTGTAGTATAAAACCTGTCGTACTTCTCT
>NW_020169832.1:4254334-4260684 GCF_002117355.1 Postia placenta MAD-698-R-SB12 | reverse complement strand
ACGTCAGGGACTGCTGACGTGGGGGCGAGCGCTGTCGGCGAGGCGGGCCGAGCAGGACTCGCGGACTCGGACTCCGAGACTCCTTCTTCACTCGCACTCTCCTCAGGCTCAGGCTCTGGCGCAGGATCTGGAGGGAGATCTCCTCGCGCTTGACCTGGATCGGCGATGACAGTTTGAGGGAGACGGGAGCTGGGGGAGACAGGGCGAGAATGCTGTGAGGCAGATCGAGATGCGAGGGTGCTGCGGGGACCGAGGGGGTGTTGAGCCCGTCGGATTGCTTTGTAGCGAGGGTAATCCTCCTCGATCGATCGGGGTGTCCGATTGGGGCACGGCTGCTGCTCGCAACGATAGAGGATAGTCTCAGGGCCGTCTGGGATGTAGACGTCGATGAGGTCCTGAGAGTCGAATGCGTGGATCTGGCCTTGGCAGGCAGCCACGATGGATGGGGAGAGGACGGGGAGGTGTGTGTACTACAATGGCCGTGCTACACTAGCTTACGCTACGGCGCCCGAGATGACACTAGGGTTCGCAGTTCACGTGGGTGTCGCGACTTGAGGTCTAGCGACAGGGGAAAACCTAAAAGGAGCTGGGGGCGTTCGACTAAGTCTCACCGAAGCGATGGTGAGCAGTGCTCAAACCTAAGGCTAGGGACAAGAAAATGTATTAGTTAGTAATGTAAGAAAGGATACAAATGGAGGCTTACTGACCTAGGGACAAGAGGTCGAAACTGAGGTCCCTAGGGCAGCAGAGGCCGGCTTATATACAGGGGATGTTTAGGGGAGGCTGTGCGCGCGGGTCCGTGCGCAGCTGGTCTGTGCGCAGCATGCCGACGCGGCCCCGGGGGCCGGTGAGTCAGAGCGGCTGTGTCAGCGGAGCCCGAGCTGTGCCGTGCTCTGCCGCCCCATCTAATCTAATCGTACAGTAGATAATGACGCGTCCATATCCGGTATATAGTACAGAGGTCCCGGGTTCGAGCCCGCGAAAAGGAAAAATTAAAAAACGGCTAGACGCCGTACCAACTCGTGACATTACCCCCCCCTCAACGGCGCATGACCTCATGCGAGGCGCCCTTGCCCATCTCCCACCCAGAGCGGCAGCGTGCTTCAGTCAGCGGCGAAGGCATTGGCTGAAAGTTGAGACCACCAAAGGTAGCAGCATTGAGGCGACGAGGGGCGTTCGGATTCTGCCGGTGGAAGTCGGCTATGAGGGCCGGCGCATTGGCAACGTTGCGCGCTGGTTCCCATGACGTATGCGAATCGTCATAACCCTTCCACTTGACGAGGTACTGCAGCTGACGCCGGAAGATCCTCGAATCTTTGATCCGCTCAACTTCGTACTCCTCGTCGCCTTCAACCTCAATCGCAGGCGGTTCCTCCGGCTCCCGACCCGGGATATCGCTACGCGTGTACTTGCTAAGCAAGGAGACATGGAACACCGGGTGTACTGGCACCGACTTCGGCAGGACTAATTTATAATCCAAGTCTCCGAGCTTTCGCCGCACGGCATATGGTCCGAGGCGCTTGGGACTGAGCTTCTTGCTCGGCTGTTTCAGCTTAAGGTTCTGAGCGTCAAGCCAGACCTTGTCCCCCGGCGCAAAGACCGGTGCCTCCTGCACGTGCTTGTCATAGTACACCTTCATGCGCTCGGCTGACAGTTCGAGCACAGAGCGCGTATCGTCGCGAATCTCCTTCAGGATCTTGAGCCGATCAGCGGCCGCAGGCATTGCAGACATCGGATTGATCCGCACTTGGATCTCAGGATTGTACCCCTGATGCAGGAAGAAAGGGGAGTGCCCGGTCGCGGAGTGAACTCGGTTGTTCAGTGCGAATTCCGCGAGCGGCAATTGCTTCGCCCAATCATCCTGCCTGTGGCTTGTGAAAGCACGCAGGTACTGCTCGATCTCCTGATTCCAGCGCTCAGTCTGGCCGTCTGTTTGAGGATGAAACACTGTAGACAGCGCCGGCTCGATCCCTAGTCCCTTGTACACCGCGTGGAGATACTTTGAAGCGAACTGGGGACCTCGGTCTGATATGACCTTGGCCGGGGCCCCATGATGCTTGAACACATCGCGGATGTACAGGTCTGCCGCACCTTCTGCCGTCAGGGTCTCATGACAGGCTGAGAAGTGGACCTGCTTGGTGAAGCGGTCGGCGGTAACCAGGATCGAGTCGAATCCATCAGACTTCGGCAGGCCGACGATCATATCGGTCGTGATGATCTGCCACGGGCGCTCGGGGATCTCATTCGGCTTCAGCGGACCCTGGGGCTTGGCTGGGAATGTCTTGGTACGGTTGCACACGTCGCAGGTGCTTACGTACTCATTGACGAATTTAGACATTCCTGGCCACCAGTAGTTCCGCGATACGAGCTCCAGGGTTTTGGCACGACCGCCATGACCGGCGATCGGCGAGTCGTGGTGGATCTTGACGATATCCCGCCGGAGCTCCGCGTTCTTTGGGACGTACACGCACCCACGGAACAACAGAAGCCCTTGTTCAGCATTCCACTCCTCAAAACCCCTTTGCAGCCGGGGCGGCCCGAGGTCCTGTACCTTTTCAAGTGCCTCAGCTACCTCCCGATCTTTCTCCGAACATTCCCGAATGCGCTTCAGAAGCGACTGATCGGCCGTCACCGAGGCATGACCGCGTCTGGCGGAGGCGATGCGGAAGCGCTCTGGCTTGAGGACCACCTGATCGGTGTTATCGTCCTCATCGCCGATCTGATGGTCTGATCGGCGGGACAGGGCATCAGCCTTTCCATTCGACGTTCCGGCCTTGTGGGTGATGCGGAAGTCGAAGCGAGCCAGGAATAGCGACCATCGTGCTTGACGGCGCGTGAGATGCTGGGATGTACGCCAGTACTCGAGGTTCTTATGATCGGTCACGATCTCGAACTGATTGGGTAACCCCTCGAGGTAGTGGCGCCAATCGTCTAGTGCCTCAATGATCGCGAGCATCTCCTTATCGTAGATCTCGTAGTTCCGCTGCGCCGGATCCATCGCATGTGATCTGAAGGCGATGGGATGCCATTTGCCGTCATCCTGCTTCTGCATCAACACGCCGCCAGTGGCGTAACCCGAGGCATCAACCTCAATGCGCGTCTCCCGATTAGGGTCGTACAGCGCCAAGACTGGAGTCGTCGCGAAGAGCCGCTTGAGCTCATCGAAAGCGTGCTGCTCTTCCTCGCCCCAATGCCATGGGTCGTTCCCTGTGAGCCGGTCGAGTGGTCGCGAGATCTTAGCGAAGTCCTTAATAAAGCGGCGGTAGAAGTTGGAGAACCCCCGGAACTTCTGAACATCTTTTTTGTTCCGGGGTACCGGCCACTCATTGATTCCTTTCAGCTTCGCGGGATCCATCGCCACCTCATTGCCACCGAACACATAGCCGACGTAGTCGACCTTGGGAACATCCCATTCGCACTTCTCAGGCTTCAGGAACAGATCATTGTCCTGAAGGCGACGAAGGACCTCGCGTGTGACCTTCTCGTGCTCCTCCTTGTTGGTGGAGAAGACGAGTATGTCATCCAGGTATACGAGGATCTTGCCACCAACGATGAGATCGTGGAATATCTCGTTCATCATTGCCTGGAAGGTCGCGGGGGAATTGGTGAGACCGAAGAACATCACCAAGGGCTCGTACAACCCTCGGTTAGTCACGAAGGCCGCCTTCCATTCGTCACCGGCCTTGATCCGGACGTTATTGTATCCCCATCGGACGTCGAACTTCGTGAAGAGCGTAGCGCCACGGAGCTTGTCCACCATTTCGGCGATCAACGGCAAGGGATAACGATTTTTGACCGTGATCGCGTTCAATCGGCGGTAGTCCTGTACGGGTCGAAGCGTCCCTTCCTTCTTTTTGATGAAGAAGAAGGGGGACGAGATCGGTGACTTCGACTCCCGTATGTAGCCTTTCGCTAACTGCTCCTTTAGGAATTTGTCCAATTCCTCCTGCTCGTTGTTCGACAACGGGTATACCTTCGAATGGAAGGTCGAGTAGCCGGGCACGAGTTCGATAGCATGATCGTACGGCTTCCTTTCGGGTAACCGTTCTGACGCTTCTTTGGAGAAGACATTCAGGAACTCGTGGTACTGTTTAGGCACCGACTCCTCGGCGGTTTTAACGACCTTCTTTTTGATCTCTTCCTCCGCGAACAGCTGGGAGTATGTATGTCCTGCCGCAACGAACAGCTGAGGAGCGCCGGGAAGCGTGACACCTTGCTCCCAGGCTTCGATCAAATCGGCCTCATCCCATTCTACCTCCACCGGATCTTCTTCGGGTTCGAAGTCCGGGAGTACCTGACTCCGGCAGGCACCTATCACCGACCGTTTGGACTTCGGCGAACGCCTGCGCGCCGTGGGCCTGACCCCCGTATCACGCGCAGTCGCTGCTTGCTCCATTCGGCCAGTCCTCCGGGCGTTACACGTCTCAGGGCATCGCGACAATTTGAGGGAGCCCTTCTCCCAATCGATTTCAGGGTTGTGCTCGCGTAGCCAATCCAACCCAACGATCACATCTTCTGGACCGATGTCCGTGACCGTGAACACCGTCTTCTCAACGTGTTCTCCTATGTGCATCTGTAGCACTGCTACTTCTGAGATGCTTCCATCTTTATTCAGGGTGCCGTCGATATTGTAGAGCGGGATCGGCTCTTTTAGCTTCCGCGTCTGCACCTTATTCTCTTCAATAAATCGCTTGTTGATAAACTTTGTGGTGGCTCCGCTGTCCACCATAGCGATTATGTCCTTGTGCCGTCTTTTCCCTTGAAGTCGTACTGGGATGTGAAAATGTTGGGACCCCTGGTCCAATTCGTACACCATCGCAGTAGACAATACGTTATACTTGTTACAAGATGATACTCGCGGCCCGACGCGTGCGGCACGAAGCGCGGACCGGATTAAAAACCCTCCTCCTTCATTGCCCGATAATGCTCGAGCTCCTCGCGCATCGACTTCACCTGTGCCATTAAGTCCGCCAGCTCCGATTGCTCGGATTTCGCTGAAGCGGCACTTATACTTGCCGAGGGTGAAGCGACGGGGGTGCTTGTCGCAGCCTGGGTGGATCCCGAGGCAACCGTAGCCCGCGCGTCGGCGCGTTTTGTGTAAGGCTTGTCCTTACAATTGGGGCACTCGAAGCGTCGGTACCCTTGCTTCCCACAGCCAAAGCATGTGCCGGGGAAGTCTCCTTTTCCGACGGCCGCATTGATGCTGGCCGAAGCTGCGTGTGTCGTAGGTGTACCTCCACGTGCCCCACCGCGACCTCGACCTCGGGCCGAGAAGAAGTTGTTCAACTCGGGCCGACGGGCCCGGCTGATGTCGAGGATCTGCTCGACCTCAGTGGCTCGCTTTTCAGCGGCTCGCCACGTGGTGAAGGTCTCGAGCTCGATCTTGCGGTAGACGCGGGAGGGGATGCCGCTCAGGTACTTGTCGCGTAGCTCCAGGTCCCCATACCCAGAGCGATCCGCCGGACCCTTGAACAGCGCGGAGAATTCCGCAGCGGTGCGTTTTTCACGGACCGACTTGTCCGCGCAGAGCTTCGCCAGCTCTACCTGGGCTGCTGCCGCATCGTCGAGATTGCCGAAGCGAGCCGTGAAGGCAGCGGTGAAGGCCGCTTCGTTCCTGAAGGGGGTTGTAACCCCTTGCACACCCATCTGTACTGATGCGAGTTGGGCGAAGTAAGGCGTGGCCCAGGCACGGGCATCGCCATCGAGCAGGCTCAGCGCAACTTGTACCTTCAGCTCAATGGTCGTCAACGACGTGTTGATCAACCAGTAGATACGAAGTTGCGACAGGAACCTGTCGCATTCGATGACGGTTTTGCCGTCATAGCGGAGGGGAAGGAGAAGCTTCAGGGTCTCCTTGTCGGGGGCGGCTGCAGGGGACGACATTATCGGCGTCGGGGGGGACGGAGGACGTTGCGGGGGCGGAGGCGGCTGTGGTGGCCTTCCGCTGGCCGAACTTCGAGAGGAGCGAGTGCTCGAGCGGCCTCTCGGCGGAGTCGGCGGTGAAGGCGCCGGAGGAAGTTCGGCGGGGGGGTCACGTACGTCAGGGACTGCTGACGCGGGGGCGAGCGCTGTCGGCGAGGCGGACCCAACAGAATCCTCGGACTCGGACTCCGAGACTCCTTCTTCACCCTCACTCTCCTCAGGCTCTGGCTCTGGTGCAGGGTCTGGAGGGAGATTTCCTCGCGCTTGATCTGGATCGGTGGCGACAGTTTGAGGGAGACGGGAGTTGGGGGAGACAGGGCGAGAGTGCCGCGAGGCCGATCGAGATGCTAGGGTGCTGCGGGGTCCGAGCGGGTGTTGCGCTCGTCGGATCACTTTGTAGCGCGGGTAGTCTTCTGGGATCGATCGGG
>NW_020169832.1:4245360-4250159 GCF_002117355.1 Postia placenta MAD-698-R-SB12 | reverse complement strand
TTAAGCGCAACAACGAAGTGAATAGAACTGGGGGACAGGGTGCCCCAGGATGCTGCCTTATATACATGAGGGAAAACCCCCCAGGGACCGGTAATGGACCCCTGGTACCTAGCTGGATAAGGATTACTAAGTATCATGTGCTCTATGATGTCATATATGATGTCATAGTCTGGCCCTGCCCTGCCCTAGGCCTAGGGTCCAGAATTGACCGGCCTATGGCCTAGTGTCTGAGCCTAGCTCCTACCTATGATGTCAGAATGATGTCATGGTCCAGACAGAGTCTGGTTTCTATCTAGAAAAGGTCCGGCATCAGAGTCCAGCCTGATGTGTCCAGAACAAGATCATGTGTCGCTTATTTAAGCGGATAACCCCTTAGATATGCAGCTGTACCCATATGCGGACGGATAAGTATGGATAAGTCCCTATACCCTTTGATATGTCTGCAGAAATAGCGGAAAAATTAGGTAAAATTAGGGAAACTGTGACAAGTACGAGCCTTCACCGGTAGTCAGCTTGACGACACTGGAAATGGACACAGCATGACTTTGAGTGCATTTTCTTTTCCCAAAATGCGCAGTACACATACCCGTATTGCCGCGGACCAAGGACTATCATGGAATTTGTCACGACTTGGTACGGCGTCTAGCCGTTTTTTAATTTTTTCCTTTTCGTGGGCTCAAACCCGCAATCTCTGTACTACTTGCCTGATATGGACGTGTTGTTATTTACTGTATGATTAGATTAGATGGGCGGCAGTGCATGGCACAGCTCGGGCTCCGCTGACACAGCCTCTCTGACTCACCGGCCCCCGGGGCCACATCAGCATGCTGTGCACGGACCAGCTGCGCACAGACCAGTGCGCACAGCCTGCCCTTATCTCCCCATGTATATAAGCCGGCCTCTGCTGCCCTAGGGACCTCAGTTTTGACCTCTTGTCCCTAGGTCAGTAAGCCTTCAGTTGTATTCTTTCTTACCCTAACTAACTAATACATTTTACTTGTCCCTAGCCTTAGGTTTGAGCTTCATTCACCATCGCTTTGGTGAGAATTAGTCGGACGCCCCCAGTTTTAGGTTTTCCCCAGTCGCTTGACCCCAAGTCACGACAGAATCATTCGCAGGTGCTATGACAAAATTTATCATGAAATTATGTGCATCCCCTGTCAACGTCTTCTGAGTGATCACTGGATGGTCTGAATTGGAACGAGAGAGGTGGAACGTGTATAAGAAATCAAAGCACGCCTCAGGTGCGTTGAGCTCGCGACTGCGGTATGCGACGATTAGCATGTCGGCTTTGAATGACCAGCGAACAGGACGACATCCTTTGGAGGCCCTGTAGCCGGCGGGCTATGCAGAGAAGCTGAACGTGTTCCACGCAGTCCGCAGGTCCTGCATACGTCGGAGGTGCTCTGGGATGATCAACGTGTCGCTGCCTGGGTCAGGTGTGTATCCCGTGTGCACTGCTTTGGTTCTATATAGCAAGTAAGGATCTTGTGTAAGCATTTGGTTAATGGCCTTGCAAACCTGGAGCCACAGTGAACCATGTGCATGCTCAGATACCGAGCATATGTACTCACCAGCTTGCAGGCCAGAAGATCCACTACGTTGAGGAGTGTCGCAACTTGAGGTCAAGTGACAGGGGAAGACCTAAGAGCTGGGGGCATCCGACTAAGTCTCACCGAAGCGATGGTGAGCAGCGCTCAAACCTAAGGCTAGGGACAAGTGAATATATTAGTGAGGTAAGAAAGAATACAAGAGGGGGCTTACTGACCTAGGGACAAGAGGTCGAAACTGAGGTCCCTAGGGCAGCAGAGGCCGGCTTATATACAGGGGAAGATAAGGGCAGGCTGTGCGCGTTGGTCCGTGCGCAGCATGCTGACGCGGCCCCGGGGGCCGGTGAGTCAGAGAGGCTGTGTCAGCGGAGCCCGAGCTGTGCTGTGCACTGCCGCCCCATCTAATCTAATCGTACAGTAGATATGATGCGTCCATATCAAGCAAGTAGTACAGAGGTCACGGGTTCGAGCCCGCAGAAAGGAAAAAATTAAAAAACGGCTAGACGCCATACCAACTTGTGACATTACCCCCCCCTCAATGGCGCATGACCTCATGTGAGGCGCCCTTGCCCATCTCCCACCTGGAGTGGCATCGTGCTTCAGTCAGCAGTGAAGGCATTGGCTGAAAGTTGAGACCACCAAAGACAGCGGCATTGAGGCGGCAAGGGGCATTTGGGTTCTTCCAATGGAAGTCGGCTATGAGGGCCGGTGATACGACCTACGAAACCCTAACCCCTAACCTGGGTGCGACCTAAAGGGACTAGAGAGACGGCTTATAGTCTAATGAGAGGGGAGTTAGCAGCAAGGTGTCCCGCGGTTCGAGTGAACACGAGAAACACCCTTGGGAAAGGTTACGAACAAACGGGTAGGTACGAGGTGGCTTCGACACATCGTCGAAGCTACTCGGAAGCTGTGGAAAGTTAGCGACGATTGAAGCTCGGCAGAGCTCTTCGATGTATCGTAGAGAGAAGGGACACGATTCGATGGGGTGTACTTAGCTAGGGCGCGGTTCGCAGTTTCTTCGACAATAGTCAAAGTCGAAGGGTTCGTCGAGACAGTATCGACGAGTAAACGCAGTGGACGAGGTTTCGAAGTTATGCGGCGAGGGACGAAGTGACGCAGTTGAAAGCTTAGACGCGGGGCAAACTCAACTTATGAGCTCTGAACTCGAGGGGGGGGAACGGATCTTTTATCTTTGGGGAGAACTACGACAGATTTTATACTACACAGGATGCTACGACTATTCGAGAGTGGCATACGGGTACAAGGGGCTTTGCATTGTTCCTCAAGAAGCTGCCTCACCGAGGGGCACATACCAAGTCCATCAGTAGAGTGACGTCATGCCGAATGCGGAGATGAAGAGCAACATATGGCCACTTCGGACCGGTGTCCATCGTTGAAGGCATGCCGCGAGGTTCGATACCTAATCAGGAAAGACCGGCTACTTCGGTGTGGCTTGGAGCGAAGCGCGCGCTTGGCCGAGCGGCATCAAGTGGCCCTATTGTTCGCTGAATGCGGAAGACGTTCCGAGATCTACGCACGAGGCATCGGGAAGACCGTGCCGAGCTTCGAGTAAGCGTCGCGCACCGTCGAAGGTGTCGAAGAGCGTCGAAGGCGAAATCGAAGTGTTGGGGGACTGAGTCGAAGTGCCGGGCGGGACGCGAGTGCCGAAAAGAGGTGAATCGGGGCCCAGAGGGGCTTGGTGCCTATCACCGGTGCATTTGCAACGTTGCGTGCTGGTTCCCATGACGTATGCAAGTCATCATAACCCTTCCACTTGACGAGATACTGCAGCTGACGCTGGAAGATCCATGAATCTTTGATCCGCTCAACCTCATACTCCTTGTCGCCTTCAACCTCGATCGCAGGCGGCTCCTCCGGCTCCCGGCCCGGGATCTCGCTACGCGTGTACTTGCTAAGCAAGGAGACATGGAATACCGGGTGCACCGGCACCGATTTTGGCAGGACTAATTTATAATCCAAGTCTCCGAGCTTTCGCCGCACGGCATATGGTCCGAGGCGCTTGGGACTGAGCTTCTTGCTCGGCTGTTTCAGCTTAAGGTTCCGAGCGTCAAGCCAGACCTTGTCCCCCGGTGCGAAGACCGGTGCCTCCTGCACGTGCTTGTTGTAGTACACCTTCATGCGCTTGGCTGACAGCTCGAGCGCAGAGTGCGTGTCATCGCGAATCTCCTTCAGGATCTTGAGCCGATCAGCGGCAGCGGGCATAGCGGACATCGGATTGATCCGCACTTGGATCTCAGGATTGTACCCTTGATGCAGGAAGAAAGGGGAGTGCCCGGTCGCGGAGTGAACTCGGTTGTTCAGTGCGAATTCCGCGAGCGGCAATTGCTTCGCCCAATCATCCTGCCTGTGGCTTGTGAAAGCACGCAGGTACTGCTCGATCTCCTGATTCCAGCGCTCAGTCTGGCCGTCTGTTTGAGGATGAAACGCTGTAGACAGCGCCGGCTCGATCCCTAGCCCCTTGTACACCGCATGGAGATATTTCGAAGCGAACTGGGGACCTCGGTCTGATATGACCTTGGCTGGGGCCCCATGATGCTTGAACACATCGCGGATGTACAGGTCTACCGCACCTTCTGCCATCAGGGTCTCATGACAGGCTGAGAAGTGGACCTGCTTTGTGAAGCGATCGGCGGTGACCAGGATCGAGTTGAATCCATCAGACTTCGGCAAGCCAACAATCATATCAGTCGTGATGATCTGCCATGGGCGCTCGGGAATCTCATTCGGCTTCAGCGGACCCTGGGGTTTGGCGGGAAATGTCTTGGTACGATTGCACACGTCGCAGGTGCTGACGTACTCATTGACAAATTTAGACATCCCAGGCCACCAGTAGTTCCGCAATACGAGCTCCAGGGTTTTGGCACGACCACCATGACCGGCGATCGGTGAGTCATGGTGGATCTTGACTATATCCCGCCGGAGCTCCGCGTTCTTTGGGACGTACACACACCCGCGGAACAGCAGAAGCCCTTGTTCGGCATTCCACTCCTCAAAACCCCTTTGCAGCCGGGGCGGCCCGAGGTCCTGTACTTTTTCAAGTGCCTCGGCCACCTCCCGATCCTTCTCCGAACATTCCCTGATGCGCTTCAGAAGCAACTGATCGGCCATCACCGAGGCATGACCGCGCCTGGCGGAGGCAATGCGGAAGCGCTCTGGCTTGAGAACCACCTGATCGGTGTTATCGTCCTCATCGCCGATCTGATGGTCTGATCGATGCGACAGGGC
>NW_020169832.1:4229885-4241586 GCF_002117355.1 Postia placenta MAD-698-R-SB12 | reverse complement strand
GGATCCACCCAGGCTGCGGCAAGTGCCCCCGTCACGACAACACCCTCGGCAAGTATAAGTGCCGCTTCAGCGAAATCCGAGCAATCGGAGCTGGCGGACTTAATGGCACAGGTGAAGTCGATGCGCGAGGAGCTCGAGCACTATTGGGCGATGAAGGAGGAGGGTTTTTGATCCGGTCCGCGCTTCGTGCCGCACGCGTCGGGCCGCGAGTATCATGTAACAAGTACGATGTATTGTCTTCTGCAATGGTGTACGAGTTGGACCAGGGGTCCCAGCACTTTCACATTCCAGTAAGACTTCAAGGGAAAAGACGGCACAAGGATGTGATCGCTATGGTGGACAGTGGAGCCACCACGA
Organism: Postia placenta MAD-698-R-SB12; assembly: GCF_002117355.1. NCBI lineage: Eukaryota > Fungi > Basidiomycota > Agaricomycetes > Polyporales > Adustoporiaceae > Rhodonia > Rhodonia placenta. The sequence goes on along the minus strand of NW_020169832.1, from coordinate 4,241,229 downwards.
AGTTTATCAACAAGCGATTCATTGTGGAGAATAAGGTGCAGACGCGGAAGCTAAAAGAACCGATTCCGCTCTATAATATCGACGGCACCTTGAATAAGGATGGAAGCATCTCAGAAGTAGCAGTGCTACAGATGCACATAGGAGAACACGTCGAGAAGACGGTGTTTACAGTCACGGACATCGGTCCAGAGGATGTGATCGTCGGGTTGGATTGGCTACGCGAGCACAACCCCGAAATAGATTGGGAGAAGGGCTCCCTCAAATTATCGCGATGCCCTGAGACGTGTAGCGCCAGGAGGACTGGCCGAATGGAGCAAGCAGCGACTGCGCGTGATACGGGGGTCAGGCCCACGGCGCGCAGGCGTTCGCCGAAGTCCAAACGGTCGGTCATAGGTGCCTGCCTGAGTAAGGTACTCCCGGACTTCGAACCCGAAGAAGATCCGGTGGAGGTAGAGTGGGATGAGGCCGATTTGATCGAAGCCTGGGAGCAGGGTATCACGCTTCCCGGCGCCCCTCAGCTGTTCGTCGCAGCAGGGCACACGTATTCCCAGCTGTTCGCCGAGGAAGAGATCAAGAAGAAGGTCGTTAAGACCGCCGAGGAGTCGCTACCCAAACAGTACCACGAGTTTCTGAAGGTCTTCTCGAAGGAAGCATCAGAACGGCTACCCGAAAGAAAGCCGTACGATCATGCGATCGAACTCGTGCCCGGCTACTCCACGTTCCATTCAAAGGTATACCCATTGTCGAGCAACGAGCAGGAGGAACTGGACAAGTTCCTAAAGGAGCAGTTAGTGAAGGGCTACATACGGGAGTCGAAGTCGCCAATCTCATCCCCCTTTTTCTTCATCAAAAAGAAGGAAGGGACGCTTCGACCCGTACAGGACTACCGCCGATTGAACGCGATCACGGTCAAAAATCGTTATCCCTTGCCGTTGATCGCCGAAATGGTGGACAAGCTCCGTGGCGCTACGCTCTTCACGAAGTTCGATGTCCGATGGGGATACAACAAGGTCCGGATCAAAGCCGGTGACGAGTGGAAGGCGGCCTTCGTAACTAACCGGGGATTGTACGAACCCCTGGTGATGTTCTTTGGCCTCACTAATTCCCCCGCGACCTTCCAGGCCATGATGAACGAGATCTTCCACGATCTCATCGTCGGCGGCAAGATCCTTGTGTACCTAGATGACATACTCATCTTCTCCACCAACAAAGAGGAGCATGAAAAGGTCACACGCGAGGTTCTGCGTCGCCTTCAGGACAACGATCTGTTCCTGAAGCCTGAAAAGTGCGAGTGGGACGTTCCCAAGGTCGACTACGTCGGCTATGTGTTCGGTGGCGATGAGGTGGCGATGGATCCCGCGAAGCTGAAAGGAATCAATGAGTGGCCGGTGCCCCGGAACAAAAAAGACGTTCAGAAGTTCCGGGGGTTCTCCAATTTCTACCGCCGCTTTATTAAAGACTTCGCTAAGATCTCGCGACCACTCGACCGGCTCACAGGGAACGACCCATGGCATTGGGGCGAAGAAGAGCAGCACGCTTTCGATGAGCTCAAGCGGCTCTTTGCGACGACTCCAGTCTTGGCGCTGTATGACCCTAATCGGGAGACGCGCATTGAGGTTGACGCCTCGGGGTACGCCACTGGCGGCGTGTTGATGCAGAAGCAGGATGACGGCAAATGGCATCCCATCGCCTTCAGATCCCATGCGATGGATCCGGCACAGCGGAACTACGAGATCTACGATAAGGAGATGCTCGCGATCATTGAGGCACTAGACGATTGGCGCCACTACCTCGAGGGGTTACCCAATCAGTTCGAGATCGTGACCGATCATAAGAACCTTGAGTACTGGCGTACATCCCAGCATCTCACGCGCCGTCAAGCGCGATGGTCGTTGTTCCTGGCTCGCTTCGACTTCCGCATCACGCACAAGGCCGGGACGTCCAATGGAAAGGCTGATGCCCTGTCGCGTCGATCAGACCATCAGATCGGCGATGAAGACGATAACACCGATCAGGTGGTTCTCAAGCCAGAGCGCTTCCGCATCGCCTCCGCCCGGCGCGGTCATGCCTCGGTGACGGCCGATCAGTCGCTTCTGAAGCGCATCCGGGAATGTTCAGAGAAGGATCGGGAGGTGGCCGAGGCCCTTGAAAAGGTACAGGACCTCGGGCCGCCCCGGCTGCAAAGGGGTTTTGAGGAGTGGAATGCCGAACAAGGGCTCCTGCTGTTCCGTGGGTGCGTGTACGTCCCAAAGAATGCGGAGCTCCGGCGGGATATAGTCAAGATCCACCACGACTCACCGATTGCCGGCCATGGTGGTCGTGCCAAAACCCTTGAGCTCGTATCGCGGAACTACTGGTGGCCTGGGATGTCTAAATTCGTCAATGAGTACGTAAGCACCTGCGATGTGTGCAACCGTACCAAGACATTCCCAGCCAAACCCCAGGGTCCGCTGAAGCCGAATGAGATCCCCGAGTGCCCGTGGCAGATCATCACGACCGATATGATCGTCGGCTTGCCGAAGTCTGATGGGTTTGACTCGATCCTGGTTACCGCCGACCGCTTTACCAAGCAGGTCCACTTCTCAGCCTGTCATGAGACCCTGACGGCAGAAGGGGCGGCAGACTTGTACATCCGCGATGTGTTCAAGCATCATGGGGCCCCGGCCAAGGTTATATCAGACCGAGGTCCCCAGTTCGCTTCGAAGTATCTCCATGCGGTGTACAAAGGTCTGGGAATCGAGCCGGCGCTGTCCACAGCGTTCCACCCTCAGACAGACGGCCAGACTGAGCGCTGGAATCAGGAGATTGAGCAGTACCTGCGTGCTTTCACAAGCCACAGGCAGGATGATTGGGCGAAGCAGTTGCCGCTCGCGGAGTTCGCACTGAACAACCGAGTTCACTCCGCGACCGGGCACTCCCCTTTCTTCCTGCATCAAGGGTACAATCCTGAGATCCAAGTGCGGATCAATCCGATGTCTGAGATGCCTGCGGCCGCTGATCGGCTCAAGATCCTGAAGGAGATTCGCGATGATACGCGCTCTGCGCTCGAGCTATCGGCCGAGCGCATGAAGGTGTACTACGACAAGCACGTGCAGGAGGCGCCGGTCTTTGCACCAGGGGACAAGGTCTGGCTTGACGCTCGGAACCTTAAGCTGAAACAGCCGAGCAAGAAGCTCAGTCCCAAGCGCCTCGGACCTTATGCCGTGCGGCGAAAGCTCGGAGACTTGGATTACGAATTAATCCTGCCGAAGTCGGTGCCGGTGCACCCAGTATTCCATGTCTCCTTGCTAAGCAAGTACACGCGTAGCGATATCCCGGGCCGGGAGCCGGAGGAGCCGCCTGCGATTGAGGTTGAGGGTGACGAGGAGTACGAGGTCGAGCGGATCAAGGATTCGCGGATCTTCCGGCGTCAGCTGCAGTACCTCGTCAAGTGGAAGGGTTATGACGACTCGCATACGTCATGGGAACCGGCGCGCAACGTTGCCAATGCGCCGGCCCTCATAGCCGACTTCCACCGGAAGAACCCGAACGCCCCTTGTCGTCTCAACGCTGCTACCTTTGGTGGTCTCAACTTTCAGCCAATGCCTTCGCCGCTGACTGAAGCACGGTGCCGCTCCGGGTGGGAGATGGGCAAGGGCGCCTCGCATGAGGTCATGCGCCGTTGAGGGGGGGGTAATGTCACGAGTTGGTACGGCGTCTAGCCGTTTTTTAATTTTTTCCTTTTCACGGGCTCGAACCCGCGACCTCTGTACTACCTACCTGATATGGACGCGTCACTATCTACTGTACGATTAGATTAGATGGGGCGGCAGCGCACGGCACAGCTCGGGCCCTGCTGACACAGCCGCTCTGACTCACCGGCCCCCGTGGCCGCGTCGGCATGCTGCGCACAGACCAGCTGCGCACGGACCAACGTGCACAGCCTGCCCTAATCTCCCCATGTATATAAGCCGGCCTCTGCTGCCCTAGGGACCTCAGTTTCGACCTCTTGTCCCTAGGTCAGTAAGCTCCTGTATTCTCTCATTTACCTTACACTAACTAATACATTTTCTTGTCCCTAGCCTTAGGTTCGAGCCTAGCTCACCATCGCTTCGGTAAGAACCAGTCGAACGCCCCCAGCTTTCAGGTTTTCCTCTGTCGCTTGACCTCAAGTCGCGACACCTCGATTAAGTCAGCTTCGTCCCACTCTACCTCCACCGGATCATCTTCGGGCTCGAAGTCCGGGAGTACCTTACTCCGGCAGGCACCTATAACCGACTGTTTGGATTTTGGCGAACGCCTGCGCGCCGTGGGCCTGTCCCCCGTATCACGCACAGTCGTTGCTTGCTCCATTCGGTTAGTTTTCCTGGCACTGCACGTCTCAGGGCATCGTGATAGCTTTAGGGATCCCGACTCCCAATCGATCTCGGAGTTGTGCTCTCGTAGCCAATCCAACCCGACGATCACATCTTCTGGACCTATGTCCGTGACCGTAAACACCGTCTTCTCGACGTGTTCTCCTATCTGCATCTGTAGCACGGCTACCTCCGAGATGCTTCCGTCTTTATTGAGTGTTCCATCGATGTTGTAAAGCGGAATTGGCTCTTTCAATTTCCGCGTTCGTACTCGATTCTCCGTAATGAAACACTTGTTGATGAACTTCGTAGTGGCTCCACTGTCCACCATTGCAACTATGTCTTTGTGCCGTCTTTCTCCTTTGAGGCGCACTGGGATGTGGAAGTGCTGGGACCCGTGGTCCAACTCGTAAACACTCGCGGTCGCCAATACATTGTACAAATTGTTATTACGAGGTCCGACGCGTGCGGCATGAAGCGCGGACCGGATTAAAAACCCTCCTCCTTCATCGCCCGATAGTGCTCGAGCTCCTCGCGCATCAACTTCACCTGTGCCATTAAGTCCGCCAGCTCCGATTGCTCGGACTTCGCTGAAGTGGCACTTATACTTGCCGAGGGTGATGTCGTGACAGGGGCGCTTGTCCCGGCCTGGGTAGAGCCCGAGGCGACCGTAGCCCGCGCGTCAGCGCGTTTTGTGTAAGGCTTGTCCTTACAATTGGGGCACTCGAAGCGTCGGTACCCTTGCTTCCCACAGCCAAAGCAAGTGCCGGGGAAGTTTCCTTTTCTGACGGCTGCATTAATGCTGGCCAAAGCTGCGTGTGACTGGGGTGCACCACCACGTGCCCCTCCGCGTCCTCGGCCTCGGGCCGAGAAGAAGTTGTTCAACTCGGGCCGACGGGCCCGGCTGATGTCGAGGATCTGCTCGACCTCAGTGGCTCGCTTTTCAGCGACTCGCCATGTAGTGAAGGTCTCAAGCTCGATCTTTCGATAGATGCGGGAGAGGATGCCGCTCAGGTACTTGTTGCGTAGCTCCAGGTCCCCATACCCAGAGTGATCCGCCGGACCCTTGAACAGCGCGGAGAACTCCGCAGCGGTGCGTTTTTCGTGGACCGACTTGTCCGCGCAGAGCTTCGCCAGCTCTACTTGTGCTGCCGCTTCGTCGTCGAGATTTCCGAAGCGGGCCTTGAAGGCAGCGGTGAAGGCCGCTTCGTTCCTGAAGGGGGTTGTGACCCCTTGTACACCCATCTGCACCAACGCGAGTTGGGCGAAGTAAGGCGTGGCCCAGGCGCGGGCGTCGCCATCGAGCAGGCTCAGCGCAACTTGTACCTTGAGTTCAATGGTCGTCAATGACGTGTTGATCAACCAATAGATACGGAGTTGCGACAAGAACCTGTCGCATTCGATGACGGTTTTGCCGTCATAGCGGAGGGGGAGAAGGAGCTTCAGGGTCTCCTTGTCGGGGGCAGTCGTGGGAGAGGACATTATCGGCGTCGGGGGGGACAGAGGACGCTGCGGGGGCGGAGGCGGCTGTGGTGGCCCTCCGCTGGTCGAACTTCGGGAGGAACGAGTGCTCGAGCGGCCTCTCGGCGGAGTCGGCGGTGAAGGCGCCGGAAAAAGTTCGGTGGGGGGGTCACGTATGTCAGGGACTGCTGATGCGGGGGAGAGCGCTGTCGGCGAGGTGGGCTGAGCAGAATCCGCGGACTCGGACTCCGAGACTCCTTCTTCACTCTCACCCTCCTCAGACTCAGGCTCTGACGCAGGGTCTGGAGGGAGATCTCCTCGCGCTTGATTTGGATCGGTGACGACAGTTTGAGGAAGTCTGGAGCTGGGGGAGACAGGGCGAGAATGCCATGAAGCGGATCGAGATGCGAGGGTGCTGCAGGGACCGAGCGGGTGTTGCGCTCGTCGGATCGCTTTGTAGCGTGGGTAATCCTCAGTGATCGATTGGGGTGTCCGATTAGGGCACGGCTGCTGCTCGCAACGGTAGATGACAGTCTCAGGGCCGTCTGGGATGTAGATGTCGATGAGGTCCTGAGAGTTGAATGCGTGAACTTGGCCTTGGCAGGCAGCCACATTGGATGGAGGGAGGAAGGGGAGGTGCATGTACTAAAATGGCCGTACTACACTAGCTTACGCTACGGCACCCAAGAAGACCCTGAGGTTCGCAGTTCACGTGGGGCCCAGTACTGCTTTTGGCTAGTATGCAGCAGGAACCTAGACCACGCGTCCGTGAGGACAAACACCGCCCACTGTAGTGCAGGTGTTGAAGAGTTCGTTCCTCTAGGGGTGGCAATGTATGTAAGGCTACCTACGTATCATATGTACCGTAGGGTATCGTAGGGGTGCGCACCACCCGACCTGTGGGAAAGGAAAGTGAATGTGAAGAGTCCCGAGAGGACGCCGGCGGCTTGGGGAGTTTCGACCTAATGTCGCGACTTGAGGTCAAGCGACTAGAGAAAACCTAAGGGCTGGGGGCGTCCGACTGGGTCTTACCGAAGCGATGGTGAGCAAGGCTCAAACCTAAGACTAGGGACAAGAAAATGTATTAGTTAGTTAGGGTAAGAAAGAATACAACTGAGGGCTTACTGACCTAGGGACAAGAGGTCAAAACTGAGGTCCCTAGGGCAGCAGAGGCCGGCTTATATACATGGGAAGATAAGGGCAGGCTGTGCGCGTTGGTCCGTGCGCAGCATGCTGACGCGGCCCTGGGGGTCGGTGAGTCAGAGAGGCTGTGTCAGCGGGACCCGAGCTGTGCCGCGCACTGCCGCCCATCTAATCTAATCGTACAGTAGATAACGACGCGTCCATATCGGGCAGGTAGTACAGAGGTCGCAGGTTCGAGCCCGCAAAAGGGAAAAAATTAAAAAACGGCTAGACGCCGTACCAACTTGTGACATTGGTGGCGATGAGGTGGTGATGGATCCCGCAAAGCTAAAAGGAATCAATGAGTGGCCGGTGCCCCGGAACAAGAAAGACATTCAGAAGTTCCGGGGGTTCTCCAATTTCTACCGCCGCTTCATTAAGGACTTCGCTAAGATCTCGCGACCACTCGACCGGCTCACAGGGAATGACCCATGGCACTGGGGCGAGGAAGAGCAGCACGCCTTCGATGAACTCAAGCGGCTCTTTGCGATGACTCCAGTCTTGGCGCTATACGACCCTAACCGGGAGACGTGCATTGAAGTCGACGCCTCAGAATATGCCACTGGCAGCGTGTTGATGCAGAAGCAGGACGACGGCAAATGGCATCCCATTGCCTTCAGATCCCATGCGATGGATCCGGCACAGCGGAACTACGAGATCTACGATAAGGAGATGCTCGCGATCATTGAGGCACTAGATGATTGGCGCCACTATCCTTGTCACGACTTGACACGGCGCCTAGCCATTTTTTAATTTTTCCTTTTCGCGGGCTCGAACCCGCGACCTCTGTACTACTTGCCCGATACGGACACATCATTATCTACTGTACGATCAGATTAGATAGGACGGCAGTGCACGGCACAGCTCGGGCCCTGCTGACGCAGCCGCTCTGACTCACCGGCCCCCGGGGCCGCATCGGCATGCTGCGCACAGACCAGCTGCGCACGGACCAACGCGCACAGCCTGCCCTAAATCTTCCCATGTATATAAACCAGCCTCTGCTGCCCTAGGGACCTCAGTTTCGACCTCTTGTCCCTAGGTCAGTAAGCTCTCCTGTACTTACTTCTTTTACTTACTAACTAATACATTCTTGTCCCTAGCCTTAGGTTTGAGCACTGCTCACCATCGCTTTGGTGAGATCTAGTCGGACGCCCCCAGCCTTTCAGTTTTCTCTAGTCGCTTGACCTCAAGTCGCGACATTAGGTCGAAACTCCCCAAGCCGCCGGCGTCCTTTCGGGACTCTTCACATTCACTTTCCTTTCCCACAGGTCGGGTGGTGCGCACCCCTACGGTACATTACGATACGTAGATAGCGTACATACATCGCCACCACTTAAGGGAACGAACTCTTCAGTACCTGCACTTCAGTGGGTGGTACTTGTCCTCACAGACGCGTGGACTAGGTTCCTGCTGCATAATAGTCAAAAGCAGTACTGGGCCCCACGTGAACTGCGAACCCTAGTGTCTTCTCGGGCGCCGTAGCGTAAGCTAGTATAGCACGGCCATTGTAGTACACACACCTCCCCGTCCTCTCCCCATCCATCGTGGCTGCCTGCCAAGGCCAGATCCACACATTCGACTCTCAGGATCTCATCGACGTCTACATCCCAGACAGCCCTGAGACTGTCCTCTACCGTTGCAAGCAACAGCCGTGCCCAAATCGGACACCCCGATCGATCGAGGAAGATTACCCTCGTTACAAGGCGATCCGACGAGCGCAACACCCGCTCAGACCCCGAAGTACCCTCGCGTCTCGATCGGCCTAGCGGCACTCTCGCCCTGTCTCCCCTACCTCCCGCCTCCCTCAAACTGTCGTCGATCAAGCACGAGGAGATCTCCCTCCAGACCCTGCACCAGAGCCTGAGCCTGAGGAGAGTCACAGTGAAGAAGGAGTCTCGGAGTCCGAGTCCGCGGATCCTGCTCGGCCCGCCTCGCCGACAGCGCTCGCCTCCACATCAGCAGTCCCTGACGTACGTAACCCCTCCACCGAACTTTCTCCGGCGCCTTCACCGCCGACTCCGCCGAGAGGCCGCTCGAGCACTCGTTCCTCCCGAAGTTCGACCAGCGGAGGGCCACCACAGCCGCCTCCGCCCCCGCAGCGTCCTCTGTCCCCCCCGACGCCGATAATGTCCTCTCCCACGACTGCCCCCGACAAGGAGACCCTGAAGCTCCTTCTCCCCCTCCGCTATGATGGCAAAACCGTCATCGAATGCGACAGGTTCTTGTCGCAACTCCGTATCTATTGGTTGATCAACACGTCATTGACGACCATTGAACTCAAGGTACAAGTTGCGCTGAGCCTGCTCGATGGCGACGCCCGCGCCTGGGCCACGCCTTACTTCGCCCAACTCGCGTTGGTGCAGATGGGTGTACAAGGGGTCACAACCCCCTTCAGGAACGAAGCAGCCTTCACCGCTGCCTTCAAGGCTCGCTTCGGAAATCTCGACGATGCAGCGGCAGCACAAGTAGAGCTGGCAAAGCTCTACGCGGACAAGTCGGTCCGTGAAAAACGCACCGCTGCGGAATTCTCCGCGCTGTTCAAGGGTCCGGCGGACCGCTCTGGGTATGGGGACCTAGAGCTACGTGACAAGTACCTGAGCGGCATCCCCTCCCGTGTATACCGAAAGATCGAGCTCGAGACTTTCACCACGTGGCAAGACGCTGACAAGCGCGCCACTGAGGTCGAGCAAATCCTCGACATTAGCCGGGCCCGCCGGCCCGAGCTAAATAACTTCTTCTCGGCCCGAGGTTGAGGACGCGGTGGGGCACGTGGTGGTGCACCCTCGACACACGCAGCTTCGGCCAGCATCAATGCGGCCATCGGAAAAGGCAACTTCCCTGGCACATGCTTCAGCTGTGGGAAGCAAGGGTACCGACGCTTCGAGTGCCCCAACTGTAAGGACAAGCCTTACACAAAACGCGCTGACGCGCGGGCTACGGTTGCCTCGGGATCCACCCAGGCCGGGACAAGTGCCCCCGTCACGACTACACCCTCGGCAAGTATAAGTGCCGCTTCAGCAAAATCCGAGCAATCGGAGCTGGCGGACTTAATGGCACAGGTGAAGTCGATGCGCGAGGAGCTCGAGCATTATCGGGCAATGAAGGAGGAGGGTTTTTGATCCGGTCCGCGCTTCGTGCCGCACGCGTCGGGCCGCGAGTATCTTCGTGTAACAAGTATAACATATTGTCTACTGCGATGGTGTATGAATTGGACCAGGGGTCCCAACACTTCCACATCCCAGTTCGACTTCAAGGAAAAAGACGGCACAAGGACGTAATCGCTATGGTGGACAGTGGAGCCACCACGAAGTTTATCAACAAGCGATTCATTGTAGAAAATAAGGTGCAGACGCGGAAGTTGAAGGAACCAATTCCGCTGTATAATATTGACGGCACCCTGAATAAGGACGGAAGCATCTCGGAGGTAGCAGTGCTACAGATGCACATAGGAGAACACGTCGAGAAGACGGTGTTCACGGTCACGAACATCGGTCCAGAAGATGTGATCGTTGGGTTGGATTGGCTACGTGAGCACAACCCTGAGATCGATTGGGAGAAGGGCTCCCTCAAATTGTCGCGATGCCCTGAAACGTGCAGTGCCAGGAGGACTGGCCGAATGGAGCCAGCAGCGACTGCGCGTGATACGGGGGACAGGCCCACGGCGCGCAGGCGTTCGCCAAAATCCAAACAGTCGGTTATAGGTGCCTGCCGGAGTAAGGTGCTCCCGGACTTCGAGCCCGAAGATGATCCGGTGGAGGTAGAGTGGGACGAAGCTGACTTAATCGAGGCCTGGGAGCAAGGTATTACGCTCCCGGGTGCTCCTCAGCTGTTCGTTGCAGCCGGGCATATGTACTCCCAGCTGTTCGCTGAGGAAGAAATCAAAAAGAAGGTCGTTAAGACCGCCGAGGAGTCGGTGCCCAAGCAGTACCACGAGTTCCTGAATGTCTTCTCCAAGGAAGCGTCAGAACGGCTACCCGAAAGGAAGCCTTACGATCACGCGATCGAACTCATGCCCGGCTACTCGACCTTCCACTCTAAGGTATACCCCTTGTCGAACAACGAGCAGGAGGAGCTTGACAAGTTCCTAAAAGAGCAACTAGCGAAGGGCTACATACGGGAGTCGAAGTCGCCCATTTCATCCCCCTTCTTCTTCATCAAAAAGAAAGAAGGGACGCTTCGACCCGTACAAGACTACCGCCGGTTAAACGCGATCACCGTCAAAAATCGCTACCCCTTGCCGCTGATCGCCGAGATGGTGGATAAGCTCCGCGGCGCTACACTCTTCACAAAGTTCGACGTCCGATGGGGATACAATAACGTCCGGATCAAGGCCGGCAACGAATGGAAGGCGGCCTTCGTAACTAACC
>NW_020169832.1:4154826-4229707 GCF_002117355.1 Postia placenta MAD-698-R-SB12 | reverse complement strand
CCATCAGATCGGCGATGAGGACGATAACACCGATCAGGTGGTTCTCAAGCCAGAGCGCTTCCGCATTGCCTCCGCCAGGCGCGGTCATGCCTCGGTGATGGCCGATCAGTTGCTTCTGAAGCGCATCAGGGAATGTTCGGAGAAGGATCGGGAGGTGGCCGAGGCACTTGAAAAAGTACAGGACCTCGGGCCGCCCCGGCTGCAAAGGGGTTTTGAGGAGTGGAATGCCGAACAAGGGCTTCTGCTGTTCCGCGGGTGTGTGTACGTCCCAAAGAACGCGGAGCTCCGGCGGGATATAGTCAAGATCCACCATGACTCACCGATCGCCGGTCATGGTGGTCGTGCCAAAACCCTGGAGCTCGTATTGCGGAACTACTGGTGGCCTGGGATGTCTAAATTTGTCAATGAGTACGTCAGCACCTGCGACGTGTGCAATCGTACCAAGACATTTCCCGCCAAACCCCAGGGTCCGCTGAAGCCGAATGAGATCCCCGAGCACCCATGGCAGATCATCACGACTGATATGATCGTCGGCTTGCCAAAATCTGATGGGTTTGACTCGATCCTGGTTACCGCCGACCGCTTTACCAAGCAGGTCCACTTCTCAGCCTGTCATGAGACCCTGATGGCAGAAGGTGCGGTAGACCTGTACATCCACGATGTGTTCAAGCATCATGGGGCCCCAGCCAAGGTCATATCAGACCGAGGTCCCCAGTTCGCTTCGAAATATCTCCATGCGGTGTACAAGGGGCTAGGGATCGAGCCGGCGCTGTCTACAGTGTTTCACCCTCAGACAGACGGCCAGACCGAGCGCTGGAATCAGGAGATCGAGCAGTACCTGCGTGCTTTCACAAACCACAGGCAGGATGATTGTGCAAAGCAGTTGCCGCTCGCGGAATTCGCACTGAACAACCGAGTTCACTCCGCGACCGGGCACTCCCCTTTCTTCCTGCATCAAGGGTACAATCCTGAGATCCAAGTGCGGATCAATCCGATGTCTGCGATGCCTGCAGCCGCTGATCGGCTCAAGATCCTGAAGGAGATTCGCGATGACACGCGCTCTGCGCTCGAGCTGTCAGCCGAGCGCATGAAGGTGTACTACGACAAGCACGTGCAGGAGGCACCGGTCTTCGCACCGGGGGACAAGGTCTGGCTTGACACTTGGAACCTTAAGCTGAAATAGCCGAGCAAGAAGCTCAGTCCCAAGCGCCTCGGACCATATGCCGTGCGGCGGAAGCTCGGAGACTTGGATTATAAATTAGTCCTGCCGAAGTCGGTGCCGGTGCACCTGGTGTTCCATGTCTCCTTGCTGAGCGAGTACACGCGTAGTGATATCCCGGGCCGGGAGCTGGAGGAGCCGCCTGCGATCGAGGTTGAGGGCGACAAGGAGTATGAGGTTGAGCGGATCAAGGATTCGAGGATCTTCCGGCGTCAGTTGCAGTACCTCATCAAGTGGAAGGGTTATGACGGCTCGCACACGTCATGGGAACCGGCGCGCAATGTTGCCAATGCACCAGCCCTCATAGCCGACTTCCACTGGAAGAACCCAAATGCCCCTCGTCGTCTCAATGCTGCTGTATTTGGTGGTCTCAACTTCCAGCTGATGCCTTCGCCGCTGACTGAAGCACGATGCCGCTCCGGGTGGAAGATGGGCAAGGGCGCCTTGCATGAGGTCATGCGCCGTTGAGGGGGGGGTAATGTCACGAGTTGGCATGGCGCCTAGCCGTTTTTTAATTTTTCCTTTTTGCGGGCTCGAACCCGCGACCTCTGTACTACTTGCCTGATATGGACACATCATATCTACTGTACAATTAGATTAGATAGGACGACAGTGCGCGGCACAGCTCGGGCTCCGCTGACACAGCCGCTCTGACTCACCGGCCCCCGGGGCCGCATCAGCATGCTGTGCACAGACCAGCTGCGCACGGACCAGCGCGCACAGCCTCCCCTAAACTTCCCCTGTATATAAGCCAGCCTCTGCTGCCCTAGGGACCTCAGTTTCAACCTCTTGTCCCTAGGTCAGTAAGCTCATGTATTACTTACCTACTTACCAATGCTAACTTATCTTGTCCCTAGCCTTAGGTTTGAGCTTCGCTCACCATCGCTTCGGTGCGATCCAGTCGAACGCCCCCAGCACTTAGGTTTTCCCCTGTCGCTTGACCTCAAGTCGCGAAATAGATGTTTTAATCTATTAGGAGCAGTAGTTATGAGGTATTGCGCCAATAGTCAGATTAGTGGGGCAGTTTTAGATTACAAGGCGAATATGTCTATCTTATACATAATTAGCATGGGAGGGTTTCCCTGATTGCAGGAGATAGTAGGATTTGAAATGAATGCAAAAAGGCGGTACAATGAGACAGCCATGAGATCTGAGTCCAAATATATGTGTGTGTGTGTGTCCTGAGGTACAGATTTCCACATCTGAAATTTGAATCATGTCGCAAGGCAGTGTAGCAGATGTTGCATAACCTGTTATTGACTGAAGGGGGCAGAATCCGCAGTGCATTCAGGATTTCCCGATTGAACAGATTGAATAGACAATGCAATCAATGGTTGGACATGGTAGCCTACTGGTCATGCCGTTGAATGACCATCCATCAGATTCTTGACAAAAAAAATGACCTTCCGGAAAATTCTTAAGTGGTGTTGTAGTGGGGGTTTTGTGCTCGTGGGATCGGAACCCGGGTGTTGTCAACGTTAGTACAGCCTCCTCGTGGACTGAGAGTTCGGGATCAGATTAGATAGAATAGCCCCAGCGCTAGCTGGGACTGGAAGGAGCGAATCGCGAAGAGAGGATCGCGTACCTGGAGGATTTCGTAGACTTTGAGGAGGAGCGAGAGCGTCGCCAAGGATCCAGCAAAGGTTCGAATATTAGATTAAGAGAATTGTGAATTGCGCGTGGTTCGCTGGCTCGTACGGGCCCATTTCCTCTCCATATATACCCGCAACCTAGAAACCGTCACATGAAGTAGTCGAGTACATGAGCATCAGTCGTGGTGTGCCGGGAAAGAACAATACCGTCGCTCAGCTTCATGCGATCGCGGGCTACGTTCGGGGAGTCAGCGTGACGATTCTCGACTCTATTTACGAACGCGTTGCCCCCCAACAAGCGGAGGAGGCATGATCACGCGCTCGACCCTACGTCCCGCGTGCAATCCGCGTCGCTCGGGCTGTCCAGGACGAAGGTTACAGGAGTGAAGAGAAGAAGAAAAGAATGAACAAGCTATCTTCTGCCGACCTGCACGCCTCACGCGCGTGTCTTATCTTATTGTCCTTGGTCTTCGCACGCTGTGCCGGCTCCTACGTGAGGTGCGATGCGTCTTCGTCCGGTTGTAGAGTACGAGGTGAAGAGATTGAGATGGTGTGAGGAGGTCGGGGTAGTCTAGCGATGGAGACTGAGACGGAGCGATCATGGTTCCGAACACGAAGCGCGCGACCCGCGCTTGCAAGTCATCTTCCTGCGGATTTTGCCAGTGAACCACTTGGCCCTACCACAGCGGAAAGACTAACCAATTCAAGCACGGTTGGCCCGCCTACATTGCATTCCTTAGATCGTACCACATGAACGGCATGGGTCCAAAAGACGAGCCCAGGTTTATATCTCCACACACGCTACAATTGTTTGTGCTTTCCGCCGCAGCTAGGTTTACAGAGACCCCAACGCAATAGAACATTGTCCCAATATATCAGTATGGATCATCGGAACTAGTCGACCCTCGGAAGGCAACGATTCCAACAAATAGAGAAGCAAAGCAAAACAAGCATGCACGATAGGATTGAAGTATATCGCGACGTGTGTGGCTTACGCTGAAGGGGACCGCTGTCCGCCTGTCGCGTAATCGCCCATTTCAATCCCATCCTCATCTTCTTTGGGTACCTGTGCCTCTTCTCCGCCTCCTGAGTTCAAGTCACCATTGTTGTCATCGAGATTGGGGAAAGCATCCACAAGGCTATCCTCTGCAGAGCGATTGATGATGTCCGAGACAAACTCTGCACTTGAGAGCCACGGCTGTGGGGAAGAGTTTCCCTGCGAATCGACGAAGGACAAAGATTGGGAGCTGAATGCCTGTGTTGAGCGTTCTGCAGCCTCGCGGATGCAGATGAGGAAGCGTGAGATGAGGATACTCGTCATCCTATAAGATGCAGGGGTTGATGTGTCACCAGATACCTCAAACTATGCATGAGAATGCACGCACACTGTAATCAAGCTTGTTATATTCACTATACTTGAGGACTAGAGTGACCAACTCAGTATGGGTAGTTAATTTCATGTGTACAGCCACGCACACTACTGATACTAATTGTGTCCTCAATCAGGTCCACAACGTTGAGCAGCGAGATGATGCTGTACATAACGTAAGTGCCATCATCCATAAATATATGCTTTCCTTCTCACACAAAATACAAGGTACCTGCAATCACGGACCATGAGCTGCTACAGTATATTGCCGCACATTTCAAGTAGTACTCACCATCCCGGAACATGACGGTCGTGAGGTTAGGCCTTGCAGTCCATATATCTCGTACCAGTTGTGTTCTGACGGAGCTCGTACGGCTTATGTAGTACCATGTTGCTACAATTACCAGGATGTCCGAGACGACCACTGATCCACGTGTAATGATCATGACTATACAAGGAGTAAGGGTGTCAACAAGTATATCTAGACATATGGGAAGAAACAACTCACCCCTGTGAACATTATTCAGCGTGTAAAACACGAATTGGTCAATGAAATATGCATACACATCCAATATGGCATTGGAGCCTGACACGATACTCATACATCCAAGTTGAGGAATGACAACCAATGTATCTTGGGTCAAGACCCACTTTGAGACTCCTACGTTAGTTGCAAACACCTGATCATACGCATTGTACTGACTATGTTAGTGCCTACAGGCACCATACCGAAGAGCCAGATTGGAAATACCCAACGCCAATTGTGTCCGCTCATAGCATGTACGCGCAAGGCGGCTACCACTTCAAGGTAGGGTGAGAAGGGCCCGTGGGACTAGAAGTGAGCTGCTTACATGGAAATATGCCAAAATTGACGAGAGCTACCGTATTATGAATATAGTTAGAAGACACACAGCTTGTAGGATGAATAATTCATAAAGAATGATAACCTGACACAAGGAGACCGACCTCTAATTGACAATGCACACCGTCAGTATGAGGTCCACATGTCACAAAGTATATGCTCCATACTTGCGTAGTATCCTCTGGAAGGGGCATGTTTGTAATGATAGTGCCAGTGATAGCGAGCCAATTGATGGCAGAGAGTAGTGTCGCAATGGATCTTCGCGCCCACAGACGCCGTAGATCATGTGGCAAGTTCAGGGCGACATAGTAGATCAGGAGGGCTAGAAAATGATCATTGCTGGAGCATTGGATAGGCAATGGAGGTACTAACCAGTACATGCATAATCGAGACAATTCGCTTGAAAGCTGCACCATGGCATGGATGTCAGTACTACAGAATTCGATAGGCGTGATGCTTTCCACTTGCGTGGCTTCCAGAATGTCTTCAATGACCTGCCCCGATGGTGTGCCCGACATCGTCTGATGAGTGAAGGGAATATGATTCGAAGTAGCCACGAGAAGGTTTCACAATGAGACAGACACGAGATCTCAGTGCATATATATGTTCTGAGGACGGACTTCTGCCTCCGAGCAAAGCAGTGAAATACTTGTCACGCGACTATGTTCGGCTAGAAGTTGCAGAATCTGCAGTGCACTCAGGGTCTCTCAGTTGAGAGGATCAAACATGTAGACCATGAAATCGATGAGTTCCCATGGTAGCCTACTAGTCGTGCCCTTGAGTGGCCGCCCATCAGACCGACGACGCGACGACCTCCCAGCAACTCCCTCAACACAAGGAGAGCATTTCTGAAGTTGAAGATGATCACCAGCACATCTGTTGATCTACTCATGCGCATGTATTTGTCGCAACCTGTCTGCTTCTGCTTCCCGATAACGGTATTTTATATCAAGATGCATTCGAAGAAGTGTAGTCTAAGCTCACCTCATGCGCAGACTCACGCAAATAGTTGCACGAGCAATGATTCCACTCCTGATGGCTGAACACCATACATCTGGGTTGCGAGTCGTTGCAGATCGAGCTAATTCTAAGAGCATGGTGGGCCCTGCTGATGGGTCAGGATGTCGTCGAAGGAAGGTGACCAAGACCGGACGAAGTACGGCGGCCAGGCGAATCGAGGTGACAAACATAGCAATAAACTCGCAAGACGTCGCAACGGACGTCCTGTTTCTTTGAGATTGCGTTTTCATGATTCTCCGAGGGCTGATTTGTGTCTTCTGTGCCTGCCGCTAGTAAGTGGTCCTCGATGGCGATCAACTGTGCACTCACAACGAGGTCCCTCATACACAATCTGTATGCCCCAAAGCCTACGCTGTCAGCTCATGAAAACACGAGGTTGTTGAATATAATAGCGACACATACACCATCACTCAACATCGGAAACTAGGGATGGTGGGATACCGCAACTGAGCCGAGACAAAACGACGAGCTAGTAGCTCACTGATTCCAATCACAACCGGACGGTATTGATCATTTTTGACAGCAATCATCTGTTCCGGACCGTGGCAGTGTTCAATTACGGTGCGAAGTATTACAGATGCTTGCGTGATTGACTTATCGTCTTCGAGTAACAGCCATTGATTGCAACAGATGCGCATTTGATGCACTGTCTGGAGATGAAGTCAGCGGGTATCAATTTTGACGGACAGCTTACACAACGATGCAGCAAGCGGACACATTTCACATTGCTGATTCCAAATATCTGACGCGAATCAATATAAGAAACATGCAGTGCAATGACCGGGCTCGAAGCTGCTTTCATTATAACGAGATAGTCCGCGTTGTGCATCCGAGCCTCATACCGTCTCATTAGCCCAAACTATATGCACGTTGAAGGGATATCCGGGAGATGTATGTCCATAAAGGAATAGTAACACATATGCAGAGAAGTCGGTCATAAATCAGCTGTTCCTAGACGCCGCGCCTCCGGACGTGTTGTTCACAAGGACGTAGTGCATAAACGAGTGTCTCCGCTATGCCGCCTGTTGAAAATCAGGCAGTGTACTCACCGAAGTGATTCGTTCTCCTCGACGACGGCCATGCTCCGTAGATACATCCTCGGCAGGGTGTTTTGTCGGGATCGCAGGCTCCTGAGCACTAGTCTAGAATAGAATCACAATAGACGTTGGGGGAAACAGGTGTGCGTACGGTACATTCTTGATCTCTTCAGTGTGAGCCTGTATAGCGAGAGATGAGGTCATGATTCCGGGTGTCCTGCTACCAGTCCGCAAGGGATCTTGACGTGGAACGCCCGCTGGGACCCGATAAGCGATCTTTCCCCCAGGAGTAGGCATTGAGCATAATGTAGAGATGGAGTATAAACATGAACTACGTCTACCAAAGTTATACCTAATTTTAGACTACAGCGTGCACGGAACCTCAAGCCCAGGCCACGTCTTACCAGAGACAGACCAAACACTGCATTGAGCGAGCGAGCGACTGGAGAAGCATCAGTTTCACAAGGAATGATCCAGACTATATGCCACTTATATGAGGTCTGCCACAAGCAGCGTCTTTCATTTCGCATCGAATACATAGAACACAAATATGATCTCCCACTGTAAACCCTAGCGCAGGGCTGTCCACAATGATTCCCACGCTCCGACGTAGGGCGCCTTTTTCTAGCCTTTTTCCAGCCTTGCGCACCGTCGTCGCGTCGTCGCGTCGTGGATATGGGCACAAGTCCACAGACGGCGACAGCGACCTCTGCACGACAGTCCATGGCATTCCAATCCGTTGCGCCCCCAGAATGCTCCCAATTTCTCTCACAATATCTTACTGCACAATGAGCCTGCACAATTGTTCTCCTCCTTCCGACATGCCAAATCGCTGAACGCTGCGGGCCGTCCAAGATGCTCAGGACCGGTCGCGCTGCGTCTCTCAGTATCCTCACACTGGCCTTCTGCCTTCTAATACTACAGCAACGTGGGATGACGCGCTAACGGAGACGCAGGGCCGGGCATGCTCGGAGGCTGCCAAGGACAAGGAAACGGTTCACGCTATCCAAGGGTGAGTACTATTGTCTTTTACATGCTCCCTATTCCTGTGTACAAGCTTGATCCTATATGTTCCTTCTTGAATGACCACGGGTCGTCGCAAGCCTCCTTTCATCCACCTGAACATATCGCTACTCGGGTTATCTCACGCTGGCATCCACTCGTTCGTTCGCGCAGCGCGAGTGTCTCCAATATTATAGAGTCGTCACTCACGCGGAAGGCCAGCCACTTACTAGCACTAGTCGTCCACGACTGCAGAAGCCTGTGTTCATCGCGTTCATAATCGTGAGCGGCTTGAACGCATTGATCATCGCTGCTGTACGCGTTGTATCCCGATCAGCTGCTGGGATATTCCCTATCTCCCTAAGGCGTCTTCATATGACAGCTCGGTCTGGTATAAGTTTCACCTTCCGAGACCGTACTGGTAACGGGGAAGTGAGAGCGTGCATCGCTCGTTGATGCATTGTGGGTACCGGGTATTCATACATGTTCGAACCTGCCTACTCGCTGACGGCTGGTCAAGACCGGCGCCCATAGCTCGATTGCAATTACCGTCCCCATCTCGAGTTGATAGGCAGGGACGCAATTGCATCAGGCACATCGGTTGATGGAAGTATGCACCCGGTAACTTCTTCCATGAGTGTGTTCGTGATCTGCAGCTAATTCCCCGTTTTCATACAGTGTATGCGGTGTTGCCCTCTTGCTGGGTTCACTACTATGTTCGCCGCATGTATTCTCTCTCCCTATCTCTGAAACTGTTAGCTCAAATACTGTTGCTACTGTATTTCTTGCGGACACTGAAATAGGGGAGTCAATCCGGACTCTAGCGCGTTCCTGACGATCGCACCGGTCTACCTACAGAACACCCATACGTTCTTCCCCGAACAACCCCGGCGTGACGCACTCATCAGGCCGCTGTCCTCTTCATATATCTGACTGTCGATCTCTTGTATTTCGGTGCGGTCGTCCGACTGGATCCTTCAGCAAAAGGACATACGGCGGATGGGCATACGGGCTATCAAACACGCCGTGTTCCGAATGTAGACGACTCGAGCGCGATCGCGGGGGCCCATTATTGTATGGGAGGATGAGCGCATTGGAGTAATTCGAGGGCATGCTAGTCGCTGGTGGGATAAACGCCGCTGACGAATACCGTGTGGTACGCCCTATTTCTATAACGCGCGTCATTGTCGGCTAAGGCGTTTTCGAACGGCGTGACCTTCGGGATGCTGGGACCCGTGCACGAGCGCTACTACTACGCGGTGGCTGATGTCGTGGTTCTTCCTTCTTTCGTACTGTTCTGAAGTCTTCCGGTGGCGTCCCGCTACTAGGGCAGTGGAGCTGTCGAGTACGTGTCCTTTATACATACTTACAAAGATTGTGATTCTGCATGGTACTTTAGAGCACTGACGAACCCTCGTGCAGCAATGGCAATATCTGGAACCGGTCTCATCGCGGTGCGCTATATCGAGCAAGCGAGTCTACAATGAGTGTCAGACACGTGTGATGGAGTTCCGTGACAGCACATAGGGCAACCAAGGCTAGTATCGTGTGCGCGAGAACCATCGTCGATATGTCGAGCGATAGCACCATGCGCGGGATGCAAACGAGTTAGAGCCTGCCTTGTATTTACTTAGGCCACCAATCGTCATACGTCCATTGGCCGTTTTCGCTGTGTCATGTTAGGATGAGCAGTTATTAATGGATCCACTCCCTACGAAACACGCCTCGAGCGGTGCCCCGATGGTCCAACTCATGGGTGCGCCACTCGTCCACTCACCGCCGCTCCCCTTTTTGTTCCCCTGTTATTCACACGACGTTCAACACATAGTGCGTCGTGTATTATCATTCAGTCCCGCTTGCATCGTATCTTGTGGACATTCATACGTGCACTCACTGAAAATTGGACAGAACATGCAGCCTGCCCAACTTTCTGGAAAGAGGATCCAAAGACATGCGAAGTATACGGGAAAATGAACGTGCAGAGTGTTGACACGATCGGTTGGTTCCCGTATTATATTGCGACGAGAACACAAAGCTGCAGCTGCCATACATCGAGGCGCGTGTACGCTATATATCAATCGTCGATGCTTCCCTCTCCTGAATTGAATGGCCATGAACATGGCGCACATACAACGCACGTTCAGAGCAGCGTGTTGGCTGAGTTTGAAATCTGTGCGGGATGACTGACGGGCGTGCTGATCATTACAAACGTCTTGAAGACATACCGATTTACGCCCGCGATTGCCTTACTGCGGCAGCTCGGCTTGTGAGCCAATTGCTACAAGCTTTGAACTAAGGCTGCGGGAGTTTGTTTGAAATAAGGCTGCGGGAGTTTGCCCATGAACAAGAAGTAGATATAAATAGGACAGCGCGCGATATTGCAAGTACCTGATCGTCGAGAATGGGAAATGAACGGCAACATTGAGGAATGTCGTCAGGACATGCATTTATCGACGACATGGATAGCGGTTGCGAATTCCTCTAGCTCTATTCCATCATTGCTCTCCTCAATTGCGTTATCTTCAGCTCTCGGATCCATGTCGTCTTCAAGATCAAATAAAGCATATGCGTCATTATCTCCTCCAGATGCGCTGGCGATGTCGGCGAACTCTAAGCTGGATAGCCAAGGCCGTGGGCCAGAGTTGCCTTGCGAGTCGATGAAGGACAGGGACTGGGAGCTGAATCCCCGTATTGGGTATTCTGCGGCTTCGCGGATGCAGGTGAGGAAGTGGGAAATCGAGATGCTCATCATCCTGGGACAGATTCAAGATTCTTGTGAGTAGATAATAGCGCCTATCGCTCATGAGATACAAACACTGTAATGATGACTGTTATATACCCCATGTCGATTTGAAGCTAGAGCGACTGTGTCACTATGGGTCATCAATTATTTGTAGATCAGCACGCACAGGGTTGCTGATGAGATATAATACAAGGTCAATGAGATTAAGTAGAGAGATTGTGCTGTGCCGGAAGTGAGTGCTGTACTCCAAGGAGCCATACTTCCCTACTTACACGAAGTACAAAATACCTGCAATCACGCAGCGTGAGCGATTACGGTGTACAATGTCACAGATTCCGGCTAGTACTCACCATCGCAAAACAGGACGGTTGTGAGACCGGGCCTTGCAGCCCAAACACCACGTACCAGCTGTTCTGCTACGGAGCTTGTACGGCTAAGGTAATACCATGTTGCCGCAACTAAGAGGATATCTGAGAGTAGTACAGATGCACGAGTAGCAACTGCCACTACATCAGAAGTGGGGAGATCAACAAGGGAATATAAACACACGGGAGAAGACGACTCACTCCTGTGAACATTAACCAGTGTGTAAAACGTGGAATAGTCAGTAGAATATACATACGCATCATATTTGGCTCTAGAGATTGATACGATGCTCACACATCCAAGTTGAGGAGTGACAAGCCATGTCTCTTGGGCCAGGAGCCACTATGATACTTCTGCTTGAGTCATAAGCATTTTAATATACTCAAGGCACTGACCCCGTTAGTGCCCACGGGCACCATACCTAGGAGCCAAACCGGCAATACCCAGCGCCAGCTGCCCCCGCTCACGGCATGTACACGCAGGGCGGCTACCACTTCAGAAATAGAATGAGGATGGCTGGGAGAATGGGAATTGCATTGCTTACATGGAGATATGGAAAGATTGACGAGGATTACCACCTCACTGGCATAGTCGTGAGATGCACATCTTGTGGAATAAATGATCTGTCAAGAATAGTATTCCGATATGTAGAAGCCAACCTCTGATTGAATTCACGTCGTCAATACAAGCCATTAAAGAATGAATGCTCCATACTTGTGCAGTATTAGATGGAAGGGGCAAGAGTATAATGATGTAACCAGTGATAGCGAGCCAGTTAATGGCAGAGAGTAGTGTTGCAATCGATCTTCGCCCCCACATAAGTCGTACACCATGTGGCAAGTTCAGGGCAACATAATATATCAGGAGAGCTGAAAGAATGAACACTTCTGAAGCATCAGATAAGTGACAGAGGTACTGACTAGCGCATGCATAATTGATACAAGTGGTTTGAAAGCTACACCATGGTGTGGATGTAAGCCCTACAGAGTTCGATAGATGCGATGAATTTCACTTGCCCCGATTCCAGAGAATCTTCAACGGCCTGCTGTTCTGGCAGCTGTCCTAACATCTCCCGCTAACTGACTGCAGGTAGAGGCAAAGAAGTGCTAGGAATGAGAAGTTAGCAACCCATATATATGTTTAGTACAGACTTCTGTGGTTGACGTACGTAGAAAGGTGGTGGAAGCTATGTGGCGCAGCTTGTGATTAGCCGATGCAAAGCAAGGCCTGCGGTGTGTTTAAAATCGATCAGTGTCCGTGGTAGCATACTGGTTACACTGAACAGTCGCTCACCACATAAATTGTGATGATTCATTACCACAATCTTGATAATCTTGATGGGTGGACCTCTTGAGCACAGTGGAATCACCAAATGTCCCCCTGCAGACACATCCGATCGTCGAAGCATATACTAGAATCAGTCGCCGCCCACTGCATGTTTGCCTCTCGGCAATAGCGAGTCATCACACTGTAAAACGATGAAGAAATGTAGTGTGTGCCATTTCTGCTGTAGGTGGGAGCCCAGAGGACTCACTGCTAGTCACAATAGCCTTAGCTAACATTGATGATCTAGCCCTCTGCTATTTCACGAGTGACATGCTGCAACACGACCAGTAAAGGTAATAGACATACCTTCCGTACGCAAGTACGGGTGTCCCGCTTCTCTGTGATCACAATGTTGTGGCCTCATCCAAATCTGCAAAGGTCGGGCTGTTGCCACCTGATAGTAGCTCCTACACCATCATGCAATGTCGAAAAGGCGCGGATACCTGTATATGGAGCTTGACCTGAGGCGAACAGACAAGCCAATGATTCACCGCATTTATCGGATCCAGAGTGTTGATCATTTCTTCACAGCGACCGTACATCCCGGAGACATGGACTGTGGTGTTACTACATCAGCTCCCAGTACAGCTCTGAATGACAGTTAACGAAAGATACAGCCTTGTTAGCTCACTTGGACATGATTCATTGAGGTACGCCCGTTCCGCGAGCTAGGCTCGCAGTGTTGAACCACGACAGACGATGTACATCATGATGCGGCCCGTGCCTTGATCTGCCTTTTCGATAATGAGATGGATCGCAGTGTGCACCGGACCTTCGGTCTTCGCGCTTTGTGTCCGTGCCCGCTGTACAGCCCAGCATCTATATACGTACAGAAACATTCTCTTTGTAGTGAACGTACGCACATGAGTTAGGAACCGCGAGACGCAGAGGACAAAGTAGGTATCCTACCTGCTGATCTTGTCTTGCTCAGGCCGTCGATTCGTGAGCCACGGTGTCTGTGTCTGATATACCGCTTTTTAACGTTCAGAAGGTGCTATTCTGCTTACCAGAAGGAGACACTTAATATGACGCATGCCATGTGGGTGTACTCTGTCATTACCTCCTTGTCATAGCACGTAGCTTCAGAAGGACATGATGATCCGCGGGAGACCTCGGACCCGAACAGAACACGTACGATCCATCCTTACTCGTACATGAAAAAGCCTTTGAATCTCATAACACAGTCTGAAGCTGCAAGACTTGTTGAATGTGAAGCATACGACGTGACAGTGTTTTTGCTTGAACGGGTAGGGAAGGACGCCGCTGACATGAACGTGTAACCCTAGCCTAGGGCTGTTGGTTTCTCACGCTTGACGCGCCAATGAACGCACGACCCTCAACCTCCCTCTTTCTACTGCACGACGTTCTGTCTTACATGGCCTCAAGCGAGATAAGTCGTCCCACTGTAGGTGGAACAAGACAATACAAGCACGGCGATGCCGCATCTTAAACCACACGGCCCTGCCAACCCGAGTCACCTGTAAATCTACCATCTATGGAGACAGCTCGCTTGGCGCTGCAACACTTCGCATGATCTGTTTGTCTTCCCAACTCCTCTGATCTACTATAGTAAGTGTCGACTGTAATTTACAACATCCTCGCCATGCGTCCGACCTGATGTTAGATCTCTGACGGGATGCAACGTCACTCATGCGCAAGTTTCGCGATGTAACCTCGTACTAATCCTTCTCTAGTAAATTGCACCACTCGCACCCGAGTGTCGTACATGATGCGATGGATTGTTGAAGGATTAGGATCTGAGTTATACTAGCCTCAAATCAGCAAATGACATTAATGAAAAGATGGCGTACTGTAACGGGGTGTATAAAATGCAACCGGCATCTCATGGTGTTGACGAGTAGCGATATGATTAGATTACTTCTCAAACATGGGAAGGAAAAATGCATGGATAATTGTACCATGAGCTACATAATGGAGCATAGAGGGTTAGTCATGAAAGGGCATATTTCTCGTGTTCGAACTGGTCATAGAACCACATAAATACTAATAATCACTCTCGGACTAGCTTCAACTGAATAACACGTGAATTCCTTGGCTCCGCCTAGGATTCACATCCGTTATGGTGAGAATATGAATCAAGTATAGCCAACGCACCGATTGAAACAGCTAGTCAAAAAGAGACATCTTGGGAGGCAGGTTGCACGCTTCCATCGACCGGCATGTCGGCTGTCCATCGTCGAAAGAGTCTTGTCATGCCATTGAGAACGCCGATCGCTTTATAGTGGACTTTGTGGCATTTGTAGAAGGCGTCTAGGGCCTTTGCAAAGCCATTTGGTCCACCCTTCGACAGTACCAACCCCGCATTGTATATGAAAAATTGGGGAGGGACGCGGGATTCTACCCAGCCTACGGGTTTGAAATCCCTAGGAAACGCAGCATTCCTTTTTGTCACGAGAAGGTCGCAATGAGCAACGACACAGTATCTATAGAGGGGCGCATTGGAGACTTCAAATAGTTCGTCGAGGGGCTGAATAGCATCGTGAGCAAGATACCAGTCTGGGTCATGTCTTTGTACTCACCAAGCCCCCATCTATGGGTACAATATCTTGTTCGAGATAATCATCAATAATTTGAGGCTCGGGCACGAACATGAGATGCCCCTTGTCCCACAAGCAGTGAATATCGGCTCGTACTATGTGGGGTATGGGTCAGGGCTACGCCGACAAGCCGGGACATATATACTTACGCAGTAAAATATTGAAGTGCGAATTGATGTCGAAATCCACCAACCCCCACCATGCTGCCAGTAGCCTACACTACATGCGCAGCCGTATCCGCATCAGGGTCGCACGAATGTGACCAAGGACTATTGGTGACTTACAGTATCGCTTTTGGTGCTCCGTGCAACGACATGCCAACATTGGATTGACTTGTCATCTTGAAGGCTCAACAGGCACCGTGACCCAGTAAGCGCCAACTGGGCGGCATCTGATTTCAGATTGCTAACACATGGCTCGCCTTCGGGCTTGTGGGCATTCAACTTGGAGCTTGTGTCTTGATTCAAACCTCTTGGACCCATAAGAGCTGTTGCGCCACACGAAGACTATCAAGTAAGTCCATGTAACATGACAAGGCAAGGCTCAACGACGTACATTTGGGGCGTTGGGGGGTCATTGGTTCGCGTGTTGGAATCATTACCGGAAGACTACGAGCGCCATGAGCGATTGCGTTGCTACGAAACAAGTGTGCTCACTGACTTAGGTGCTTCCTGCTTCATTTTCAGCTGTGCCTTCCGGGGTGGTGGCGTAGTCCACAAGCCAGACAATGTCAGGACGTCCTCCACAACGCCGGATGCATTGACTTCGAGATTCAGTCTCTTGCAGAATGCCGTCAGCGCCTTCACCCAAATCTCTTTGTCCTCCTTGAACTTCATGGCCGCGTTCAATACCATGAAGTGCGGCTTAGCATGGGACCGGATGATCCCAACCTTGTCAAATCTGTAGCTAAACTCTTGACGGATCGGAGAGTTGTCTGGAGGAGGACGTGCACCGGCCACAAGGTCTGGGTGAGGGGTCACCCAGTACTCGTGGATCTTGTTTTCATCGATAGCCTATACGCATTGTGGCGACGACTCGGATCATTCTTAGATTATCAGGCTGCAGCGACTCACTTCCAGAACCTTGTGCCTACCACCATCCTCCCATTTGCGCAGATATTCCTTCGTCACGCCAGGCATTGGCATGACCACAATGTCTCCACGATCCCACAATACATGCAGATCAGCACGAACTATATGCAAGTCAGCCCACAGGTATCTGCGTGCCTTCTGGAGGGAAGACGCACGAAAAGCCGCATTGTGGCTGGAATCTACATTAAGCCCTCCTTCAATGCCCCACCACCACTCCAGAGGCGTGAGCTATGTATGTGTGTATGTACACCGTCAGAGACATCGCATCCGCGTAGGAGCCACTTCAACTTACCACATGCGGCTTTGTGGCCCGTGGTAACACATGACAATGTTGAATGGATTTGTCCTTGAAACCCGATATGATGCAGGCACCTTCGTTCTGAGACTTCTTGACCGCTCGCTGTCGTGCATCCTCCTTGATGCAGACCTTGCGTTTCACTCTCCGTTTTGGAGTGGCATCCACGGGCGTGTCTTCTCGCGACAAAGCACACTCGTCTCCGTCGTCTGTTACATCTCTTTTCCGTTTCCCATGATTGGGCTCAGGCTTGGGCTCATGCTCGGGCTCGTGCACATAGCGAGCGACAGTGGACTTATTGTAATCAACTGTGGCCATGCCACGGTCAGGGCGAAGCCAGCGGTAGAAACGAGGACTCATACCTTTCTTAGAATGTTTGAGTCTATCAGATCGTCTCAATCCCGGGATATCCACCATGGCTAGGGAATCTGCGGAGATGAACTTGAGGTTGGAGGTGAAGAAAAAGACGGAGAGTGTGAGTGGCTCGAGCGGCTTTGGCTGAGTTCATATTATGGTGTAAAGCGCGTAACCACAGGCCACACGAGCCATTGTATTCCAAGTTGGATCTTGTGGTCATCGTCGACGCGGGTCAGTGACTGGCGACCTCCCGCATATTACCTAATCTACATGGTCTGTGCGAGGCGAGTCCTGGAGTTGTAATATCGGGGGCACCGTCTGAGGCGCGGGAGCCGTGCCCCGCTGATCGAAGGGACACACTTCGTCAAGATCGCATAGGGAAGCACGCTTGTCGATTGCTAAATCGGAATGGCACAGTCAGTTTGCGGAAGACTCGACACAAAGGCACGAAATTCACCTAGGACATGTTGAACGACTTCACTGGCGCGACGCATCCCCAGGGGAAATTTTTGTGTCCGCCTCAAAACCACGTTCTCGCCGCAAGAAGAAAAACCGGGCGACAGTAAACGGAACTGCTCAGAGAGTAGATCGTGACATCGACAACAAAGCTACAGTTATTGTTGAGACATTCCAGAAGGAAACTGGGATTAACACGGCATGCCTCCCGTGTCTGCTAGAAGATACGAGCATCTCCGACACAGAATGCAGCTTCTACCTACATCATGTACATATCACAGGCCTCATTGAATAGATCTGGATGGATTCTCATGACGCGCACGAGAGGTTAGAAACGATTGACCTCACACTGCAAGCGTTTGACATATATTGGGGATTTTTCCCAAGGTGGTGCGTAACAGTCTATACCGAGAAAGCGGCGATTGCAGACTTTACGACACCCGAGTCATGTGGAGATGAATCTGCTCGTGGAGGACATTCTGCATCAATGGAACAAATGAGTAAAAAGATAAACACAGCGACGCAGTGTCCCGTAATGGGAAAGACCTACGCCTCTGCAGGAGTCCAATGCGACCATTCCTGAAATACAAACCAGACCGCAGAGACAAGACGAGCGCACCCGACCTGCATGTCAACTGTGAAGCAATCGAAGATGCTGGATTCGGTGTATCACCAGGCTCACGGGGTTCACAAGGCTCACAAAGACCTATACGACTGCATAGAAGTGGTGTGCGCACCCGAGTAAGCCCAAATGCACTGTCCAGTAGATCGACTACACCAGGCGTGCTTGGTGTCGGGGATCTCCGAGAGTGGCGCTGACTAAGCAGCCTCTAAAGGCGCTGGTGGCGCACGCTGTTCGCGCTACGCCATCGTCACTACTTTGCTGAACTCGCGATATAGTAGACGCAATATGAACGCAAAAATGAATGGCCTTAACATCCTTATTCTTGATATGTTCCATACGCGCGCTGCTGAGCATCCCCTACGCGAAAGTACTCCTGCGCTTTCGGACGACACTGGCAGCTCCTCTTCACGCGAAAGCTCTCCGCCGGCTACACCCGTCTCTGGACTCAGCCGTGCACCATCTATCTCGTTTGAAGACAATTCTAAGCATATACTTGCTTCCGACGACACAGATATCAGAATCGTCGAACCAGACACGGACTCCTCGCCACCAGAAGATATCACCCGTTCGCTGAAACGGAGACGGTTGGCGGACACTAGGGCTGATGGATTTCACGCAGAGAGAGCGCTGCTGCCTGATACCTCGAACGACGTGACCCAAGCCGATGACGGCGCGTCCTTCGGTCTTGAGCATATACCCATCAGCGACTGCACAGGTGTCGGGGACGTTAAGCTAGATGCGGTGGACCTGTCGCTAGAATACGTCTTCCGTTCGTTGAAACGGAAGCGATGCGCGGATACGAGCACTGATGACGCTTGTGCAAAGAGGCCGCGGACGTCTGGCACTTCGAGCGACGTAACCAAGGCCGAGGACTGCGCTTCATTCGGTCTTGGACATATGCTCGTTCGCGAGTGTACGAAGATCATGGTCGCCGAGCCAGATGCGACTCCTGCGGTTGCCCCCGATATTTCCCTACACGCTCCGTTCGAAGCCATCGCTCGCCCGCCGAAGCGAAAACGGTGTGCAGACACGACGACCGATGAGGTCCGTGTTAAGAGAAGGCGGTTGTCTGACAGTCCGTGCGACGCGTCAAAGCTCAAATGTGGGGTTCCTTACGGACCTCACCTTAGATGCATGATTACCGGCTGCGTGTCTGTTGAGGTGGAGGCGTGCTATATCCTGCCTCCCGACACGCCTCAACCGTTGGTGAGTAGGGCGAATACTACTTCGACCTCGCAGCTGACAAGGCAGCTTTGTAGGGTGGTTGCACGACGCTCCGCATGCCTATTGGCTCTAATGCCGTCTGTTGTAGCACGCCTGTAAACATCATATTCCGTGGGTACTTGTTCATCTCCCGCCCGTTTTCCCTTCTCTTACAACCCACATGCAGTTCGACATGATCTCCGTATACTATGGGAAACGAACCGCCTGCTGATGATACCCCATCCCGACCATATAGACCACCCCGATACCCGCCCTGTATGTATCGTACGTCCCCTCAGGTGGTCGCCGCACTCACAGTCAAATAGGCCTACAAATACTACATCGTCGCAGAGGATGAGCACCTTTCAGACTCGTGCACCCCCAGACATTATACCATGACACCTCCAGTCGCGACGGCTTGCAGCCCGTATCGCTCGTTGGGATGGCACGACCTGAGTGCAAATTGCATCTCATGACAACTCGAGTGGGCCGTGAATTCATGAAGCAACCGCTCCACTACGAGCATCATCTTCTCAAGGACGCGCTTGCGCATATACCCACTATCACGCCCATCCACCCAGATGTGGTCGAGCCGGTCTTCTCCCACATCAGACGCGACTCACCAGTTGAAGGCATCTCCCGCCTGCCGAAGCGGAAACGGAGCCCGGACACGGAGGCTTTTGAAGTCCCTGCCAAGAGAATGCGCACGTCCGGCACTGCTCGCAACGTGACAAAGGTCGAGGACGGCATTCCTTTCGGACCTCACCCGAGGTGCATGATCACCGGATGCGTGTCTGCTGACGTAGAGGCGTGTTATATCCTGCCTCCCGACATGCCTCAGCTATTGGTGAGCAGACATGACTGCTATTCCGGCTTTTGTGGCTGACAAAGTGAATCGGAAGATGGACTACATTACATCCAACATGCGTACCAACTACAACGCCCTCCGTTGTCACATACCTGCGAATATAATATTCCGTGCGTGTTTCGCAACGTTCTCTCCGCCCTTTGCCGCCTCACATACTGCATGCAGTTCGACGCGATCTCCGAGAACTTTGGGAGACGAATCGCTTATTGATGATACCCCATCCTAATCACTTGGAGAAGCTTGAGCATGGCATTGTATGTATTTATGCCCTCTTGGCCAATCACCGTGCTTATGGTGATACAGATATACAAATATTGCGTCATCGTAGAGGACGAACACCCTCCAGACTCATGTACAACCATGGGTCAATCCATAACACCTTCCATCATGACGGCTCCTTGCTCATATCGATCGCTCGGATGGCATGAGCTGAATGCCAATCTCCGTCTGATGATGTTTCGAGCTGGTCAGAAATTGAGCAAGCGACCACTGCACTACCAACATGTCTTGCGGGAAGTACTACCAAACAAGGAAGTCAACCATGCATACAGCATAGTCTGGCGGTATGGGTCGTGGACTGACCCCCTGTCTCGCGAGATGGTGGCCGACAGGCGGTTGTGGGCAACGGGCGAGCTCTCAGCCTGCCCTGATGGTTACTACGACTGGCCCGAGAAGCAGTACTGTTCTCCCTTGTTGGATGACGACACTGTCCGCTTTCCTCGCCCATTTCGGCCAATCGTCTCAGGGATTAAGAGGAAACGTTCTGGCGACACCAGCGTGGGCATACTACACTGCGGAGAAATTTGCGCAACGCGAAGTCAGCATTCGTCAGTGGTGTCTAGATTGCGATCACGCTCGAGACGAGTGGACAATGGAACCGCCTGCGGAACCTGAGGACACAGCGATACTCGCTTATCGACAGGAGGAAGCCGGAGGTGTGCAGTCCGTTGTGCAAAGACTTTGGCTGTCGGAACGCCATTTCTCCACGTACGCTCTCTCGTAGATCTGGAAGTGAACATTTGACTAACGTTCTCTTATCCAAACTAAAATGTTCTACAGACACGGTCCCGAGTTTTGACACCTAGCCCCGTATCTCATTCTGTCACCGCGTGCGCTCCCTCGCCAGGTCTTGAACATTCAGAATGTCCTGTTGGAGCACCTTGTCGACCCGACTGGAGCTTCTATGATCACATGGACTTACAAGCGCAAATGGACTAATCCTGGCATCCCTAATTCTCATTAATGAGCCAGATGTATTTCCGGACCGTGCGTGGTCATTGTCGGCAGGGGTGCGAGCAATACGGCCGGGTCGAGGAGCATTGCGGTGTCTCATTTTCCGACAATGCTCGTGGCTCTCGAGCTATCGTCTGCATCTCCGGGCCTCCTTCTAGTGGCCATGGACATTATATGCCGGGTGTTTGCGAGACGACACACGGCGTCCATTAGGCATCAGTCTATACCGCCTTACTTCCCATGCAAACATCTAGTATGTTGAACCTGCGTTCATCTTGTTCCGCTTACTGACGTTTGGCACACAAGTCCTAGTTCCTCAGGTAAGTATTCCCTCACAAGATGGCTGAACGCGGTGTTACCGCCAAACATCAAGTCTTGACTTACTTTGCTTACGGAACCCGGGTATGCCTGGCATACTCAAGCGGATGAGCTGTGCTGAATGACAATTGTTAGCAGCAGCATGACATACAACGCGAACTCATGAGACGATATACCCGTATGTGCAAGCGGCAGCAATCCGATGCTAGTGACTGGCCGGAAGAAATTTTAGTTCCTACGTGGACGAGCCCGACATCGGCTTTTCATACGGCAATCTGCTTGTGTTCAACCAGTAGGAAGCGGCAGCGGATCTGTGAAATCCAAGAGCATGTGCCGTCGATGCCTATCGTTCCTGCGAATTATCCTCTCCGGCTCTCGATTCCGCAGCTATAAGTGGCCGGCTCTGAGCCTTAGACAGTAATTCTTTTCTCTGCTGTCATGGCGAAGCATGGTAGCTGGTACCGCTTTGCAGAAATGGTGGCCTCTGTGGCTCAGCCTTCGTAAGTGGTGCTACCCAACGAGGCGCTTCGAAGTATCTCACAAACGACAGGCAACGTTTTTGAGAGAATTCTCCAGCATTATGTATGATGCACCCGCCAATCCCACTACGGACTGACGGTACTGTCTTTCATATGCACCTGATACTTTATCTCAGATGAGGTTTATGATGTGTTGCTGCGATACCCAAAACACATATTCTACAGTCAGAACAATCCGTCCGTGACTCCTCGCGATACGCATCACTCGATTCATCCTGACAGCCGCCTCCGGTACCCACTCGTGTCCTCATCAGCAATCGCATTTATAATTCAGTCGTAAGCTGCGGCGGAGTTGAGGTAAGAGTCGCATCTGACGGTTTACATACGCGTCTCCTGACTCAGTTCCACGGCTCAAAGTACAGCTTTGAGCTGCAGCTCAACCCAAATGTGATGCTGCATTCATATTCCCGCCCTTGGGCGATCGCGGCTGAGTGCGCAGCTTCCGGTCGAACTTGTAGTCCGTCCTCGTCATTATCCTATGCGCGAGCAATGCTGTAAGTTGGTTCCTTGACCACGGCCTACAAACCGCTGATCTTGTCTCCAGGACTGTCACCTCCATCAATTTAGTGTCCTCTCAGTCGTAAGTCCAGGTTCTCTCTGTGACCTCATGATTAGATTGATCTCGTGACCGGACCAGCAGACCACCTTGGGACACAGAACAGTGACGAATCGTTCCAGATACCATCCGTGAATGATGCGCCCATATACACAAGTATTCTGGCATTGTCTCCCTGTATAAAGAGCGATGATTTTGTGATTCCGGGTGCGCACGAAACTTCAAGCCTCGCCCCCACCATAGGCGATCCTAAATGCTACTAGCTAGAGAAACATCAGCTGCACAAGGAATGACTTAGACTATGCGCCACCTGCATGAGACATGCCACAAGTAGCGTCTGTTATTTCTCATCAAACATGTAGGACACGAGTATGATCGCCCATTGCGCAGCGTAGGGCTGTCCACAAGGATTCTCACGCTCAGCTACAGGGCGCCTTTCCCTGGTCCTCGGTTCGTCATTGCGTCATTGTGTCATGGAGACGGGTCGCGAGTCCATGGCTCCCCGATCTGTTTCGCTCCCAACTCTGATTCTTACTATAATCTGTGCACTCCCGGCGGCCGCAATTCTCCTGTCGTGCCAAATCGCTGAATGCTGCGGGCCATCCATAATGCTCAGGAGCGGTTGCGCTGCGCCTCTCAGTATCCCCCGCACTGGTCTTTAGCCTGCTAGTACTACAGCAATGCAGGATGATGCGCTCATGGAGACGGAGGACAGTGTATGCTTGGAGGCCGCCAAGGACAAGGAGACGGTTGGCGACTTCTAAGGGTGAGTACTGTTGTCTTTTTCATACTCACATTCCTGTTTACAAGCTCGATTTCATATGTTTTTTCTTGCGCGACCATGGGTTCCCACTCAAATTACCTAACACTGGCATCCGCCCGTTCGTGAATAGCGGATGAGATCAATATTGTAGGTTCATCACTCACGCAGACGGCGGACTACTCACTAGCACCAGTCGCCGGCGACTGCAGAAGCCTGCGTTCATAGCGTTCACGATAACGGTATGCGGCTTCAGTGCGTTGATCATTGTTTTGTATGCGCTGGATCCTGATTTGCTGCTGGAGTATCTCCCATTCCCGTCCCCACATGATAGCTGTGTCTGGCAGTTGGCTCGCCTTCAGAGGCCGTATAGGTAGATGAGAGCGTGCCTCGTTCGTCGGTGCATTGTGTATCGGGTGTTTATACATTGTTCGACCCCGCCTACTCGCTGACGGTTGGTCAAGACCTGCGGATCGTTGGTGTTAGGCAAGAACGCGACTGCTTGAGGTACACCGGTTGATGGAAGTATGTGCCCAGTAACTTGTTCCATTTGTGTGTTCGTGATCCGGGACTACTCGTCGCATATACACTCTCTCGCTCCATCTCTAAAACTGTTGGCTCGAATGCCCTTGCGAAGAGCGGAGACTGGGATATATATCCTGACTCTTGCGCATTTTCCATGGTCATACCCTCCTACCCATAGAACGTCCATACGTTCTCCGCCGAACGACCCCTGCTTGACGCGCCCATCAAACTGCTGGCCTCCCCTCGCGTCAGGTCGTCGACCTCATGCACCTCTGCTCAGTCGTCCGACTGGAACGTTTGGCACCAGGCTGCGCGGCGGACGGGACCATAGGCTGTCAAGTCCGTCATGTACCCATATGTGGACGTGCTCGGGTGCTACCTCAAGGTGCCCAGGATATCTAGTGCGTCAAGGTCTCCCCGGGAACAATGTGAGTGCGTACCGGCCCTTGGTGGTATGTGCACCGCTGATGGATCCTGCGTTATTGTGTCGCTGTTGGCGAAGACGTCATCGAGCTGTTTCATCTGTGGGGCATACAAGCGTTCTTACGGGATACCGGATATGGTGGTCCATTACCTCACTTTGGTGCGGCCCAGGGCGCTTAAAAAACCGACGAGACATCATGGGGCGCCCATGGATAGTGTTGCGCATGTGAGAAGCATCGTCTATGTTTCGAGCGAAGTGACATGCATAGCCTGCGCGATGAGCATATCCTGGACGCAAACGCGCAATAATATGCGCGGACATCCATGTACAAGCCGACGCATCCGCCCTTTCATCACTATTGAGTTTTATCATGATGACCCTCAATCTTTTTTCTGTTCTATATGTTCGGAGAGGCAATTACTAATGCATTCACTCCACAGCCCGGACTCCAGATCGCAAAGCCCGCCTCGATCAACCCTCTCTCGCGTGTGCCCAGTACTCGCACTCTTCAACTGGCTGCCGCTCTCTAATCCAATCCACTGTCCCCAAATGGTACGCGTCTCATTAAGTGGCCCTACTTTTACAACATCTCGATTTTATCCTACCCACTTTGGTACAGCCAGATAGCCTAGGTCATGACATATCTTGTGAATTGATCCGAACGCTCACGCTCGCGGTTAAGCTCTAAACAGAGAATAAGCGCACATCGACGTGACCGTCGGTTTTGCCTAGACTCCTTATCCGTTGAAACGTTGACAGCCAGTCAGAACGTTAGTGCTGGGCCCCTGTCAGAAACACGGCTTAACAGTGTCAGCATTGGGGCTGAGGAAGAGTTTTGCCAGAGGGTCAACGATAAGGGAGGACAACTGCGACTTGCCTATCCATATGAACAGCATGCACGGCAGCACAC
Organism: Postia placenta MAD-698-R-SB12; assembly: GCF_002117355.1. NCBI lineage: Eukaryota > Fungi > Basidiomycota > Agaricomycetes > Polyporales > Adustoporiaceae > Rhodonia > Rhodonia placenta. The sequence continues at coordinate 4,204,453 of NW_020169832.1, read as the reverse complement.
ACGTGCCAATGTATATAATCGGTCCCCGTAGTGTATTGCGACAAAAGCGCAACAGACCTGCAGCTGTCATTCATCGATTCGAATGCACGCGTGCTTCATGGTTTGAGCGACATTCTTGGCCTTGAAAGACCCCGCCAACGTTGAGCATAACTTACTTATCTTGGGCCATGCGGATTCGAAGGACTCAGTTTGACATCTGCGCAGAAGAATGATCAGGCTCGCTAGGCGGCACAGTTGTCTTGAGGACACCCCTCATTGCCTGTGAGCACATCTCCGTGATGGCTGCTATGGTGAGCTACTGAGGACACATCTCGAACTCGAATCGTGGGGCATGGCCCATGAAAACAGACTGAATAAATAGAACAGCTCGCGATACTGCAGGTACACGTTCATCGAGACCGGTGCACGTGCTGGGGAGAAACAAGTAATCAAAAAGGCTTGGAGTGAGAAGAAAAGGAAGGTGGGTAGCGAGATGGAGGAAAATCAGGATGTGCGTTCGACTACAGAAGGGCCAGAGGTTGCGTATTCTCCCAACTCTATTCCATCATTGCTCGCGATTCCTGTATCACCTTCGCCTCTTCGATGTAGGTCGCCTTCGAGATCTAAGAAAGCATCTACCTCACCATCCCCCGCAGAGGGGTTGACGATGTCAGCGGCAAACTCTATGCTGGAGAGCCACCGATGTGGGACAGTGATGCCTTGTGAGTCAATGATGGATAAAGATTGAGAGCTGAATGGCTGTATTGAGCGTTCTGCAGCTTCGCGGATGCAGATGAGAAAGCGGGAGACTAAAATGCTCGACATCCTACAGGATGCAAGATTTGGTTCTGTCAGCAAATTCCTTACACCATGATATTTGAGGGGTTACGCACGCTGCTATCAAAGTTGTCATATCCACTATGTTTTTAGACTAGAGTGACCAACTCAGTATGGGTAATGAGTCCGATATGTATATGTACGAACATGCACACTACTGATATTGATTGTTTCCACAATCAGATCAACAATATTGAGCAGTGAGATGATGCTGTACATGAGATAAGTGCCATCATTCATGAATATACATTTTCTTCTTACAGAAAATATAAAGTACCTGTAATAACGGACGATGAGCCGCTACGGTATACTATACAATCGCACATCAAGGCTAGTACTCACCATCTCGGAACATAACAGTGGTGAGAGTGGGTCTTACAGCCCACATATCTCGTACCAGCTGTGTTCTCACGGAGCTTGTACGGCTAATGTAGTACCATGTTGCTGCAACTACGAGGGTGTCCGAGACAACCACAGATCCACGAGTAACGATTGTCACTACATCGCGAGTAGGGGCGTCAACAAGTACATCTAGACATATGGAAAGCAACAACTCACTCCTGTAGACATCAACCACTGTGTAAAGCACAAAACAGCCAGTGAAATCCACATACACAATAAACATGGTGTCGGAGATCGACACACTGTCCATACATAGAAGTTGAGGAATGAAAAGCCATGTCTCTTGCGTCAGGATCCACTATGATACTTCCTCGTGAGCCGCAAACACCTTGCCATACTCATCGTACTGACTATGTTAGTGCCTACGGGCACCATACCAAGCAGCCAGACTGGCAATACCCAGTGCCAGTTGCCTCTGCTCATAGCATGTACACGCAGGGCGGCTACCACTTCAAAAATAGAATGAGGATGGCTCGGAGAACGAGAGTTGCATTTCTTACATGAAGATATGGCAGCAGTGACATAATATACTACTTGATAGGCATAGAGAGAAGAATCACATCTTGTGGATTAAATGATCTGTAACAAATGGTGACCTGATATGAGGGAACTGACCTCTAGAATGCACACTCTCAATACAAGATCAGCACATCAAGGAGTGAATGTCCCATACTTGTGCAGTACCGCCTAGAAACGGCATGGAAGTAAAGATAGTGCCAATGATAGCAAGCCAGTTGATGGCAGAGAGTAGTGTTGCAATGGATCTTCGCCCCCACAGACGCCGCAGATCATGTGGCAAGTTCAGGGCAACGTAGTAGGTAAGGAGAGCTGAAAGAACACATTTCAAATAAGCATCTGACTTATAGTAGAGGCACAGTCACTGACCAGTAGTTGCATAATCGATACACGCCTGTTGAAAGCTACACCATGGCGTAGATGTAAGTCCTATAGAATAATGTAGATGTGATGCTTTCCACTTACAAAGCTTCCAGTAAATCTTCAATGGTCTGTGCAGATAGTGTCTCCGACATCTTCTGCTGAATGACTGCAGGTGAGGCGAAATAGAGTGCAAAAGATGAGGAAATAGCAGCGAGTTAATATAGACCTTGAGTCAATATATATACGTACATGAAGAGTGGTGGAAGCTATGTTTCTCAGTGTGGGATTAGCTGATGCAAAGCAGGGCATGCAGTGTGTTTGAGAGCTCTCAATTGGGAGTATCATGCATATGACATTAAGATCAATCAGTGTCCGTACTAGCACACTAACCACACCCGATAGTCGCTCATCACATCCATAAGCAACTCAATGTTGTGATGATCGAGAGGTCGACCTGTGTAAGGGGATGGTAATGAGATCAGCGGAGACACCAAGTTTCTCCCTACAGACACATCCGATTATTGAGCCATATACTAGAATAATCCACCACCAACTGCATTTCTGCTCCTAGGCAACAGTGAATCGTCGTGCCATGTAACGATGGAAGAATGCAGCGGAATGCTATCAAAGCTGTGGGCGAGCGTTCCGAGAACTCCATTGCGAGCCACGATCTGAAATCAATGACCTAGAAGAGGCCTGTGCCATTGCCCGAGTGGCATGCTGCAGCACGACCGGATGAGGTAGTAGACATACCTTTTGTTACACAGGAACGGGTGTCTCATCGCTCTATGATTACAGAGTTTGCGTCTCGTCCGTGTCTGCGCACGTAGAACTGTTGATCCGTGATAGTGGCTCTTATACCATCGGGAAAAGTCCTGAAGCTGTAGATGCTTGGACATGAAAATGGACCTAAGCCAAACAGACGCACCATTTACTTACCGTGTCCTATCGCACCAAGAGTGCGTTCATCATTTGTCCACAGGAACCAACCGTTCCAGGTGTACAGACTGCAGTGTATACAGGTCTATTTCTAGCGGCCCTTAAGCGATATTTACGAGGCACACAGCCTTGCTTGCTTGACTGTACGTGAATCATCGAAGTTTACCCAAGATTTGAGCCAGATTCAAGTGTTTCGGCTTGCTGTGCTGAATCACAACAAGATGGTTTTATCGTGATGTGGTGAATACTTGGAAGCCGTCTTGAGTACGACAGATTTGGGTCCATCTGGGAAGGAGGACGTGCAATATCAACGTGGTCTGATCCGCGGTCTCGGTAGTGGGATGCATCGTATGTGCGCCGCCACTTCGGTGTTCACGCTTTACTTTCGTGCTGACTTGGGTATATGACACTAGTGTCTTGGCAGCGAGCGTGCGTGCATGGCTCGTCGATCGCGAGACGCAAATAGCAAAGTGCCATAGTATCTGCTGCTTTTGATCCTGTCATTCAAGTCATGAGCGAGGGTACCTGTCTCCGATGTGCCGTACCTTGATAAGGACGCCATCTTCCTTATCAGAAGCATACGTTTTATATGATGCGGGACGTGTGGCAGTACCCTGCCACCACGTCTTTTTCAAGGCACATGGCTTCAGACGCTCGTTGTGATCCGTGGGAGACCTCGGACCCTGACAGAATGCGCACAGCATGTCTTGAAAAAACCTTGCCTAAACTTCACAATCGTATCATCTCATACTCTTCGGCTGCAAGACTTGAATCGAACGCGAAGCTTAATTCGTGACGGTGTGTAGGGACGTCAGGAACGCCCATTCAACCCTAGTTTAAGATGATTTGTTTCTCACGCTGGACGCGGAGGTCCAATGAACGCATGGCTCTCGACTTACTTGCACAGCACGCTTTTCCATCTTGCACTTCCTCGGGCGGGATAAGACGTTATACTATAGGTGGAGCAAGACTACGCAAGCATGGCGTTGCTGTACCTTGAAACAGACGGCATCTCTTGCAGTTTTGGATTCCTACCGGTGTACATCGATGGCGACAGCTAGCTCCGCAGTGCGCACTTGCCATGATTTGTGTTTCTTTCTTACTCCTCTGTCTTTCCCGAGTACTGCGGCTGAGGCTCTTCAAGAGGATATTTTGGCCCTCTTGCTATATTGGTGAACATCTCGGCGTGTCAAACGGGCTCAGGACGTGCTTTCCATGCACTATGCCTTTACGCACGGGGCGGACTGTGCTCGGAGATCTTCAAAAGCAAAGATATCGTTGGTAATATCCAGGTGAGTGCTTTCATCGGTAAAGAGTCCTCTGAACTCTATGAAATCCTAGTCTTGCAAGTCTACTCAGGGGGAGACCTCCTGGTCTCCTCCCGAAGCAAGATCGTGGCCAACCTAGCGCATTCCCTGCGACCACTCGCTTACCACAGCAACGGAAGAATTTCCCATCCTGCTACACGTGAGGCCATGATACTAGCCTCATGTGCTAAACATAGCGTGCAACGCGTTTCAGCAATGTCACTTGGGCTGCTTGTCGTCTTACTATTGGCATTTTCTTGTGCGTAATCTTCCTGACTTTCTCCCCCACAGATGTTTCGATGTCGAACGTCAGCGCACTGCGACGTCTTGCTCTGTTTCGCGCTGCTATGGCATCTGATAATTAACGTGTTTGATCCTCTGGGACGGGTATCGAAGAACTCGCTAGCGCAGACTTACTCACGGCGCATCGCTATTTGTCCACCCAGTCGTCCAATCTGGTTTTTTCTTGAGCTCACTCAATCTTACGCTGACACACTTCCGAGTGATATATAAAAAGTTGAACACGCAGCACGGCGATTTATGGATACTAGTGTTTGACGGTCCACGGCAGATGTACCGTACCTCCCTCGGGGTGTACCGTTCTATCAGCTCCGAATGTTGGTTTGCAGTGCATGCTCATATAATTGCTCACATTCACGCGCCGGGAGGAATATCTGTGCGGCTTGTAGAGAGACACACGCGCTATATGCGATGCAGGGGAGGTGTGAGCGCTCATAACTAGAGGATTCGACTGCTCAGAATGTAAGCTTTCTCCGGCGCTCAATCCGGCGACACCGCCAATGGACGCAGGGGAACAGACTTGAGCCGTGTTCTCTTTTCGAGAACCACTGGTTAGATATTGGTATTTACACAAGTAGAAGGGTATCACGACGTTTTTTACAGGTTGACGTCGAAACATATAATGAGGTTGTTTGCGCTCCCCGTCGACATCATCTCAGTAGCTACCGGACGGTCCGAATTATATGTTACACCAAATTATTGCGTCGGACACGCCATGCTGCAGACTGCGGGTCCCAACCGAATGCAGGATTTGGTATGTACATGGTCGATTCTCTGAGTCTGATCTGCTAGTCAATTGCTCGAAGACTCTGCGAACCGCTCCACACGGTTCGGGCGCTCAATAGCTCCAAACGCGTGCCCAAGCAACCCTAGAATAGGTCGGTCTCCGCATGTCGACGTCCAGTACGAGTATTCATGAACTCACCCGCCCTGCGCTTTGCTTTTATCGAACGTGAACTGCCCTGGCTCTACTGACCGCAACGTATGTCTTCAAGTCAACTCCTTCCTTGCCCTACGGATTTGTCTGCTCTATTCACCACCGGCGCGTCACTGAGCAAACTTCTTCGATCATGACGTTCTCTCGGGTATATACGCTCTTCGCAGAGATGGGCCGCAAGTCTATGGACGGAGACAGCAAGCTCGGCACGGCACTCCTTGCTATAGCAGTCTGCTGCACCTTCAACGCACCTGGCTTCTCTGAATATCTCACCGCGGTTCATGTACTCCCAGCCGGGGGCAATTACGTTTCTCCACCCGCGCCATGTCAAACCACTGAACACTGCAAGTCGTATGTGACGCTCAGGAGTGGTCGCGCTGCGTATCTCGGTATCCTCGGCACCGGCCTCCAGTTTCTTGCTAGAGCGAGGCATGCTTGGAGGTTGGCAAGGACAAGGAGATAGTTCGCGCTATCGAAAGGTGAGAACTCTTGTCTTTTTCATGCCCCTTAGCCCTCTGCCAAATGTGTTTCCTTTCGTATGAGCTCCTTCCTCTTCCTGGACAGTCTCCGCAAGTCCATTTGCACCCGGCCGAGCGGAATCCCATTGCGGTGCCCTCACACTAGCGTACACTCGTTCGTCAAGGGCGGGTATGATTACAATTATATGATATCTACTCGCGCGGACAGGCGACTATACATAGGCGCGGACAAGTTGCCCACGACTGTCTGTGCAGAATCCCGGATCCATAACCATGCGCGGTCTCAATGCATTGATCGTTGCTTGTATATGTGTCAGGTCCTGATCTGCTAATGCGGAAACTCCCCATCTCTTTGGGGCGCCCCCGGTCTGAGTTTTCGTTCACCTTCTGAAACTGTATGGGAAGATGCAAACGGATATCGTTAATGAACGCTATGTTTATCATACGGGACCCGTCGATTGGGGATGAAAAACAGAGTGCTATTGGTGGGAGGAATTTGTCTTTCTCCACATATCACCGTTCTCTGTCGTTGCAGCCTGCTCGTAGTGATGTACATGCCGGCCCCGCATGTTTGTGACCGTGACCTCATAATGATGATAACGCTGCCCTCGGCGCAAGATCGCAAGTAGGATGCAAAAGTATCTCGAGGTCTTCGAGAATGAGCTAATTGGCGAGAAACGAGTGGAATTTTCCGAGTCCCTGCTCCTAATTCGCAAGGCAGATTTGATGCCAGAATTTCGCTGGGCTACTAGCAGAGATGGAGCGCAAATCCAAAATACATCCCCCATTGTCATACTTAGAATTCGGAGCACTCAAACGCGCGGCAGTGAATTGAGAGGTGGTCACGTCGTGAGACGTAACCCTAGCGTAGGGCTTTGGGGAGACCTTGCTCTTTTTCAACAAGTCAAAAATTGATATTCTGCTTGACTGTACGCACGCTACGACGTCATTGCCACCGGTGGTCTGCTCGGATACGACCGTGCATCATACAACATCAAGTCAACATACACCAACCAGCATGACGCGGAATCAGCAATCATTGTTTTTCCTATGGCTTGTTCACGGTCGCTCAGGCACATATGTAGAACGCTATTGATTTTGTCGTCTCTCATGGGGACGCTACGGTTCATCTTACAATCGCCCCCGCCGCCAACGTACCACTAAATCCAGAACAAGATGGGATTATCGAGGGTTGCAGGATACGCAAAGCGGAATGTGCTGGGAGATTTCTAAGAACAAGGACATGGCTCGCGCTGTCAAGATGAGTACTTCCGTCATTTCGACAATTCTGTGCTTCCAGTGAACTCTCTCACTGCAAATCCATATTTGAGATGCTTTCTGAGCCCCTGCGTCAGCGTGACCTACACGCTCACTCTTGAACAACAGAGTCCATCTTGGTTTAGCCTATACCGGCGAGCACTCGCCTGTGAAAGGTGGAGATGATGACTGACGCGGGGTGCTCAGATGTCTTATTATTTACGTCTACGAACTACATGCTCACGACTGCAAAGGTATCGTCCACTATGGCCCCATTGCGCTAGATATCGTCCGCTTATACGTTCAATATCAAACTGGTTTTCAAAACGTCTCTGCAAGGTTGATCTCTGCTGATGTATGCCGTACTGAGTTCTAGAGCGTTCACAATGCTGCGCCTTCCCTTGCGTGCTATGCTATTCCATGCACTTTTCCGGATGTAGGCGCATTCGCAATGATCGTGTCAGTTCCTCCTCAGCGGAAACCGTTCTTCTATGTGACCCTCTGTCGTTCTCTTCGGTCCCATTCACTCTGCAGAACCTGCCTATCGCAAGCACGGCAATCACGCTTCTGCTGTTCAAGGCGACCACCTGCGCGCCGCTGCCCATACCCAGCACGCCTGGGCGCGTACAGTGGAACTAGAGCTGAGAAGGTCCCAAGCATCGCGTTGCTCGAGATCTTTTAGCTTGTCACAGAGGTGTTTGGGGAGGTGCAAATAGGTTGGCGGGAAGGGAAGACGGAATGGGAGGTGCCTGAGGAAGTAGATGCGAGCAGGCTCCATTGAGGAGCGTACGCAAGGGAGTATCAGGTCCCCCTTGAGGTGAACACAGACACAGAAGACGCTGTTAACAGTGCCGCCAAACACGGCCGTCTGCAGCAACACGGAATTCTACTTTCTTCCCATCTCCGAACAGTGGTCGAGCAGAGACGATTATGGTGGATCTAGTATGTGTTTTCGAACGTCCTACATCAATAGTGCATCTCTGATGTAAGCACACAGTCATACAGCTCCTCAAGACCTCGTATATGCTCGTCAACGCGTCCTTATCGACCGAGATCATTGCCACTTTCAGTCCACCTCATCTGCACCTCCTTACAGTGATTATCCCTGACACATTACATGTCAATTGTAGCCGTGTTCGATGTTTTTGACGACAAAGCCAACTCCACCGCTTGCATCGGCCTGAGCGGTTCCAGGATACTAGGACAGTCCAGCGGGCGCAACATGAGCGTTTCCACTGCCGGTACGTTTGATCTATGATTGTCACGATGTACCCACTCGCGTAAATATTACTATCGGTGCCGACGCGACTCTCTTCAGCCTAATTGAACAGAGGGATAGCATCGCTGTGCTCCAGAAATAATTGACGTGTTCAAGATACATCTCGGTAGCTGTTGGTGTTTCTCGCGAACGCGTTTTAATTAGAAGACCCCAGCAGTGTCGCCATCCGGTAATACATTGTGCTACCATATGCTATACACGCATACATGATATTGATAGCATGGTCTCGTATACAGGGACTGGACAGCTCGGCGCCGACATTCTTTCTTGAACATAACGCTTGACCCAAAACTTGTCTCTTTCGAGTCGAGCTGGAAGTTCTCCGTGCAGTAGCTCACTTCAATAACGACGTACCCGACGCATGTCACTGGCATGTTCGAAACATAAATCAAGCTGATAGATGCTTTGATCAAGTTCGCGTGAATAGCGAACGACTGTTATAGGCGGACGCGCGTGTGCTGCAACACGGAGAGGTGAGTGACGCACCCGCTCTTGACGCAGGCTGAAAGCATCACTTATGAAAGATCATGAACCCTTATACAAAACAAGAGTTCTCTCCTCGCATCAGGCTCTTTGTTGATAACCTGCACATCAATTGAGAGAGCCAAGGGAGGACTCGCCGCGACCTCCTCGCGCATCCACCAAGTCAGCAGAACCAGGGCCACGGGAGCGATGCATCAAATAGCATTGAACCAGCGGCATGAGCACGGGTATAGCACGGATGGTCGCACTCGCCATGTACAGTAGTACAAGCACCACATCTTTCGATCACGGTTATTCCGCTACCTATATTGCATAGCTCAGCGCATATAAACACCATATCCTCGAAGCGGCATGGGTGCGAAGGAAAAGCCGGGATTCTTACCTGCTCAAAAACATGAAGAAAATCTTCATGAGCGCCACAATGGCGTGTGCGTTTCCGCCGCAGCTTAGAGTGCAAAGATTTTGGACAAATAGAACATTTCCCAATGTATCGGTGTAGAATAATCGAAACTGGTAGACCATCGGGTCCAACAATAGAGAAACGAAGAAAATCGAACGAACAGCATGAATGAAGTATATCAGGATGTGTGTGCCTTACGGCGTAAGACGCTGCTGTCCACCTCTCGCGTACTCATCCATCTCAACTCCATTCTCATCTTTTTCTGGTACTTGTGATTCTTCTTCGCCTCCTGAGTCCAAACTGTCATAGATGTCATCGAGATCGAGGAAAACATCCGCATGATTACCCTCTGCAGAGCTGTTGGCGATGTCGGCTGCAAACTCTATGCTGGACAGCCACCTGTGTGGGACAGAGTTGCCTTTTGACTCGACGAAGGATAGAGATTGGGAGCTGGATGCCAGTGTTGAGCGTTCTGCAGCTTCGCAGATGCAGATGAGGAAGCGGGAGATCAATATGCTTGACATCCTGTAAGATGCAAACTCCATATGTCAGCAGATATATGACAGTATGGTGGGTGAGAATGTACAGACGCTGGAATCACGTTGATCATACTCATGGTGTCGTTGGTCTAGAATAACTATCTCTGTATGGGTCATCAATGGCTTGTGGATCCATACGCACATTGATGCCAATGAGTAAGCAACAAGATCAATAAGGTTAAGTAGCGAGATTGTGCTGCGCCGGCAATGAGTGCCGTACTCCAAGGAGCCGTAGTGCCTCACTTACATGAAGTACAGAGTACCTGCAATCACAGAGCATTAGCGGTTATGGTATACAATTTCACACATTCCGGCTAGTACTCACCATCGCGGAACATGACGGTTGTGAGATTGGGCCTTGCAGCCCACACATCACATATCAGCTGTCCTCTCACGGGACATGTATGGCTTATGTAGTACCATGTTGCTGCAACTACGAGGATGTCCGAGACGATCACGGATGCCCGATTAATGATCACCACTATATCTCGGGATAGGGATGTAAACAAACATGTATGTACATGGGGAGAAGGAAACTCACCCCTGTGAATATGATTTAGGGTGTAGGAGCCAATACAGTCCATAAAGTCTGCATACACATCGTATATGGCCTCGGAGATCGACTCACTGCCCATACATCCAATTTGAGGAATGACAAGCCATGTTTGTTGGGTCAGGAGCCACTATGTTACTCCTGTGTTAGTCGCAAACACCTTGTCATACTTAATGTACTAACTATGTTAGTGCCCACAGGCACCATACCGAGGAGCCAAACAGGCAATACCCAGCACCAGCTGCCTCCGCTCAGGACGTGTACACGCAGGGCGGCTACCACTTCAAAGATAGAGATAAGGATGGCTCGAAGAACGGGAAGTGTGTTGCTTACGTGGAGATATGGAAGAATTGACGAGGAATACCACCCAATAGGCATGGCTGGGAGACGCACACCTTGGGTGGTGGATAAGCCGTAAACAATGATAATCTGATATGGGGGAACTGACCTCTGAAATTTACGCCATCAATGGAAGATCAGCACCTCAAAGAGTGGATGTTCCATACTTTTCTAGTACTATCTGGAAGGAGCGTGGGTATGATTATAGAACCAGTTATAGCAAGCCAGTTAATGGCAGACAGTAGCGTTGCAATGGAACTTCGCCCCCACAGACGTCGTACATCATATGGCATGTTCAGGGCAACATAATAGGTCAGGAGAGCTGAAATGATGAATATTGCGGAAGTGTTGAATAGATAACAGAGGCACTGACCAACACCTGCGTAATTGACACAATTCTGTTGAAAGCTTTACCATGGCACGGGTATAAGTCCCGCGGAATTCGGTAAATGCAATGATTTTCACTTGCTTGGCTTTCAGGTCGTCTTCAACGACCTGCTCCGATGGCGGTCCCGACATTTCCTGTTGAATGGTTGCAGGGAGATGAGGGGAAGTGCCAACAATGAGAAGATAGCAACGAATAGGTATGGGACTTGAGGCCATATATATACGCCTAGTAGGAATTTCTGTAACTGAACTGCGTTGAAAGGTGGTGGAAGCTATGTCACGTAGCCTGTGATTAGCTGATGTAGAGCAGGACCCGCAGTGCTTTTGGAGGCTCTTAATCAAGAGGATCATAGATATGAAACGACTATCAATCATTGCCCATGGCAGCGTGCAGTCGTTCATCGCGCTAACCAGAAACTCAAGGTTGAGATGACGTGCATTCATGACCACCCCTTCGATGGTTGGACCTTTTGAGATCTGTGGATTTACCGCATTGATCACTACGGGCTAATCCAATTGTCGAAGCAGATACTCGTGTCATTCTCCATACACTGCATGTCTGCGTCGCAGAAATAGCGAATCATCGCACTACTCAACGTTGGAGGAATGCAGTGTATGCTTTCCAGATGCGTAGACATCGGACGTCTTGGGTGAAGTATGATTTCTCCGCTGTACACGGAGAACAGGAGGACTCAGCTGCTAAACACGATAGATTGTGCTGATATTGATAATCTAGAAGAGACAGATGCCATTTCCCGAGTGCCATGCTGCAACACGATCAGTCAAAGTAATAGACACACCTTTTGTACTCAGGTACCGGTGCCTCGCGTCCCTGTAATCACGAATCCGCGGTCTAAAGTCTGCAAACGTAGGGCTGTTGATAGCGGCTTTCACACCTCCATGTGCCCGTATATGGCGACTCACCTGCAACAAATAGACGAGCCAGCAACTCCCCGCATCCTATCGCAACATGAGCATGTTTATCACGTCTTCAGAGCGACGAGCTATTCCGAACCTCTGGACTGTGACGTTCGTGGATCGATTCCCGATAGGGCTTTTAATAACAGTGATGAAGCACACAGCCTTGCTAACTCACTTGTACGTGATTCAACGAGGTACGTTCGTGATTCAAAAAGTATCCGAGGAGTTCGGCTTGCGGTACTGGATCGCGACAGATGTACATCGTGACGCAGTAGAGACTCGTATTTCGTCCTGCTTGTGGCAGATTTCAAATGATCTGAAAGGGGAGAAGTACAATTTCAGCGTGCATTGGTTTGCCTTCTCAATCGTGGGATGGATCGCATTGTGCATCAGCACTCTGGTCTTTGTGCTTTCTCTGGCTGTTCATAGTACAGCCCAGTAGCTATATGCGTACGCAACTATTACCTTTGCAGTAAGCGCGCGCACATAAGCCATCAATGTTTCAACCGCCAGACGCAGAAAGTAGGTACCGTATCTGCTGCTCTTGATCCTGTCTGTCCAACACATTCAATTCGCGAGCCAGGGTGTCTGATACACCGCCTTTCGACGAAGACATTCTTCCGCTCACCAGAAGGAACATCCAACGGACGTGTATCGTATGGTCGCTACTCTGCCATCACGTCCTTGTCATGACACATCGCTTCAGAAGGGCATTGTGATCCGCAGGAGACTCCAGACTCAAACAAAATGCAGTGCGTCTTTGCATGGACGGTGTCAGGTATTTTTATCACATTGAACAGTCTGACACCGCAAGCTGCAAGATTCGAATTGAACATGAAGTACACGACGTGACGATGAAGGAACGTGTGGGGAAGGGACGGAGTCATAAACGCCCGTCTAACCCTATCCTAGGGCTGTTTATTTCTCACGCTGGACACGGGGGCCAACGAAGGTGAGACTCTCAACCTCGCTCGTTGTATTTGCACTGCACGCCTGTATGTCTTGCATGACCTCAAGCGAGATATCGATAAGGACGTCCGACTGTAGGTGGAACAAGATGATGCAAGCATGGCGTAGTCATATTTTAAAACGGCTTCTGCCAACCCGAGTCGCTGTTTTAGCTTTGAGTTTCTACCGCTGAGTTTCTAATGCTGTATACCTATTGCTCCTCCCCTCTTGCATTGTGCTATTTCACGTCAAACAGGTTCAGAAAGCGCCGTCTAAGTAGAATGCCCTACACAGGTCTAAAATGGTTTGAAACCTTCAAGAGGATGGATAGCTGTCTAGGTAAGTACTCTCATCCTGGGAATCTTCCCATGCCTCTATTGCATCCTGGTGCTGCACGTCCGCTCATGAGGAGGCATTCTGAAGCCCTATCCTAGTATTTCCGCGGCGAGCCTGGCGCATACCCCACTCCGGTCAGCCTACCGTGACGATCGCCCATCTATGATGAATGGAAACGATTCATGGCTCAGGGTACTCATACATCCGGACTTCTTATCATAGATACGGATGGACCCTATACCTAGTTACAATGTGTCAGAAGCTTTACGTCTTCACGTTTACGGTGGACGTGCATGACCGACACCCTATAGGGCCTTCATCCCGAGTGTTGAAGACCCTGTATTGCCATACGTTAACATTGTCGGACGCATTTATTACGTTTGTACCTGTACACCTTGGGGATGTACATGCATTGTGCGCTCATATAGCCCCGTTCCTCGCTGTGTGTCCGACCTGCTGACCTACTACGATTGAATGTCTAGCCAGATGCTCCCACGTGAGGTCACCGTGGAGGAAGGACACGCCGCCTATTACGCTTGCCTCACCTGCGGATGCCTGCATGTTCGCGCGTGACTACAAGGGCGCAGAAAACCGATCGCATGAGTATATGCCGCCTATGAGCGCAACGCGCGTTATGCCGACGAGTGTTCTGAAGGGAGATTGCGGCGGAGCTTGATATAACTCTGTCAACGAGGCGCTCCCCGTAATAGCCGATCCGGCACAGAATCTTCTACATTCCAATTATCGCATGCGGCATAGAAACTGCTATTTTCGCCGTGTCTCCTGGAGCACATCACGGCATCACGCTTGTGCGAAAGGCAGCGAGGCAGAGAATGGAGCAGTCAGAACTCGAGCGCCCACCCGTCATGGAAGCCCCGTATTTGGCTTCATCTGTTACCTCTTTTACGCGTCACCGGTTGTCCTCGGAACGTATGGGCAGTGGTACATCGGGGTCGGATCAGGCACTGACATCGAACACTGTCCCTTTTGTCGTCTCACATCACATCGTGTCGGAGAACCTCGCGGCGAATTTAACACGCTCACGTACTGATTCAGGCACCACCTCACACCCGCCACTGCCATCAGCTAACTGCTGGATCCGGAGCAAGTTGGAGTCAACGAAGGGTTGCAAGATATGCAGAGCAAAACATACTCGAAATTCAATAAGGGAAAGCACATGGATCACGTTGTAGACGTGAGCGTCCCCGTCTTTATGATATCTCTTACTCTCGTAAAATGTTCTCCTCGAGAATTCGCTCTCTGGAAGGCCTTCTGAACGCCTACGCCGGCGTTATCTGCGTATTCATCCTTGAGAAGTGTGAACGCTCGCCTGTCATGTAAGGCGACCACCTATGCAGGTGTTTTACCACATGTGTTTACGAACAAAAAGCGCGCAACCCCGATGCCGTCACGTCCATGGCGGACACGCCTGGCTCCATCGCGCTCGAAATGATCCACGCCCACGTTCATCTTTAATATTGAACTAACTGTCAGGACGTCTCCACTTCAGCATGGGGGACTGAGCTCTCAGCTGATGCATGTCCATCTGAGATTCAGAGCGCTCGCGATGCTGTGCCATCCTCTGCGAGTCACTATCCGTTCCACTTGGCCAGACGTGAGTACATTTCTCCCTCTGCGATTCGTTCACCCGAACTCACGTAATGAAACCTCTCTGCCGATATGCGTCGCTCCGAGGCGTGCCTACATCGCTGCGAGTGCCTAGCGCGTGGATTTGCGTGCGCGGGGAATACCTCGAGCATCTCACTGTCCCGGCCCTTGCGGCTCGTCGTGGACGTTTTGGGATGTGGAGGATTTAGGATGCGGAGGTGAGCTAACGCGAATGAGTGGAAGGCGAATGAGGGAAAGGGTGGAGTCTCAGTGCTGTGCTGATGGAGAGTGGGTCGAGCGGACAGTGTTCAATGCGCACAGAAGTAGGCATCTAACCGTCTTTCGAGGTCACTGCAGACGCAGAAGGCTCCGCTGACATCGGAACGGCTTCCTTGTTCGCATATGATGTAACTGTCCATCTCCGAGGAATCGACAAGCGGAGACATCTCGCCTCAATGGTACCTATGTATATACGCTCGTGGTAAAGCCCTGCCGTGGGTAGGGGCGGACCTGCAGCTTGCTACGGTCTGGTATGCACATGCTAATGCGTCCTTGATGGCAGACTCGCACCTAGCGCCAGTTTATCACGCGGGGACCCTTTCCTCCATCTGTTCGCAAGGAAACTCTGGAGCTCGCTGCGGACATCGTCAATATGCAAGGGGTGATTGCGCACACGGCCTCCCCGCTCTCCAGGTTGACTTCGCTTCAAGAAGCGAAGAGGATACAGACAAAGACGAGCTAGGCGAAGGGAGGAATGATGCAACAAAAATGGCAGCAGCCTTCTTCGTGAGTCACGCACATTCTCAACCCGCAACGATCTTGCCTTCACTGCTCTATTGATTCGTCGCTCATATCTGCCCGATTGGGTACCAGAAGCATGTATCGGAAAGTGTCTGCACTGCCTAATTGATCCTGCGTCCTTGCTCATAAGTCACGTCGCAGCCTGCGCTCGATGACCGTGCCGCTCACGAGCTGAACAATTATAAGGTCCAGCCGACCTTGGGTACGCTCGCCGCGCAGGAGGGTATATTTAGAAACGTCCGATTGACGGCTCACTTTCACCTCCTCGCGCGTTCACCTGGGCAGAAGCCTAGAACAGAGTGGACAACACGCGAAGCAGAAGAACGAGCGGCGAGGTGCGTATATTCGCCCACATGAGCACCATTCAGCAAGAAAGGCGATGGGCCGCGTGTTCACGAAGGACCGCGTGCATCGTACTTCGATCTTCATTTTGTTTCTCTACCTTCTATCTCTAGCAACTCCACAACACTGAAACCAATGAAGCCATGCAGAGTACAACAAGGAGCCTTGCGCGATATATTCTCGTGTGCCGATATAGCCTCAGAGTTCCATCTGTTGCAACAACGGTGCGAACGGCGCGGGGTGCGTTTGTCCACGGGCGTAGCGATGCCCGTAAGGGAAAATCGCGTGTGGTACATACATCGCGCGCGGTCGTTATATACTACGATAGGGGCCTCCGGCCCCCGGCTACTCGCGCGCCCGAGCTTGCGAGCTCGTTTCTGAACGCGTGCTTAAACATCATCGGCAACACATCTGCGGGCAATGTGAGACCACCTCTCATTAAGATGTCCTCCAATATAGCTAGAACAAGTCGATGTTTGAGGACACCATGGTATTGTCCCCCTTGTCGAGCATGCTGGCGTCCACGGCGATATTCACACCGGCGAGTACGTTGAGACAACAGCAGTACGGACAGGCGGCAAGTCTGTAGGCAATGCATGCTCAGGTCGGGGCTGACGGCGGCCTAGGCCATGTCGTCGAGAAAATTGACTCCGTTTGCAACATGAGAATAACTCCTTGCAAATGGTACTGCATCCCGGTGTAGAGCGGCCTGCGGCCTCGCGGGTGCGAACGAGGAAATGGGAGATCATGACGCACAACAATTGGGAGATCATGGCGCACAACAAATGGGAGATCATGGCGCACGACTTTTCAAGCGCGACAATTCACGTGTGAGTAGATGGAAAATACTACAGTGCACGATATCATTCATATGCTGTATTCAAGTCCATTATATTTCGCAAGAAGGAATGAGTCTAGGACGGCCATTCGGTTGCGGACGACCACGCACACCACTGGCCAACTGTGGTCACGGCGAGATCAGTTTTTTTTGTGGCAAGTCAGAGTTTGGCAAGCACGAGACTTGCATTCAAGCTTCGCACGCATGCGCTAGGAGGGCAGTCTGATGCTGATTGAAGTCGTACGCGCGGCATCCCGTTAGGGTGGCGGAGGAAGAGAGCCGCGCAACCCTATCATAGGGCTTACTCATGAGTCTCACGCCTGATTGCGGGATCTCGCTCTTTCAGTTCCTACTTGACTATGACGGCGTCATGCCAATGGGAGCGAGTTCATTGACCTCTGCCGCCTCAAGGATGTGCACAAGCAACACTACTCAAATACGACGATGCGTCGTACAACATCACGTCGACACGGCGACTCCAGCTAGCTTGGTGATACACTCATTGTCTTCCACACCGCGTGGTCATGGTGACTCAGAAACTCGTGTCAAACATTGTTGATCCTGTCGTCTTTCGTCGGGACGCTGTGGCGTGCTTATGCACTGGCTCACGCACCATCTTACGCTCGCCTCCGCAGCCAGCGTGCCACTAAACATGAGCAAGATGGGATAATCGAGGGGTGGCAGGATACACAGAGCAGAGCGTTCTGGGAGATTCTAAGGACAAGGACATGGCTCGTGTTGGCTGTTGACTTTGCGTGAGTAGATAATGTCATTTGGAATCGCAAATTTGTCAAATCAGATAAGCTTCCTGCCCGGGCCAAACCACCCTGACGCGCGCCCCGGCACTCGTTTTGGTCCGCCCCCGTCAGTGATCCGGTCCCTAGCTGCCGGAGATCCTGTCCCGCCTGCCGCACAATCCTGTCATGAGTAGAGTACACTCCTGTCCACACATTGAAGAACGGCTCACTCTCTTTATCAAATATTACGCTTATTGGACTATTCAAACCCTCCAAATAACCCCCATATATTAAAAATACTACATGTAGTACTTCGCATCCCGTACCACACGTCCCATCTCGCTCGGGTATCCTCTCGGGCGAGCGCCAGTGGGCCAACGCACGTGAGAACCGGCGACCGTCGCCGATTAGTCAGGTCTAAGAACCATTTATAGATGTCTAAGTGGGGCGCCCGCCGTAGCTACCCTTGATATCAAATGCGTAGCCTCACCGGTGGTTTGACATTTTATCGGGTGATCATTAAGAAATAGTATAAACGTATTATTGCTTGGAGTGTATGCTAGCAGACCCTTCAGGATGCTTACATGACATAATCGCCACTTCGAGCACATTTCGAGTGCGCATGAAGCTGAAAGTTCACTGAGGTGGGCTACCTAAGGAAACATGAGATAATTTGCTGTATGCATTTTTCATAGGCTCTGTTTGTGTTCCAAAGTCAGTGGTCGGATGTTCGAAACAATCCACGGCGAGGGAGGGCTGTTTCTAATTGTGTGGACCGGTGTGCAACCTTGATTTGACAGATGCGGTAGATGAAATGACCGGATTGTGTAATCGGGTGACATTATCTATTTTCGCGTTGACTTTGGGGTACGTCAGGCAAGCATCGCTGCCGGCCCGGGTCACGTGGTAATTCGCCGGTGTGGGAATAGGACTTATGTAGGCGTTGCGCGCCGTAGGTAGCCCCATCGGTTTGTAACCTTATCCACCATTGATCCCTGTCCATCGAGGACGTTGGCTGCCGGCGGTCTTTCCGGCGTCGTTCTCACATTGGCCAGATGAGTACTCCTGTTTATTTGACAATCCTGACCTTCCGTAAATTTCTCCCACTGCAGGATCACGCTTGGGAGGCTCTCTGAACTCCTAGTCAGCGTGGCTTATGTGCTCATTCTTGAGCAGACAATCCTGTCTTGAGTTAGAATATAACGGAGAGCACTCTATGACGGGTGGAGATGATGAATGGCGCGGGGAGGTCACTAGTACAGACGTCTTATTATATGACCATGAACTACAAGCTCACAGCTGCGAGAGCGCAGAAGCACCGTGATTGAAACATAGCTTCATCTTGCTAGGTATTGTCCGCTTATACTTTCAATATTAGACTGGTTTTCGGAACATCTCTGCACTGATACCGAAGGCTGATTTCCGCGGGTATATGCCGCACTGAATTTCTGTGCGGGAACAATGCTGCGCCATCCTTTGCGTGCTACGCTATCCGATACACTTGTGCAGATGTACGCGCATCCATAGTGATGGTCTCAGTCCCTCCTCAGCGGGAGTTCTTCTTCTCTGCAACCCTCTGTCGTTTTCTTCGGTTCCATTCGCTTGATGCCACTGCAGATTCCGTCTACCGCAAGCGCGGAAGTTAGGCTTCTACTGTCGAAGGCCATCATCCGCGCGCCGCTGCCCATGCCTAGCACGCGGCCGGGCGCACACATTGGTGCGGATAAGGCCCCGAGCATGGTGCTGCTCGAGATGTTCTGGCTTGTCGCGGAGGTGTTTGGGGAGGTGCAGATAGGTTAGCGGGAAGGGAAAACGGAAGGGGGTGCGGGTTGAAGGGAGGTTGATCCGAGAAGGCCGTGTTGAATGCGCACGGAAGTGAGCATCTCTCTTTCCTTCGAAGCGAATGCGGACACTGATTGTGTTGTCGACATTGCTGCTGAACACAGCCGTCAACGCCACGGAAAGTTACTTCCTTTCGGTCTCCGAACAATGATCAAGTGGAAATGACTCGTCTGGTGATGCCATTATGTTCTATTCAACATCCTACATCAGTGGTGAACTCTTGATGTGAGCACACGCAGTTCTACAGCTTTCCACGGCCCTGTGGATGTTTGCCTGCCCATCTTCGACGGCAGAGATTGTATCCAGTTCTAGTCCACCTCATTTGCACCTCCTGACAAGACCTTTCCCTGACGCATTAAAAATCAAGTCTCGGTCGTGATGATGAATGTCGTCGACAAGACCACCACCACCGCTATCCTCGGCCTGAACACGTCCAGGGCGCCAAGGCAGTCCGGCGAGCGCAACATGAGCGTGCCCACCACTGGTAGGTTCATTCTGTGTCCATCACTGTGTGCTCGCTGGCGTGAATATCTCTGTAGGGAACCGACGCGCCGCTGTCGAGCGTATTCGACCAGACGGACAGCATCACTATGCTCAAGAAGACGACTCACTTGTTCAAGGTACGTCTCCGCAGGTGTTCGTATTGCTCGCAGATGTGTCCCAGTTAGAAGACCCAGGCGATGCGGCCGTCCGCTAACAAATCGCGCGCGACTATATGCTGTACTTGATATTGATGGCATGGTCTTGTTTACAGCGACTGGAAAGCCCGGCACCGACATTTCTTCCCGAACACTACACTTGACCAAAACACCCGTCCTTATCGAGTTGAGCCCACAGTACTCTCTGATACTATTCCTTGAAGTCGCCCACGTCAGCAACGACGTACCTGACGTGTGTCGCCGACGTGTTTAAAACATCGGTTGGACAGGCGGATGCTTTTGTTTTCGCGTGAGTGGTTGATTGTTACTATGCACTCGCATGCGAGCTGCAACGCGGAGAAAAGCGGGTGACAGACGCGAATCTAATTCATGCAGAGCGTATCCGCGTAGTATACAAACGGAGGGGTTTTCTCCGCGTGTCAATCCTCATTGATCGCCTGCTCATAAATCTAGAGAGCCAGGGAATGTCTCTTCGCATATCTATCAGAGCAGCTGGACCAGGGAGACGGGAGCGACGCATGAAATTGAAATGAACGAGTGGCATGATCCAGGGTATAGGACGGATAGTGAAGCTCATCATCCACAGTAGCATAAGGACTATGTGTGTACGCAGATTAGATTGCAAAGACTCTGGATAAATGAACTATTGGTCCAATATGTCAGTATGTAACCTTTAGGGCTGGTTGACCATCGGAAGGAAACAAGTCCATCAATAGAGAAGCGAAGCAAAACAAACACAACTGGCTGCATTGGAGTATCGCGACTTGCGTTCCTCACGTTGGAGGAGACTGCTGTCCACCTGCTGTTAATTCGTCCATTCTAATTCCATTCTCATTTTCTGGTTCCTCTTCACCACATTCTGAGTCCAAGTTGTCGCTGTTGTCATCGAGATCGGGGAAAGCATCCGCATGGCCATTCTCTGCAGCAAACTCTACACTAGAGAGCCATGTTTGTGTGGATACGCTGCCGTGCGAGTCGTCGAAGGATAAAGATTGGGAGCCGAACATGTGTGTTGAGCGTTTTGCGGCCTCGCTGATGCAGATGAGGAAGCGGGAGATCAGGATGCTCGACATCCTATATGATACAATATTTGACTCTGTCAGCAGACATTTTCAGCCACGACGCATAAGAATTTACGCACGCTGTAGTCAAACCTGTTATATCCAAGACATAGAAAGACTAGGGCGACTGTTTCAGTATGGATACTTAATACATGTCCACGAACACGCACACTACTGACAGTGATGACAATCATGATAAGGTCGACAATGTTGAGCAGTGAGATAATTCTGCTCATAAAATGAATGACATCGTCCATGAGTACACATTCCTTTTCTTACAGGAAGTACATAGTACCTGTGATCACGGATCGTGAGCTGCTGCAGTATAGTGCATTACTGCACATAAAGGCTAGTACTCACCATCTCGGAACATGACAGTCGTGAGATTGGGCCTTGCAGCCCACATATCACGTCCAAGCTGTGTTCTCACAGAGCTTGTACGGCTGATGTAGTACCATGTTGTTACAACTACGAGGATATCCGAGACGACCACAGATCCACGAGACATTACCACAGCTACATCGAGAGTAGGGGTGTCAGCAAGGACGTTTGGACATATAGGAGAAGGCAACTCACACCTGTAGGATGATTTAGTGAGTAGGAGCCGAAATAGTCAATGAAGTCTGCATACACAGGCTAAGTGGCATTGGAGGCCGACAGGCTGCTCTCACAACCAAGTTGAGGAATGATGATCAAAAATGTCTCTCGGGTCAAAAGCCACTATGACTCCTGTGTTAGTTGAGAGCACCTTTTCATACTCAACATACTGACTATGTTAGTGCCCATGGGCACCATACCAAAGAGCCAGACCGGCAATACCCAACACCAGTTGCATCCGCTCACAGCATGCACACGCAGGGCGGCCACCACTTCAGAGATAGAAATGAGGATAGCTCAGGGAATGGAAAGTGTGCCGCTTACATGAGGATATGGCAGAATTGACGAGGAATACCACCGCATAGGCATGATTGTAAGACGCACATCTTGTGGGATGAAAAATCCGTAAAGAATGGAAATCCGACATAATAGAACCGACCTCTGATTGAATGAACGCCGTCAATATAATATCAGGACCTCACAAAGTGGATGCTCCATACGTGTATAGTATTACTTGGAAGAGGCATATTTGTCATAATAGAGGCAGTGATAGCAAGCCAGTTGATAGCAGAGAGTAGTGTGGCAATAGATCTTCGCCCCCACAGGCGTCGTACGTCATGCGGCAAGTTCAGGGCGACATGATAGATCAGGAGAGCTGAAGGGATGACTATTGTCGCAGCATCGAATAAGTACTAGAGGTACTGACCAGCACATGCATAGTAGATACAATCCTCTTGAAATCTACACCATGGCATGGAAGTAAGTCCTACGAAAGTCGGTAGATGCAATGATTTTCACTTGCTCGTATTTCAGCATGTCTTCAACGGCCTGTCCTGATAGTGTCCCCAACATTGTCTGATGAGTGAAAGGGATATGATCTGAGGTAGACACGAGAAGGTCGCACAATGCGACATCCACGGGATCTCGGTCCACACATATATATATATTGAGTACAAGCTTTTGCATCCGAGCGAAGCAGTATGTTACATGTTTCGCAGCCTGTGTTCGACTGGAAGCTGTGAAATCCGTAGTGCGTTCACGTTCTCTCGATTGAGGGGATCAGGCGTGTAGGCAGTGCAATCAATGGCGCCGCCGCTGATTGACCACCCATCAGACCGACGACACAACAACGATCTCCCGGCAACTCCCTGAACCCTCAAGCGGATACAAAACTGAATTAAAAAAATAAAAATAAAAAACCCCCTGAACACAATGAGAGCATTTCTGAGGTTGGATATGCTCACTGACACATTCATTCGTTTACTCGTGTGCGTGCACTCATGACTGCTTGTCTGCTTCGCGACAATTGCGATTTATATCAAGATGCATTCGAAGGAATGTAGTCGATGCTCACCTTCAGCGCAGACATCATGCAATCAGCCGCACGCGTCATGATTTCGCTGAAGTATAGACAAACGAGTCGCGAGTCGTGACAGACCGAGTTGACATTCAGAACATAGTAGGTCATGCTGATGGGCCAGGACGTCGTTGAGACACGACTCACTGACCTAGACAGAACGCAAGTGCGGCGGCCAGACGAGTCGAGATAACAGACATAGCGAGGATCGCGCAAGACGTCGCGACGGACATCTTGCTTCTTTGCGATTGCAATTTCATAATCCGCCGAGTGCTGATTCCTGTGCTCTGCCTGCTTCCAGTAAGTGGCCTTCGATGGCGAGAAAACATACGGCTGCTGAATATGATAGCGATACATGCACCATCACGCAATATCGGGAGGTACGGATGGTGGCATACCGCAATCGAGCTGAGACGAAACAATGAGCTGGTAGCTCACTGAGTCCCATCACACCCACCTGAGGGTATCAATCAATTGTTGTCGGCTACCATCTGTTCCGTATCGCGGCAGTGTGCTAAAATGGTGCGGAGTGCAAACAGATGCTTGCGTAGTTGGTTTGTCGTCTTCGAGAAACAGTCATAACCTGCAAAGGATTCGAATCTGATGCATCGTCTGGCAAGGAAACGGATGGTCTCAATTTGGACAGGCAGCGTACTTCCCATAATGCTGATTCCACATATCTGAGGTGAGTCAATACAAGGAGCGTGCAGTGAAATGACCGGGATCGAAGCTCCTTTTGACATAGCGAGATAGTTCTCTCTGTGTATTCGACCTTCGTACGGTGTCTTGAGGCTCATCTCAGTAGCCCAAACTATACGCACACTGCAGAGATATCCTGAAAATGTGTGGAAAATGAGTAACAGATGCGGAGAGAAGTCGGTCATAAATCCGCTGCTGCTGAACACAACGCCTCCAAACCTCGTGCTCTCAAGGATTTAGCACATGAGCGAGCGATCAGCTATTCCGACTGTTGAAGAGCAGATAGTCTACTCATCAAAATGATTCGTTCTCCTTGACGACGGCCATACTCCGTAGACATATCCTCGTCGGGACATTCTGTCAGCACCGCATGTTCCTGAGGACTGATGAAGAATCAAAGACCGATAGACACCAGACAAAAAAGGGCGTGGGCCTGTATAGAGAGAGATGATATTGTGATTCCGGGTGCGCACGAAACTGCAAGCCTCGCCCTACCATAGGCAGTCTCAGATGCTACTGACTGAGGAAACGTCAGTTGCACAGGGAATGATCCAGACTGTGCGCCACCCACATGAGACCTGCCACAAGTAGCGTCTTTCATTTTGTATTGAATATGTCGAAAACATATGCTTGCCCACTGCGTAACCCTAGCGTAGGGCTGTCCACCGTGATTCTCACGCTCAGCTGCAGGGCGGGCGTCTTTCCTCCGACCATGTCCTTGGGTTCGTTGTTGCGTCGTCGCGTCGTGGAGGTGGGTCGCGAGTCCACAGGCGGCGACAGCGAGCTCTGCACGACAGCGAGCTCTGCACGACAGCGAGCTCTGCACGACAGCTCATGGCACACCAGTCCGTTGCGCCTCAGTAGCGCTCCTGGCTTCCCTAGATCTGTTACTGCAGTTCGTGTGCTCCGAACGACTGCAATTGCCGTCTCCTCCTGTCTTGCCAAATGGCTGAACGCTACGGGCCATCCAGAATCTGTCGTGCTGCGTCTCTCAGTACCACTCGCACTTGCCTTCAGCTTGCACACAGTACAGAAAAATGGGATGACGCGCTAATAGAGACGCAGGGCTAGACATGCTTAGAGGCCGCCAAGGACAATGAGACGCTGCGCACGATCCAAGAGTGAGTACTGTTGCTTTTTTCAAGCTCCCCATTCCTGTTTCCAAGCTCGATTCTATACGTTTCTTCTCGAATGACCACGGGCCGCCGCAAGCCTCCTTTATCACACCCGACCGTATCTCTTCTCGGGTTACCGCACACGGGCATCTACTCGCTCGCGAAGCGCGGGAATAATTCATATCATGAAGTTGTCACTCACGCGGGCGGCCGACTACTCACCAGCACCAGTCGCCCACGACTGCAGAAGCCTCATCGCGTTCACGATCACCGTATGCGGCTTGAATGCTCTGATCATTGCTCTTGTATGCGTTTGTTCCTCACCCGCTGCTGGGATATATCTCGTCTCCATGGGGCGTCCCCATATGACCGCTCGATCTGGTAATTGGGTCACTTCCCGAGACCATATGGGTTGATGATAGCGTGCATGGCCCGTCGGTGCGTCATGGGTACCGGGTGTTCATACACCGTTCGATCCCGCCTACTCACTGACGGTTGCTCAAGACCCGCGCACATAGCTCAATTGCAATCACTATTCCCATCTCGAGCTGATAAGCAGGAACTCAACTACTTCAGGCACGCTGGTTGATGGAAGTGTGCGCCCAGTGACTTGTTCCATGCGTGTGTTCGTGATCCGCGACTCATTCCTCGGTTTCATACAGTGTATGCGGCGTTGCCATCTTGCTATGTTCACTGTTATACTCATCACATCTACTTTCTCTCTCCGTCTAGAAACCCGTGAGCGCCAATATTGGTGTTATTGCACTCCCTGCGATGAACGGAAACTGGGTTAATCAACCCGATTCTGTCGCACTTCCCATGGTCATACCGCTCTGTCCACAGAACGTCCACACGTTCTCCCCGGAACGACTCCCTGCCCGACGCGCCCATCAAACTGCTGTCCTCCCCGCGTGTTTGGTTGTCGACCTCATGTACCTCGGTGACGTCGTCCGACTAGACATTTGGCAGGAGGCTGCGCGGCGGACGGGACCATAGACTGTCAAGTTCGTCATATAGCCAGATGTGGACATGCTCGTGTGCTACCACAAGGGGCCCAAGGTATCTAGCGCGTCAAGGTCTTCCCGGAGTCAATATGAATGCGTGCTTGTCCTTAGTGGTATGTCTACTTATTATGTCGCTGTAAATGAAGATGTCTCCGAGTGGTTTGATCTATGTGATGCTTAGACACGTACACAAGCGTCCTTATGGGGTACCGGTCGCGGTGGTCTATCACTTCATTTTGGTGCGAACCCGAGGCGCATAAAAGAACAACAAAACAGCACACGAAAAGCCCAGGGAGAGTGTTTCGTGCGTGAGAAGCATGGTCTATGTGTCGAGCGATGGGACATGTATAGCCTTCGCGATGAGCATATTCTGGACACAGATGCGCGAGGATATGCGCGGTCGTCAACGTACGAGCCGATGCATCCGTCCGTTTCTCACTATTCGAGTTTCCTCATGATGTCCCTCAATCTTCTTGTTCTATATGTTCGGAGATGCGATTGTCTATTAATTCAGTCCA
Source organism: Postia placenta MAD-698-R-SB12 (assembly GCF_002117355.1). Taxonomy (NCBI): domain Eukaryota; kingdom Fungi; phylum Basidiomycota; class Agaricomycetes; order Polyporales; family Adustoporiaceae; genus Rhodonia; species Rhodonia placenta. The sequence goes on along the minus strand of NW_020169832.1, from coordinate 4,177,774 downwards.
CAGCCCGAACTCCAGATCTCAAGGCCTCCCTCGATCAACGCGCTGATTGCGGGTGCCCAGTACTCGCACTCTTCAAGTGGCTGCATTGTTCCCAAATGGTACGCGTCCCATAACGTGGCCCTAGTTTTATAACAAGTCGATTTTATCCTACCTGTTTTGGTATGGCCAGATAGCCTCGTTGACAATATATCTTGTAAATTTGTATGAACCCGCGCACTCACGATTCAGCACTAAACAGAGAACAGGCGCACATCGACATGCCCGTCGGTGCTACCGAGGCTCCTTATTCGTTGAAGTGTTGACAGCCGGTCAGAACGCGAGTCCTAGGCTCATGTCCAAAGCACGGCTTCGCAGTGTCAGCGTTGGGGCTGAGGAAGAGTTTGCCGCAGGCTCAGGTCTGGCAAAGGGTCAACGGCAGGAAGGACAGCTGCAACTTCTTGCTCGTTCATATGAACAACATGCATGGCACACCGAACAGATGAACGAGCAGCGTGCCAACGCAGACGATCGGTCCCCATAGTGTATTGCGATAAGAGCGACTCGGAGGCACGCATAAATTAGGCCTCGAGCGACATTGCTGGCCCTGAACGACTCCGGTAGTTCTGAGCATAGCGTACATGACGTGAGCAATGTGGATTCGAAGAACTCAGTTTGATATTTGCGCAGAAGAATGACGAGGCTCGCTGAGCGATACAATTGTCTTGAGGGCATACCCGTGATGGCTGCTATAGCGAGCTACTTAGGACACATCTCAACTAAAACAGCGGGGCATGGCCCATTAAAACAAACTGTGAATAAATGGAACACCTGGCGATACTGCAGGTACGCGTACAGGTGGACGTACTGGTTAGAATAAGTGATCAACAAGGCTCGGAGTGAGAAGGAAAGGAAGGTAAATAGCGATATGGAGGAAGATCAGGATGTGCGTGCGTCTACGGAAAGGACAGAGGTTGCGTATTCTCCCAACTCTATTCCATCATTGCTCGCGACTCCTGCATCACCTTCGCCTCTTCGATGTAGGTCGTCTTCGAGATCTGAGCAGGCATCTACGTCACCATCCCCCGCAGAGGGGTTGGCGATGTCAGCGGCAAACTCTATGCTGGAGAGCCACCGATGTGGGCCAGCGTTGCCTTGTGAGCCGACGAAGGATAGAGATTGAGAGCTGAATGGCTGTATTGAGCGTTCTGCAGCCTCGCGAATGCAGATGAGAAAGCGGGAGACTAAAATGCTCGACATCCTACAGGATGCAAGATTTGACTCTGTCAGCAGGTACCTCCAACTACGACGCATGATGACCACGCACGCTGTAATCAGACTTGATATAGCCAGCATTTTGGAATCAGACTAGAGCGACTGTCTAAGTACGGACAATCAGTTTTTGTGTACGGGTACGCACACTACTGCTACTGATGGTTTCCATAGTCAGATCAACAATGTTGAGCAGCGAGATGATGCTATACATAACATAAGTGCCATCATTCATAGATATACATTTCCTATCTTACAGAAAATACGAAGTACCTGTAATGACGGACCATGAGCTGCTACGGTATACTAAATAATCACACATCAAGGCTAGTACTCACCATCTCGGAACATGACAGTAGTGAGACTGGGCCTTACAACCCACATATCTCGTACCAGCTGTGTTCTCACGGAGCTTGTACGGCTAATGTAGTACCATGTTGCTGCAACTACGAGGGTGTCCGAGACAACCACAGATCCACGAGTAACGATTGTCACTACATCGCGAGTAGGGGCGTCAACAAGTACATCTAGACATATGGAAAGCAACAACTCACTCCTGTAGACATCAACAACTGTGTAAAACACAAAACAGCCAGTGAAATCCACATACACAATAAACATGGTGTCGGAGATCGACACACTGTCCATACATAGAAGTTGAGGAATGAAAAGCCATGTCTCTTGCGTCAGGATCCACTATGATACTTCCTCGTGAGCCGCAAACACCTTGCCATACTCATCGTACTGACTATGTTAGTGCCTACGGGCACCATACCAAGCAGCCAGACTGGCAATACCCAGTGCCAGTTGCCTCTGCTCATGGCATGTACACGCAGGGCGGCTACCACTTCAAAAATAGAATGAGGATGGCTCGGAGAACGAGAGTTGCATTTCTTACATGTAGATATGGCAGCAGTGACATAATATACTACTTGATAGGCATAGTGAGAAGAAGCACATCTTGTGGATTAAATGATCTGTAACAAATGGTGACCTGATATGAGGGAACTGACCTCTAGAATGCACACTGTCAATACAAGATCAGCACATCAAGGAGTGAATGTCCCATACTTGTGCAGTACCGCATAGAAACGGCATGGAGGTAAAGATAGTGCCAATGATAGCAAGCCAGTTGATGGCAGAGAGTAGTGTTGCAATGGATCTTCGCCCCCACAGACGCCGCAGATCATGTGGCAAGTTCAGGGCTACGTAGTAGGTCAGGAGAGCTGAAAGAACACATATAACTGGAGCATCGGACATATAGTAAAGGCACTGACCAACACATGCATAATCGATACATGTCTGTTGAAAGCTACACCATGGCGTGGATGTAAGTCCTACAGTCTATGGTAGATGTGATGGTTTCCACTTGCCTGCCTTCCAGTAAGTCTTCAATGGTCTGTTTCGATGATATCCCCGACAAGTTCTGCTGCATGGTTGCAGGGGAGATGAAAGAATGTGCAAAATATGAGAAATTAGCAGCGAATTGGTATGGACCTTGAGTCAATATATATACGTACGTGGAGAGGGGTGGAAGCTATGTCGCTCAGCGTGGGATTAGCTGATGCAAAGCACGGCTTGCAGTGCGTTTGAGAGCTCCTAATTGGGAGAATCATCCATATGACATTACAATCAATCAGTGTCCGTAATAGCACACTGGCCACGCCACACAGTCACTCATCACAACCACCAGCAACTTAAGGTTGTGATAATTCAAAAGGTCCGCTCATTCAACGGGGTTTTAATGAAATCAGCGGAGACAGCAAATTGCTCCCTGCAGACACATCCGATTATCGAGCCAAATACTACAATTATACGTCATTCACTGCATTCCGGCTCTTGGGAAATAGGGAGTCATCGCAAGATATAACGATGGAAGAATGCAGAGTGTGCTATTGACGCTGTAGGCGAGAGCTTGCAGGACTCCATTGCGAGACACAAGTTAATATTCATGATCTAGAAGAGGTCTGTGCTATTTCCCGAGTGACGTGCTGCAGCACGACGAGTAAGGATAGTAGACATACCTCCTGAGACCCAGGTACGGGTATCTCGCTGCATTGTGATCACAAATTCGTCGTCTTGTCCACATCTGCAAACGTAAGTTTACTGTTATGTGATAGCGGCATCGTGCAATGTCCGAAGATACACATGCCTGAATACGAAATTCGACCTGAGACACATGAACACGCCAGTGCCTCGTCGTATGCTACCGCATCCAGTGTGTTGATGATTATTTCACAGGAACCAGCCGTTCCGAGTGTGCAGACTGTAGTGTTTGCAGCTCCACTCCCAATACGACTTTAGACGTCGTTTACAAAGCAGACAGCCTTGGATTGCTCACCTGTACATGATTCATGGAAGTACATTCAAAAGGTAAATCCGAGGAGTCAGGTTCGCAGCGCTGGGTTATGATCTATGGTGTACACCGTGATGCGGCGAACACTTTCGTTCCGTTCTGTGTATGACACATAATTTGTTTTCATCCGGGAAGGGAGAAGTACAATGTCGACGTGGCCTGATCTACATTCTCGATAGTGGGATGAATCGCATGTGCGCCGCCTCTTCGGCCTCCACGCCTTTAATTTCCGGGTCGTGCTCACGTATGACACCGATAGCGATGGAGGTACCGTATCTGCTGCTCCTGATCGCCTCTTGCCCAACCATTCGATTCATGAGCGATGGTGTCTGTCTCTGAAGTACCACACCTTGACAAGGACACCTTATGCTTATCAGAAGCATACATTTAATTTGACGCGGGACATATGGCTGTACTCTGCCACCATCACGGAGTCCTTGTCAAGGCGCATGGCTTCAGAAGGTGGTTGCGATCCGCGAGAGACTTCAGACCACAACTGAGTGCGTACAGCGTGTCTTGGCACGGAGCTTCATACGCCTTATTATCTCATTGCACACTGTTCGGCTGCAAGACTTGAACAGAAGGCGAAGCCTACAACGTGACGGTGTGTCTGAACGAACGTGTAGGGACGGGCGTCATGAACGCCCGTCTAACCCTAGGCTAGGGTGGTCTGTTTCCCACGCTGGACGCGGAGGGCATGACTGAGAGTCGTTCTGCTTACTTGCAGTACCTGATTGCACGCTGACTCTGCGATGTACATCGCCATCCCTCCGACTCTAACTACTGACGACCTTGCGAACGGCCCCACAGCCCCGGATGAGCGCCTACGAAACCCTAGAATAGGGCGATGCACAGCGGCCTTCACGTCTCATGCATGATGTCGATATCGAACACTTGCATTCTTGAATGAACCCGCCCTGCGGCTTGCGTCATTGAATGTGGACTACTCTGGCTCGACGAACTGCAACCTCTATCGCCAAGTCAACTCCTTTGCCCTACGCATTCGTCTGCTCTATTTACCACTCGCGCATCATTGAGCAAATGTCTTCAATCATGCCGTCTCTCGGGTATATGTACTCCTAGTGAATATGGGCTGCAAGAGCATAGACGGCGGCCGCAAGCTCTGCATGGCAGCCTTTGAAACACAAATCCGTTGCTCCTTCACGCTTCAATGCGCACTTGACTTCTTTGACTATTTCACCGCGGTTCATGCACTCTCAGCCGGACGCGATTGCTCTTCTCCCGCGTCGTTCCAAGTCACCGAACACTGCAAGTGGTCAGTGATGCTCAAGGGTGGTTATACTACGTCTCTCGGTGCACCCTAGCACTGGCCTGCTATTTCTTCCTAGAGCGAGATAGGATGACGCACTCGTGAATGGTTCGCGCTATCAAAGGGTGAGCACTATGATCTTTGTCATACCCCTTATCCCTCTGTAGAATCTCTTTCTTTTCGTATTATTTCTTTCTTGAATGATCGCCGCAAGTCTACTTGTACCCAACCGAAGGTATCCCCACTTGGAGACTTCACGCTAGCATCCACTTCTTCGTGAGGAGCGGGTTTGATTAATATTATGATCGCCGCTCGCTCGGATGGTTGACTATACATCGGCATCGACAAGCTGCACACGGATGTTAGGGCAGAATCCCCAGTCCATAACCGCGCGCGGCGTTCAAGCGTCGATCATTGCTTGTGTATGCGTCGTGGCCAGATCTGATATTGCGGATATTTCCCATCTCCCTGAAGTGTCCCCGGTGTGGTAATTCGTTCTCCTTGTGAGGCCGTGAGGCGAGATGAGAGCGGACATCACTGACAAATGCTGTGTTTATAATACAGGACACGTCGCTCTGGAAGTCTTTTTCAGAGCAATCTGACGTACGGGGTGCATCGATCCACATGCGAGCGTTAGAAATCCCTTGTCTTACTCTTCGGAGTTCGCTCGACTCTCCACGCGCTGACCACATAACGCGGAACGGGTATCGTAGTCATAAGCTGCGAAATGTGTCGAACGGGTGCGCAGACATCACGCACAGTTGCAAAAGTCATGATTTTGATGCTGCAGGTCGAAGCCCAGACCACCGAGTTGCGAGTCGTGACAGACCGAGTTGACACTGAGAACATAGTAGGCCATGCTGATGGGTCAGGACGTCGTTGTAACACGGCAGACTGATCGAAGCCCAACGACGTGCAGCGGTGAGACGAGTTGAGGTAACAGACATAGTCAGGAACGAGTAAGACGTATCAACGGACGTCTTGTTTCTTTGCGATTGCGATTTCATAGTTACACGAGTGCTAAGCCCTGTGCTCTGTGCTTTCCTCTAGTAAGTAGCCCTTGACTGTGATCACGTTTGCGCTGACGACGAAGTCCAGAATACACGAACTGTGTGCCCAAAGATATCAGTCGACGTCTCTGGAAACCATGAGGCTGTTGGATGTATATCAAATCTGCGCCATCACGCAAGATATAAAAGTTACGAACAGTCGCGTACTGAGATAAGAAGAAAGAGGAGCCGGTAGATCACTGAGTCCCAGCACAGCCTGAGGATACTAATCATTTGTTGATGACTACCATCTGTTTCAAATAGTTGCAGTGTTCAATCACGTAATGGTGCCAAGTGTGAAAATGTGTTTGCGTGATTGGCTTATTGCCCTCAGGGAACGGTCATTACCTGCAACGGATTCGAATCTGGTGCACTGTCTGGCGAGGAGACGAATGGGTCCGAATTTGGACAGGAAGCGTACACAGTGTGGGGCCAGGCGGCTCCTCCCGTACTGATGACTCCAAATATCTGAGCTGATTCAGTATATGAAGCGTGCAGTAGAATGAACAGGCTCGTAACACCTCTAGTCACAGCAGGATAGATCGCCTTGTGCGTTCGCATATCAACCTTCGTGTCGCGTTCTTTGAGCTCTCCTCGGTATCCCAGACCGTATGCACGCGAAAGCAATATCCAGGCAACGTTTGTGCATAAACAATCATTAACATATGCAGGGAGTAGTTGGTGTTGACGGCTGACCAGCAAGCGCGTCCGTGTGTCCCGCATGGATGCGCGCGCATGATGTCGTGCTATCGCGTCGGGATCGGCGCGTGCCCCTGGCGCCCCTGACCCGTCCTGTCTTCGCGGAAATATTATATTAGCCTGCTTCCATAGACACGATACCTTACCGTGCTCCCGCAGATATATACACGTCGCTATCCGAGACGAGCTTCAGTTGTTGTGATACACACCTGAAGCTCTGACCGAGCGCGCATCATACTCTCGCTTTACCTCGTGAAGAGTCGGCCATAATTCTGCTGCTTCTATGATGAAGCCTGCCACAAATCGCGTCGTCTGTTACGCATCGAATATGTAGGACACGACTATGATCGCTCACTGCGTAACCCTAGCGTAGGGCCATCCATAAGGATTCCCACGCTCAGTAGCACTCCTGCTCGTCGTTGCGTCGTGGAGGCGGGCCACCTGCACAACAAACAATTTGTCGCGCTCCCGTCCTCTAGATCCGTAAGTGCAGTCCGTGTACCCCAAGCGACCGTAATTGCTCTTTTCCTGTCATGTCGAATCGCCGAACGCTACGGGCTATCCACCATGATCAGGACCGGTCACGCTGCATCTCTCAAAATTGGTCTTCAGCCTGGTAATACAGCAAGGTGAGATGACACGAGGCTAACGGAGACGTAGGGTTGGAGACAAGGGGATCATTCGCGACCTTCAACGGTGAGTACTATTGTCTTGTTCATGTTCCCCATTCCTGTGTGCACGCTCGATCCTATACGTTTCTTTTTGAATGACCACGGGGCGCCGCATCCCCACTTGGGTCACCTCACACTGGCATCCACTTGTTTGCGAAGCGCGGGTATGATCAACATCATGGAGTGGTCACTCACGCGGACGGCCGACTACGCACTAGCATCAGTCGTCCACGACTGCAGAAGCATGCGTTGATCGCGTTCACGTTGACTGCGTACCGATTTGTCTCGTTGATCATTGCTTTTGTATGCGTTGTATCCTCATCTCCTGCTGGGATATCTCCCATCTCCTATGACAGCCCGGCCCGGTAGTTGGCTCACTTTCCGAGACCGTATTGGTAGATGGGAGCGTGCATCGCTCGTCGGTGCGTTGTGGGTAGCGGGTGTTCATACATGTTCGATCCTGCCTACTCGCTGAAGGTTGTTCAACATCGGTGGACGTAGCTTGATTCCAATTACTATTCCCATCTCGAGCTGATAGGCAGGAACGCAACTGCTTGAGGCACATCGGCTGATGGGAGTGTGCGCCCAGTAACTTGTTCCACGCGTGTGTTCGTGATGCGCGACTAGTTCCTCGGGTTCATACAGTATATGCGGCGTTGTTATCTTGCTATGTTTACTGCTATACTCATCGCATCTACTCTCTCCCTCTCTCCCTCCGTCCCGAGAACTGTTGGCTTGAATACTGGTACTACTGCACTCATTACGAAGAGCGTGGACTGATATAATCATCCTGACTCCTGCGCATTTCCCATGGACATACCGATCTACCCAGAGAACGTCCATACGTTTTCCGTCGAGCGACCTCCTGCCTGACGTGCACATCAAACTGCTGTCTTCCCCGCGTTTCTGATTGTCGACCTCATGTACCTCGGTGACGTCGTCCGACTGGACACTTTGACAGGAGGCTGCGCGGCGGACGGGGCCATAGACTGTCAAGTTCGTCATGTACCCAGATGTGGACATGCTCGTGTGCCACCACAAGGCCCAGGGTATCTAGCGCGTCAAGGTCTTCCCGAAAACAATACGAATGCTTGCTTGTCCCTAATGGAATGCGCATCGCTATTGGATCCTGTGTTATGTCTACTTATTCTGTCGCTGTTAGTGAACACGTCTTCGAGCGGTTTGATCTGTGTGATGCTTGGACACGTACACAAGCGTTCTGATGGGTACCGGTCGCGGTGGTCCATCACTTCATTTTGGTGCGAACCCGAGGCGCATTAAAGAACAATGTGACAGCACACAAAATGCCCAGGAACAGCGTTTGGTGCGTGGGACATACACAGTCCGTGCGATGAGCATATTCTGGACGCAATCGTGCAAGAATATGCGTGCTCTTACATGTACGAGCCGACACATCCGCCTTTTTATCATTATTTCAATTTCCTCATCATGTCCTTCAGTCTTCTTCCTCTTCTATATGTTCGGAGAGGCAATTATACATGCATCCACTCCACAGCCCAGACTCCGGATCTCAAACCCCGCCTCGATCAACGCTTTGATGGCCCCTCTCGCGGGTACCCAGTGCTCGCACTCTTCAACTCGATGCCGCTCTCTAATCTCATCCACTGTTCCCAAATGGCACGCGTCCCATAACGTGGCCCCAGTTTTATAACATCTCGATTTAATCCTACCCATTTTGGTACGACCAGACAGCCTCGGTCACAATGTATCTTGTGAATTTATCTGAAGGCGCACGCTCACGATTAAGCACTAAACGGAGAATAGGCGCATATCGACGTGCCCGACGGTGTCGCCTAGACTCTTTATCCGTTGAAACGCTGACGGCCGGTCAGAACGTCGATCCCAGGCCCCTGTCTCTCAGTGTCAGCGTTGGCGTTGAGGAAGGGTTTTCCGCAGGCTCAGGTCTGGCAGAGGGCCAAAGGCAAGAGAGGGCAACTGCGACTTGCCCGTCCACATGAGCAGCATGTACGGCACACCGAATAGATGAAAGACCAGCGTACCAACGCGGAGGATTGGCCCCCGTAGTATGTTGCGACACAAGCGACTCGGAGACACGCATACTTCATACTTCGAGCGAAATTCTTGGCCTTGAATAACTACGGTAGCTCTGAACATAATGTATATTTCCCGAGCAATGCGGATTCAAAGGGGTCAGGTTAACATCTGCGCAGAAGAATGGATAGGCTTGCTAAGCGGTACAATGGGCTTGAGGATACACCACTCAACGCCTGTGAGCGCATGTCCGCGATGGCTGATATAGCGACTACTCAGTACACCTCTCAAACAGGAACGGCGGGGCATGGCCCATGAGAGCAGACTGTGAATAATTAAAACGGCTCGCAATATTGCGGGTGCCTGGTCATCAAGACAGGTGGACGTACTGAGGGGAAATGAGCGATCACAGAGTGTCGGAGAAGGAAAGGAAGTTAAATGAAAAGATGAAAATGGATAAGAATATGCGTGTATCGACGGGACGTACAGAGGCTAATTTATCCTCTGGCTCTATTCCATCATTGCCCGCGTCTCCTGCATCATCTTCGCTTCTTGAATCCAAGTCGTCTTCGAGATTGGAGAAAGCATCTACGTCACCATATCCAGCACAGGGGTTAGCAATGTCGGCGGCGAACTATATGGTGGAGAGCCACGGCCGTGGGACGGAGTTGCCTTGCGAGTCCATGAAAGACGGGGATCGGGAGCTGAATGCCTGTGTTGAGCGCTCTGCGGCTTCATGGAGGCAGATGAGGAAGCGGGAAATCATGATGCCCATCATCCTATAAGATGCAGGATTTCATGTGTCAGCAGATATCTCACGCTATGAGGCATGAGGATTCACGAACGCTGTAGTCAAAGATGTTATATCTACCGTGACGAAAAACTAGGGCAACCATCTCAATATGGGTAATCAGCAAATTGTGGCCGAGTACGCACGCTGTTGTATGCGGCGAGATCTGCAATGTTCGGCAGCGAAATAGCACTGTGCCTGCAATGAGTTTTATGAAACAAGGATCCGTTCTTGCCCACATACAGGAAGTACAATGTATCTGACATCGCAGGAGATGAGCTGCTATGGTACATTTTGCCACGCATTGGACTGATACTCACCCACTCGGAACATGACGGTTGTGAGACTGGGTTTTGCAGTCCACATATCGTGTACCAGTTGTGTTCTGACCGAGCTTGTACGGCTGATGCAGTACCATGTTGCTACGACTACGAGGATGTCCGACACAACCATAGATACAGTGGAAGCGACAAACACTACATCGAGAGCAGTGGCTTCAGCGTGAGAATTTATACGTATTGTATGCGATGACTCACTCCTGTAGGTGTCAATGAGTGTGTTGAAGTCGAAAAAGTCAGCAAATTCTGCATACACTCCAGTATTGAAGGTCACTGGATTCATGCCCGCGGATTCAAGTTTCACAATAATAAGCCATGCCTGTTGGGTCAGGAGCCATAATAGTAATTTTTCTTTAGTCACAAGCATCTTGCTATACTCCATATACTGACTACGTTGTAGCCCAGGGGCGCCATACCGAGGAGCCAAACTGGCAATACCCAGTACCAGGTGCCTCCGCTCAAGGCATGTACACGCAGGGCAGCTACTACTTGAAGGACAGAATGAGGATGGCTCGGGGAAGGAGAAATGCGCTGCTTACATGGAGATATGGCACTGCTTACGATACCCATCACCGTAGAGGCACAAAACCAAGATAGAGATCTGGGGGGACACATATTGCGTAAACAATAGCAACATGAAAAGGGGGTACTGACACCTAAAATGCACGCCGTCAATACAAGATCAGCACCTTGTGAATGGAATGTTCCATACTGGATCATCTAGAGAGGGCATCACTGTAATGATAGCACCAGTGATGGCAAGCCAGTTCATGGCAGCCAGTAGTATTGTAAGTAATTTTCGCCCATACAGACGTTGCACATCATATGGCATATTCAGGGCGCTATAATAAACCAGGAGCGCTGAAAGGTGATTAACGCTGGAGTTTCGGATAGGTAACGGAGGCACTGACCAGCAGATGCATATTGAATACAGTTGTAATAAAAGCTACGCCATGATACAGAGGTGAGTCCTACAGAAAATGGTAAATGTGATGATTTTCACCTATTCACCCCAGGCAAATTCATTGTCCTGTTCCAATGCCGATACTGACATTTTCTGCTATATAGTCACAGGAGAGGGTTGAAGAAAGTTCCAGCTACGGGGAGATGGGAACGAATAGGTACAGGGTTTGAGTACATATATATGTATAGTATGCACTTCTGCTGCTGAAAGGGATGTCGGAAGCTATGTCACTTAGCCTCTGGTTAGCCGATGCATGGCCTGTGGTGCATTTAGGGGCTCTCGACCAGGATATGACACTAGAATCAATCAGTGTCTGTGGTATGGCTGTGCCGCTGTCCTGCCATTACGTCCTTACCATGACGCATGGCTTCAGAAGGAAGTTGTGATCCCCAAGAGACCCCGAGCAGAACGCGTACAGTCCGTCTTTACACGGACCTGCTTAAGCCTTTACGCTGAGAGTCTTAGGATCACATCAAAACAGTCTGAACTCGGAAGCTGCGAGGCTCGAATTGAATGTGAAGCCCACGGCGTGATGATGAACGATTGTGTAGGGGAAGGATGAACGCCCGTGTAACTGAGGGATGTTGTTTTCTGATAAGCCCCGGGCGGAATGAACGTTTCTCACTACGGGTGAGATAGACACAGAACATCTCAGAAATCAGTCATGCTCCAAGAGACATGTTCGTTGGTTTACTTATCTGCTCAAATTGGTCCCTGTCAGTGATGCATGCATCTCGACGCCGGACGTTAATGATTTATCACAATGTCCGCAATCTATATACCTGGAGGCCAATCTGTACTGTCGTCTCCTGGAAAAATGGAATTGTTGATTGTGATACCAGCCTGTGAGCCAAGAGCAATCAACGTGTGAAAAGCGCAGCGCTACGATTGAGCTGAGACAAAGCGACAGTCAGCCACTCACTCAGCGTATCGCCATCCAAACGATTTGATCTTTTTTGATGACGCCCATCCATATCAAAGTCCTGGTGAGACGTATCGCGGGATACGTGTTCAGTATTCAGTCGACGGGATGGAGAATACATCCTTTACAGTTCAACCGTTGATCATTTTCGAGTCAGTCATCACCTACAACAGATTCGAATTTGATGGACTGTCTGGCGATAGAATGGGTGACGCGGGGATCAGACAACATAGATGGTGACGTGGCAATGAACAATCTGTCATCCTGCCCATGCCAGACGCCCGAGCGTATTCAATATGAGAAGCGTGAAGTGTAGTGAGTCAAGACTCTGCTTCCCTCTAGGCGCCAGAGGCGTCAACCAGTGTATTCAATATGCTTCCCATCTTTGAATAGACATTTGACTCACTGTTCTTCTCCAAAGATGGCCGTTTTCCGCAGCCGCATGCTTATCGAGGCGCGCTACCTGTCAGCGGCGGTGTTTATGAGCCTTGGTACAGCTTTACATCACGACCCGTGTGATTGCGTACTGCATGTCTTCGATGGACCTGTTTAGCGAGATATGAACTTGCAATTCCGGATGCCTTGCTCTTTGTCTTCAGACCAGGATCGCCGTTGTTCTTCTGTATGAGGCCTTAGACCTGAGATTCGTGACTTAGAACAATATAGAAGACAAACTTGAACCGCGTCCACCAAAGGCATACTCAGTTTACGAGCTTGGAACGCATGGAACTACAGACCGCGGTTCCAGGTGAGCGGATGATGGACTCGCTAAATAAACGTGTTACAGGAAAAGATTCACGCTATGCGTTACTTACATAGAATAGAGCGTGTGCTCATCGATCGTTCGTGCCATTGACAGTGTGAATTGTGTGAATTATCCTGAGTGTAGGGCTACTCAGCAAATTCTCGGCTGCAGTAGCGATTGCACATCCTTGGCCCGTCTATTTGTGATTTCACCATACAGTTTCAAGAACATGCTTTAGGTCTCAATGCTTTACGTTCACTCAACTTTGCGGATGTGGAGGACGTTCAGCTGATGGTAGCATGCGAAGAGTTGAGTTTAGGCTTCAGCGCCTGCATAACCCTAGAATAAGTCTACGCCCAACGGCGAGGTTCATGCCTATCATGTAACCCTAGAGTAGGGCTGTGCTTGAACGAAGCTACTGCAGCCGGCTTGTAGTCGACAGTCTAACATGGCTCTATGCACAGCGACCTCTGTCAAATCAACTCGTACCTTTTACTACAACTCTGTCTGCTCCACGCAGACGACCTAGGCCTCGATATGTGCGCCGCCTCCATTGAAAGTTGACTGTATACATAGTCGCCCACACCAGTTTCGTCGCCGCTTCTCAGTTCGTTCAGTTCGTCAAACATCATCGGCATATCGATGTCCCATCCTGCTCATTCTCATCGTCGTGAGTTCACTCTCATTCCCTGTGCAGCCTTAAGATATCGCGGCCCTCCTCGCAGCGTATCCCCTCTGAGGGCAAGCCATGCCAAGAAACCATGGAACCGACTTGTCGTCGGCTTTGAGCGTCAAGTCGTGCGCTTTAGGTCGAAGGCTGCCCGGCGCAGATCTCGTAGGATGACCAGACGGTGACAAATGTTAATACTTCTATAGAATGACGTGCTGACAACCTGGCTGATGAGCTGGAAGTGACGGACGACAATGATTCTGGGACAGGGGCCTCATTTTACTAGATGTCCTGGACAACAATCCCCCATCTGTGGAGGCGTGCCCATACCGCCTACCCGCCATCCTGCTATGGGGTCGCACATGAGCTCTGTGTCACGAGTTGGTACGGCGTCTAGCCGTTTTTTAATTTTTTCCTTTTCGCGGGCTCGAACCTGCGACCTCTGTACTACTTGCCTGATACAGATGCATCATATCTACTGTACGATTAGATTAGATAGGACAGCAGTGCGCGGCACAGCTCGGGCTCCGCTGACACAGCCTCCCTGACTCACCGGCCCCCGGGGCTGCGTCGGCATGCTGTGCACGGACCAGCTGCACACGGACCAGTGCGCACAGCCTGCCCTTATCTACCCCTGTATATAAGCCAGCCTCTGCTGCCCTAGGCACCTCAGTTTCGACCTCTTGTCCCTAGGTCAGTAAGCTCATGTATTACTTACCTACTTACCAATGCTAACTTATCTTGTCCCTAGCCTTAGGTTTGAGCCTCGCTCACCATCGCTTCGGTGAGATCCAGTCAAACGCCCCTCGCTTTCAGATATTCCCCTGTCGCTTGACCTCAAGTCACAACATTAGGTCGAAACTCCCCCAAGCGACTGGCGTTCTCTCGGAACCCACATAACTCACACTTTCCTTTCCCATAGGTCGGGTGGTGCGCACCCATACGATACATTACGATATGTAGGTAGCATACTATACATTGCCACCACTTAGGGAACAAACTCTTCAGTACCTGCACTTCAGTGGGCGGTACTTGTCCTCACGGACGCGTGGATTAGGTTCCTGCTGCATAATAGTCAAAAGCAGTACTGGGCCCCACGTGAACTGCGAACCCTAGTGTCATCTCGGGCGCCGTAGCGTAAGCTAGTATAGCACGGCCATTGTAGTACACGCACCTCCCCGTCCTCCCCCCATCTATCGTGGCTGCCTGCCAAGGCCAGATCCACGCATTTGACTCTCAGGATCTCATCGATGTCTACATCCCCGACGGCCCTGAGACTGTCCTCTATCGTTGCGAGCAGCAGCCGTGCCCAAACCGGACACCCCGATCGATCGAGGAAGATTACCCTCGCTACAAGGCCATCAGACGGGCTCAACACCCACTTGGACCCCGAAGCACCCTTGCATCTCGATCTGCCTCACGGCACTCCTGCCCTGTCTCCCCCAGCTCCCGACTTCCTCAAGCTGTCGTCGCCAATCCAGGTCAAACGCGAGGAGATCTCCCTCCAGACCCTGTGCCAGAGCCTGAGCCTGAGGAGGGTGAGGGTGAAGAAGGAGTCTCGGAGTCCGAGTCCGCGGATCCTGCTCGGCCCGCCTCGCCGACAGCGCTCGCCCCCGCGTCAGCAGTCCCTGACGTACGTGACCCCTCCCCCGAACTTTCTTCGGCACCTTCACCGCCGACTCCACCGAGAGGCTGCTCGAGCACTCGCTCCTCTCGAAGTTCAACCAGCGGAAGGCCACCACAGCCACCTCCGCCCCCGCAATGTCCTCCGTCCCCCCTGGCGCCGATAATGCCGTCCCCCGCAGCCATCCCCGACAAGGAGATGTTGAAACTCCTCCTCCCACTCCGATACGACGGCAAAACCGTTATCGAGTGCAACCGGTTCCTATCGCAGCTGCGCATCTACTGGCTGATCAACACGTCGTTGACCACCATCGAGCTTAAGGTGCAGGTCGCACTCAGCCTACTCGATGGAGATGCCCGCGCCTGGGCCACTCCCTACTTTGCCCAGCTCGCATTAGTGCAGGTGGGTGTGCAAGGGGCCACAACCCCATTCGCGAACGAAGCAGCCTTTGCCGCCGCCTTCAGGGCCCGCTTCGGAAATCTCGACGACGAGGCGGCAGCACAAGTAGAGCTGGCGAAGCTCTGCACGGACAAGTCGGTCCGCGAAAAACGCACTGCTGCGGAGTTCTCCGCGCTGTTCAAGGGTCCGGCGGACCGCTCTGGGTATGGGGACCTGGAGCTACGCGACAAGTACCTGAGCGGCATCCCCTCCCGTGTCTACCGCAAAATCGAGCTCGAGACCTTTGCCACGTGGCAAGCAGCTGAGAAGCGCGCCACCGAGGTCGAGCAGATCCTCGATATCAGCCGGGCCCGTAGGCCCGAGCTAAACAACTTCTTCTCGGCCCGAGGTCGAGGACGCGGAAGGGCACGTGGTGGTGCACCCTCGACGCACGCAGCTTCGGCCAGCATCAATGCGGCCATCAGAAAAGGCAACTTCCCCGGCACATGCTTTGGCTGTGGGAAGCAAGGGTACCAACGATTCAAGTGCCCCAATTGTAAGGACAAGCCTTACACAAAATGCGCCGACGCGTGGGCTACGGTTGCCTCGGGATCCACCCAGGCTGCGACAAGCGCCCCGTCATGACATCACCCTCGGCAAGTATAAGTGCCGCTTCAGCGAAATCAGAGCAATCAGAGCTGGCGGACTTAATGGCACAGGTGAAGTCGATGCACGAGGAGCTCGAACACTATCGGGCGATGAAAGAGAAGGGTTTTTGATCCGGTCCGCGCTTCGTGCCGCACGCATCGGGCCGCGAGTATCATCATGTAATAGATATAATGTATTATCGACTGCAATGGTGTACGAGCTGGACCAGGGGTCCCAGCATTTTCACATTCCAGTTCGACTCCAAGGGAAAAGACGGCACAAAGACATAATCACTATGGTGGACAGCGGAGCCACCACAAAGTTTATCAACAAGCAATTCATTATAGAAAATAAGGTGCAGACGCGGAAGTTGAAGGAACCAATTCCGCTGTACAATATTGACGGCACCCTGAACAAGGACGGAAGCATCTCGGAGGTAGCAGTGCTACAGATGCACATAGGAGAGCACGTCGAGAAGTCGGTGTTCACGGTCATGGACATTGGTCCAGAGGATGTGATCGTTGGGTTGGATTGGCTACACAAGCACAACCCCGAGATCGATTGGGAGAAAGGCTCCCTCAAATTATCGTGATGTCCTGAAACGTGCAGTGACAGGAAGACTGGCCGAATGGAGCAAGCAGCGACTGCGCGTGACACGGGGGTCAGGCCCACGGCGCGCAGACGTTCGCTGAAGTCCAAACAGTCAGTGATAGGCACCAAGCCCCTCTGGGCCCCGATTCACCTCTTTTCAGCAGTCGCATCCTGCCCGGTGATACGACCTACGAAACCCTAACCCCTAACCTGGGTGCGACCTAAAGGGACTAGAGAGACGGATTATAGTCTAATGAGAGGGGAGTTAGCAGCAAGGTGTCTCACGGTTCGAGTGAACACGAGAAACACCCTTGGAAGAGGCTACGAACGATGGGGAAGGTACGAGGTGGCTTCGACACGTTGTCGAAGCTACTCGGAGGCTGTGGGTGGTTAGCGGAGGCAATCGAAGCTCGGCAGAGCTCTTCGATGTATCATAGAAGGAAGGGACACGATTCGATAGGGTGTACTTAGCTAGGGCGCGGTTCGCAGTTTCTTCGACAATAGTCGATGTCACGAGTTGGTACGGCGCCTAGCCGTTTTTTAATTTTTCCTTTTCGCGGGCTCGAACCCGCGACCTCTGTACTACCTGCCTGATATGGACGCGTCACTATCTACTGTACGATTAGATTAGATGGGGCGGCAGCGCACGGCACAGCTCGGGCCCCGCTGACACAGCCGCTCTGACTCACCGACCCCCGGGGCCGCGTTGGCATGCTGCACACAGACCAGCTGCGCACGGACCAATGTGCACAGCCTGCCCTAATCTCCCCAGGTATATAAGCCGGCCTCTGCTGCCCTAGGGACCTCAGTTTCGACCTCTTGTCCCTAGGTCAGTAAGCCCTCATTTGTATTCCTTTCTTACCTTACTAACTAATACATTCACTTGTCCCTAGCCTTAGGTTTGAGCCTCGCTCACCATCGCTTCGGTGAGAACCAGTCGGACGCCCCTCGCTTCTAGATATTTCCCTGTCGCTTGACCTCAAGTCGCGACATTAGGTCGAAACTCTCCCAAGCGACCGGCGTTCTCTCAGAACCCACACACTTACACTTTCCTTTCCCATAGGTCGGGTGGTGCGCACCCTCACTATACCTTACGATACGTAGATAGCCTACTATACATCGCCAACACTAGAGAAACGAACTCTTCAGTACCTGCGCTTCAGTGAGCGGTACTTGTCCTCACGGACGCGTAGCCTTGGTTCCTGCTGCATAATAGTCAAAAGCAGTATTGGGCCCTATGTGAACTGCAAATCTCAGTGTCATCTTGGGCGCCGTAGGTGTAAGCTAGTATAGCACAGCCTTTCGTAGTACGCGCACCTCCCCTTCCTCCCCCCATCCAACGTGGCTGCCTGCCAAGGCCAAGTCCACGCATTCGACTCACAGGACCTCATCGACGTCTACATCCCAGACGGTCCTGAGACTATCATCTACCGTTGCGAGCAGCAACCGTGCCCGAACCGAACACCCCGATCGATCCCAGAAGACTACCCGTGCTACAAAGCGATCCGACGAGCGCAACACCCGCTCGGACCCCGAAGCACCCTAGCATCTCGATCGGCCTCACGGCACTCTCGCCCTGTCTCCCCTAGCTCCCGTCTCCCTCAAACTGTCGTCACCAATCCAGATCAAGCGCAAGGAGATCTCCCTCCAGACCCTGCGCCAGAGCCAGAGCCTGAGGAGGGTGAGGGTGAAGAAGGAGTCTCGGAGTCCGAGTCCGAGGATTCTGTTGGGTCCGCCTCGCCGACAGCATTCCCCCCCGCGTCAGCAGTCCCTGACGTACGTGACCCCCCCGCCGAACTTCCTCCGGCGCCTTCACCGCCGACTCCGCCAAGAGGCCGCTCGAGCACTCGCTCCTCTCGAAGTTCGGCCAGCGGAAGGCCACCACAGCTGCCTCCGCCCCCGCAACGTCCTCCGTCCCCCCCGACGCCGATAATGTTGTCCCCTGCAGCCGCCCCCGACAAGGAGACCCTGAAGCTCCTCCTCCCCCTCCGCTATGACAGCAAAACCGTCATCGAATGCGACAGGTTCCTGTCGCAACTTCGTATCTACTGGTTGATCAACACGTCATTGACGACCATTGAGCTTAAGGTACAAGTTGCGCTAAGCCTGCTCGATGGCGACGCCCGCGCCTGGGCCACGCCTTACTTCGCCCAACTCGCATCAGTGCAGATGGGTGTGCAGGGGGTTACAACCCCCTTCAGGAACGAAGCGGCCTTCACCGCTGCCTTCAAGGCTCGCTTCGGCAATCTCGACAATGCGGCAGCAGCCCAGGTAGAGCTGGCGAAGCTCTGCGCGGACAAGTCGGTCCGCGAAAAACGCACGGCGGCGGAATTCTCCGCGCTGTTCAAGGGTCCGGCGGACCGTTCCGGGTATGGGGACCTGGAACTACGCGACAAGTACCTGAGCGGCATCCCCTCCCGCGTATATCGCAAGATCGAGCTCGAGACCTTCACCACGTGGTGAGCCGCTGAAAAACGAGCCACTGAGGTCGAGCAGATCCTCGACATCAGCCGGGCCCGTCGGCCCGAGTTGAACAACTTCTTCTCGGCCCGAGGTCGAGGTCGTGGTGGGGCACGCGGAGGTGCACCTACGACACACGCAGCTTCGGCCAGCATCAATGCGGCCGTCGGAAAAGGAGACTTCCCCGGCACATGCTTTGGCTGCGGGAAGCAAGGGTACCGTCGTTTTGAGTGCCCTAATTGTAAGGATAAACCTTACACAAAACGCGCCGACGCGCGGGCTACGGTTGCCTCGGGTTCCACCCAGGCGGCGACAAGCGCCCCCGTCGCTTCATCCTCGGCAAGTACAAGCGCCGCTTCAGCGAAATCGGAAGGTTCCGAGCTGGCGGACTTGATAGCACAGATGAAGTCAATGCGCGAGGAGCTCGAGCATTATCGGGCCATGAAGGAGGAGTCTTTTTAATCCGGTCCGCGCTTCGTGCCGCACGCGTCGGGCCGCGTAATAATAATCTGTACAATGTATTGGCGACCGCAAATGTGTACGAGTTGGACCATGGGTCCCAGCATTTCCACATCCCGGTGCGCCTCAAAGGAGAAAGACAGCACAAGGACATAGTTGCAATGGTGGACAGCGGAGCCACCACGAAATTCATCAACAAGCGTTTCATCAAGGAGAATCAAGTACGAACGCGGAAATTGAAAGAGCCAATTCTGCTTTACAATATCGATGGAACGCTCAATAAAGACGGAAGCATCTCGGAGGTAGCCGTGCTACAGATGCAGATAGGAGAGCACGTCGAAAAGACGGTGTTCACGGTCACGGACATAGGTCCAGAAGATGTGATCATCGGGTTGGATTGGCTGCGAGAGCACAACCCCGAAATCGATTGGGAGTCAGGCTCCCTGAAATTATCACGATGCCCTGAAACGTGCAGTGCCAGGAAGACTGGCCGGATGGAGCAAGCAGCAACTGCGCGTGATACGGGGGTCAGGCCCACGGCGCGCAGACGCTCGCAGAAGTCCAGGCGGTCGGTCATAGGTGCTTGCCGGAGTAAGGTACTCCCGGACTTCGAACCCGAAGATGATCCGGTGGAGGTAGAGTGGGACAAAGCTGACTTGATCGAGGCCTGGGAGCAGGGTGTTACGCTGCCCGGCGCCCCTCAGCTGTTCGTCGCAGTGGGGCACATGTATTCCCAGCTGTTCGCTGAGGAAGAGATCAAGAAGAAGGTCGTCAAAACTGCCGAGGAGTCGGTACCTAAACAGTACCACGAGTTCCTGAACGTCTTCTCCAAAGAAGTGTCAGAACAGCTACCCGAAAGGAAGCCTTATGATCACGCGATCGAACTCGTACCCGGCTACTCGACATTCCACTCGAAGGTGTATCCCCTGTCGAACAACAAACAAGAGGAACTGGACAAGTTCCTAAAAGAGCAACTAGCGAAAGGCTACATATGGGAGTCGAAGTCGCCCATTTCATCCCCCTTCTTCTTCATCAAAAAGAAGGAAGGGACGCTTCGACCCGTACAGGACTACCGCCGATTGAACGCGATCACGGTCAAAAATCGTTATCCCTTGCCGTTGATCGCCGAGATGGTGGATAAACTCCGCGGCGCTACGCTCTTCACAAAGTTTGACGTCCGCTGGGGATACAATAACGTCCGGATCAAAGCCGGTGACGAATGGAAGGCGGCCTTTGTGACCAACTGAGGATTGTACGAGCCCTTGGTGATGTTCTTCGGCCTCACCAATTCCCCTGCGACCTTCCAGGCGATGATGAACGAGATCTTCCACGATCTCATCGTCGGTGGCAAGATCCTCGTATACCTTGATGACATACTCATCTTCTCTACCAACAAGGAGGAGCACAAAAAAGTCACACGCGAGGTTCTTCGTCGCCTTCAGGACAACGATCTGTTCCTGAAGCCTGAGAAGTGCGAATGGGACGTTCCCAAGGTCGACTATGTCGGCTATGTGTTCGGTGGCGATGAGGTAGCAATGGATCCCGCGAAGCTAAAAGGAATTAATGAGTGGCCGGTACCCCGGAACAAAAAGGACGTCCAGAAGTTCCGGGGGTTCTCCAACTTCTACCGCCGCTTCATTAAGGACTTCGCTAAGATCTCGCGACCACTTGACCGGCTCACAGGGAACGACCCATGGCATTGGGGCAAGGAAGAGCAGCATGCCTTCGATGAGCTCAAGCAGCTCTTCGCGACGACTCCAGTCCTAGCACTGTACGATCCTAATCGGGAGACGCGCATCGAGGTTGACGCCTCGGGGTACGCCACTGGTGGCGTGTTGATGCAGAAGCAGGATGACGGCAAATGGCATCCCATCGCCTTCAGATCCCATGCGATGGATCCGGCACAGCGGAACTACGAGATCTACGATAAGGAGATGCTCGCGATCATTGAGGCGCTAGACGATTGGCGCCACTACCTCGAAGGGTTGCCCAATCAGTTCGAGATCGTTACCGATCACAAGAACCTCGAGTACTGGCGTACATCCCAGCATCTCACGCGCCGTCAAGCGCGATGGTCGCTGTTCCTAGCTCGCTTCGACTTCCACATCACGCACAAGGCCGGGACGTCCAATGGAAAGGCTGATGCCCTATCGCGTCGATCAGACCACCAGATCGGCGATGAGGACGATAACACCGATCAGGTGGTTCTCAAGCCAGAGCGCTTCCGCATCGCCTCTGCTAGGCATGGTCATGCCTCGGTGACGGCCGATCAGTCGCTTCTGAAGCGCATCAGGGAATGTTCGGAGAAGGATCGGGAGGTGGCCGAGGCCCTTGAAAAGGTACAGGACCTCGGGCCGCCCCGGCTGCAAAGGGGTTTTGAGGAGTGGAATGCCGAACAAGGGCTCCTGCTGTTCTGCGGGTGTGTGTACGTCCCAAAGAATGCAGAGCTCCGGCGGGATATAGTCAAGATCCACCACGACTCGCCGATCGCCGGTCATGGTGGTCGTGCCAAAACCCTGGAGCTCGTGTCGCGGAATTACTGGTGGCCTGGGATGTCCAAATTCGTCAACGAGTACGTAAGCACCTGTGACGTGTGCAACCGTACCAAGACATTCCCAGCCAAGCCCCAGGGTCCGCTGAAGCCGAATGAGATCCCCGAGCGCCCGTGGCAGATCATCACGCCTGATATGATCGTCGGCTTGCCGAAGTCCGATGGGTTTGACTCGATCCTGGTTACCGCCGACCGCTTTACCAAGCAGGTCCACTTCTCGGCCTGTCATGAGACCCTGACAGCAGAAGGTGCGGCAGATCTGTACATCCGCAACGTGTTCAAGCATCATGGGGCCCCGGCCAAGGTCATATCAGACCGAGGTCCCCAGTTTGCTTCGAAGTATCTCCATGCGGTGTACAAGGGACTCGGGATCGAGCCGGCACTGTCCACAGCGTTCCACCCCCAGACAGACGGCCAGACAGAGCGTTGGAATCAGGAAATTGAGCAGTACCTGCGCGCTCTCACAAGCCACAGGCAGGATGATGGGCAAAACAGTTGCCGC
>NW_020169832.1:4144567-4154087 GCF_002117355.1 Postia placenta MAD-698-R-SB12 | reverse complement strand
GGCCAAGGTCATATCAGACCGAGGTCCCCAGTTTGCTTCGAAGTATCTCCATGCGGTGTACAAGGGACTCGGGATCGAGCCGGCACTGTCCACAGCGTTCCACCCCCAGACAGACGGCCAGACAGAGCGTTGGAATCAGGAAATTGAGCAGTACCTGCGCGCTCTCACAAGCCACAGGCAGGATGATTGGGCAAAACAGTTGCCGCTCGTGGAGTTTGCACTGAACAACCGAGTTCACTCCGCGACCGGGCACTCCCCTTTCTTCCTGCATCAAGGGTACAATCCTGAGATCCAGGTTCGGATCAATCCGATGTCTGCGATGCCTGCGGCCGCTGATCGGCTCAAGATCCTGAAAGAGATTTGTGACGATACGCACTCTGCGCTTGAGCTGTCGGCCGAGCGTATGAAGGTGTACTACGACAAACACGTGCAGGAGGCACCGGTCTTCGCGCCGGGGGATAAGGTCTGGCTTGACGCTCGGAACCTTAAGCTGAAACAGCCGAGCAAGAAGCTCAGTCCCAAGCGCCTCGGACCTTATGCCGTGCGGCGAAAGCTCGGAGACCTGGATTACGAATTAATCCTGCTGAAGTCGGTGCCGGTACACCCGGTGTTCCATGTCTCCTTGCTTAGCAAGTACACGCGTAGCAATATCCCGGGCCGGGAGCCGGAGGAGCCGCCTGCGATCGAGGTTGAGGGCGACAAGGAGTACGAGGTTGAGCGGATCAAAGATTCAAGGATCTTCCGGCGTCAGCTGCAGTACCTCGTCAAGTGGAAGGGTTATGACGACTCGCATACGTCATGGGAACTGGCGCGCAACGTTGCCAATGCACCGGCCCTCATAGCCGACTTCCACCGGAAGAATCCAAACGCCCCTCGTCGACTCAACGCTGCTACCTTTGGTGGTCTCAACTTTCAGCCAATGCCTTCACCGCTGACTGAAGCACGCTACCGCTCCGGATGGGAGATGGGCAAGGGCGCCTCGCATGAGGTCATGCGCCGTTGAGGGGGGGGTAATGTCACGAGTTGGTACGGCGCCTAGCCGTTTTTTAATTTTTTCCTTTTCGCGGGCTCGAACCCGCGACCTCTGTACTACCTGCCTGATATGGACGCGTCACTATCTACTGTATGATTAGATTAGATGGGGTGGCAGCGCACGGCACAGCTCGGGCCCCGCTGACACAGCCGCTCTGACTCACCGACCCCCGGGGCCGCGTCGGCATGCTGCGCACAGACCAGCTGCGCACGGACCAATGTGCACAGCCTGCCCTAATCTCCCCAGGTATATAAGCTGGCCTCTGCTGCCCTAGGGACCTCAGTTTCGACCTCTTGTCCCTAGGTCAGTAAGCTCCCCTTTGTATTCCTTTCTTACTTAACTAACTAATATACTATCTTGTCCCTAGCCTTAGGTTTGAGCACTGCTCACCATCGCTTCGGTGAGAATCAGTCGAACGCCCCCAGCTCCTTTTAGGTTTTCCCCTGTCGCTAGACCTCAAGTCGCGACAGTCAAAGTCGAAAGGCTCGTCGAGACGGTATCAACGAGTGAACGCAGTGGACGAGGTTTCGAGGTTACGCAGCGAGGGACGAAGTGACGCAGTTGAAAGCTTAGACGCGGGGCGAACTCGACTTATGAGCTCTGAACTCGAGGGGGGAACCGGATCTTGTTTTTTTTGGAGAGAAGTACGACAGATTTTATACTACACAGGACACTACGACTATTCGAGAGTGGCACACTGGTACAAGGGGCTTTGCATTGTTCCTCAAGAAGCTGCCTCACCGAGAGGCACATACCAAGTTCATCAGTAGAGTGACGTCATGCCGAACGCGGAGATGAAGAGCAACATATGGCCACTTCGGACCGGTAGCCGTCGTGAAGGCATGCCGTGAGGTTCAATACCTAATCGGGAAAGACCGGCTACTTCGGTGTGGCTTGGAGCGAAGCGTGCGCTTGGCCGAGCGGCGTCAAGTGGCCCTATTGTTCGCCGAATGCGGAAGATGTTCCGAGATCTATGCACGAGGCATCGGGACGACCGTGCCGAGCTTCGAGTAAGCGTCGCGCACCGTCGAAGGTGTCGAAGAGCGTCGAATGCGAAATCGAAGTGTTGGGAGACTGAGTCGAAGTGCTGGGCGGGATGCGACTGCCGAAAAGAGGTGAATCGGGGCCCAGAGGGGCTTGGCGCCTATCACCGGCACTTCGACTCAGTCTCCCACCACTTCGATTTCGCCTTTGACGCTCTTCGACACCTTCGACGGTGCGCAACGCTTACTCGAAGCTCGGCACGGTCGTCCTGATGCCTCGTGCATAGATCTCGGAACATCTTCCGCATTCGGCGAACAATAGGGCCACTTGACGCCGCTCGGCCAAGCGCACGCTTCGCTCCAAGCCACACCGAAGTAGCCGGTCTTTCCCGATTAGGTATTGAACCTCACGGCATGCCTTCACGACGGCTACCGGTCCGAAGTGGCCATATGTTGCTCTTCATCTCCGCGTTCGGCATGACGTCACTCTACTGATGAACTTGGTATGTGCCTCTCGGTGAGGCAGCTTCTTGAGGAACAATGCAAAGCCCCTTGTACCAGTGTGCCACTCTCGAATAGTCGTAGTGTCCTGTGTAGTATAAAATCTGTCGTACTTCTCTCCAAAAAAAACAAGATCCGGTTCCCCCCTCGAGTTCAGAGCTCATAAGTCGAGTTCGCCCTGCGTCTAAGCCTTCAACTGCGTCACTTCGTCCCTCGCTGCGTAACCTCGAAACCTCGTCCACTGCGTTCACTCGTTGATACCGTCTCGACGAGCCTTTCGACTTTGACTATTGTCGAAGAAACTGCGAACCGCGCCCTAGCTAAGTCCACCCTTCGAGTCATGTCCCTTCCTTCTACGATACATCGAAGAGCTCTGCCGAGCTTCGATCGTCCCCGTTAACCACCCACAGCCTCCGAGTAGCTTCAACGACGTGTCGAAGCCACCTCGTACCTTCCCCATTGTTTGTAGCCTTTTCCAAGGACGTTTCTCGTGTTCACTCGAACCATGGGACACCTTGCTGCTAACTCCCCTCTCACTAGACTATAATCCGTCTCTCTAGTCCCTTTAGGTCGCACCCAGGTTAGGGGTTAGGGTTTTGTAGGTCGTATCATCGGTTATAGGCGCCTGCCAGAGTAAGGTACTCCCGGACTTTGAACCCAAAGAAGATCCGACGGAAGTAGAGTGGGATGAGGCCGATTTGATCGAAGCCTGGGAGCAGGGCATCACGCTTCCCGGTGCCCCTCAGCTGTTCGTCGCAGCTGGGCATATGTATTCCCAGCTGTTCGCTGAGGAAGAGATCAAAAAGAAGGCCGTTAAGACCGCCGAGGAGTCGGTACCTAAACAGTACCACAAGTTCCTGAATGTCTTCTCCAAAGAAGCATCAGAATGGCTACCCAAAAGGAAGCCTTATGATCACGCGATCGAACTCGTACCCGGCTACTCGACATTCCACTCGAAGGTATATCCCTTGTCGAACAACGAGCAGGAGGAACTGGACAAGTTCCTAAAGGAGCAGCTGGCAAAAGGCTATATACGGGAATCGAAGTCGCCCATCTTGTCCCCTTTCTTCTTCATCAAAAAGAAAGAAGGGACATTTCGACCCGTGCAGGACTACCGCCGGTTGAACGCGATCACTGTCAAGAATCGCTACCCTTTGCCGTTAATCGCCGAAATGGTGGACAAGCTCCGCGGTGCCACGCTCTTCACGAAGTTCGATGTCCGATGGGGATACAACAACGTCCGGATCAAAGCCGGCGATGAATGGAAGGCGGCCTTTGTGACTAACCGGGGGCTGTACGAACCCCTGGTGATGTTCTTCGGCCTCACCAATTCCCCTGCAACCTTCCAGGTGATGATGAACGAGATCTTCCATGATCTCATCGTCGGTGGCAAGATCCTCGTGTACCTGGATGACATCCTCATCTTCTCCACCAACAAGGAGGAACATGAAAAGGTCACACGCGAGGTGCTGCACCGTCTTCAGGATAATGATCTATTCCTGAAGCCTGAGAAGTGCGAGTGGGACGTTCCCAAGGTCGACTATGTCGGCTATGTGTTCGGTGGCGATGAGGTAGCAATGGATCCCGCAAAGCTAAAGGGAATTAATGAGTGGCCGGTACCCCGGAACAAGAAAGATGTTCAGAAGTTCGGAGGGTTCTCTAACTTCTACCGCCGCTTCATTAAGGACTTTGCTAAGATCTCGCGACCACTCAACCGGCTCACAGGGAACGACCCATGGCATTGGGGCAAGGAAGAGCAGCACGCCTTCGATGAGCTCAAGCGGCTCTTTGCGACAACCCCAGTCCTGGCGCTGTACGATCCTAACCGAGAAACGCGCATTGAGGTTGATGCCTCGGGCTACGCCACCGGCGGCGTATTGATGCAGAAGCAGGACGATGGCAAATGGCACCCTATCGCCTTCAGATCTCACGCCATGGACCCTGCCCAGCGTAACTACGAGATCTACAATAAGGAGATGCTCGCGATCATCGAAGCACTGGATGATTGGTGCCACTACCTCGAGGGGTTACCCAATCAGTTCGAGATCATGACCGATCATAAGAACCTCGAGTACTGGCGTACATCCCAGCATCTCACGCGCCGTCAAGCGCGATGGTCGCTGTTCCTGGCTCGCTTTGACTTCCACATCACACACAAGGCCAGAACGTCGAATGGAAAGGCTGATGCCCTCTCCCGCCGATCAGACCATCAGATCGGCGATGAGGACGATAACACTGATCAGGTGGTTCTCAAGCCGGATCGCTTCCGCATCGCCTCCGCCAGGCTGTCACGAGTTGACACGGCGCCTAGCCGTTTTTTAATTTTTTCCCTTTCGCGGGCTCGAACCCGCAACCTCTGTACTACTTGCCCGATATGGACACGACGTTATCTACTGTACGATAAGATTAGATAGGACGGCAGTGCGCGGCACAGCTCGGGCTCCGCTGATGCAGCCACTCTGACTCACCGGCCCCCGGGGCCGCGTCGGCATGCTGTGCACGGACCAGCTGCGCACGGACCAATGCACACAGCCTCCCCTAAACATCCCCTGTATATAAGCCGGCCTCTGCTGCCCTAGGGACCTCAGTTTTGACCTCTTGTCCCTAGGTCAGTAAGCCTTCATTTGTATTCTTTCTTACTTACCAACTAATACATTTCCTTGTCCCTAGCCTTAGGTTTGAGCGCTGCTCACCATCGCTTCGGTAAGAATCAGTCGGACGCCCCCAGCCTTCAGGTATTCCCCAGTCGCTTGACCTCAAGTTGCGACATTAGGTCGAAACTCCCCAAGCTGCCGGCGTCCTCTCAGGACTCCCCACATTCACTTTCCTTTCCCACAGGTCGGGTGGTGCGCACCCCTACGATACCCTACGGTACATACGATACGTAGGTAGCCTTACGTACATCGCCACCCCTAGAGGAACGAACTCTTCAACACCTGCACTTCAGTGGGCGGTGTTTGTCCTCACGGACGCGTGGACTAGGTTCCTGCTGCATACTAGCCAAAAGCAGTACTGGGCCCCACGTGAACTGCGAACCTCAGGGTCTTCTCGGGCGCCGTAGCGTAAGCTAGTGTAGTACAGCCATTTTAGTACACGCACCTCCCCTTCCTTCCCCCATCCAACGTGGCTGCCTGCCAAGGCCAAGTTCACGCATTCGACTCTCAGGACCTTATCGACGTCTACATCCCAGACGGCCCTGAGACTGTCATCTACCGGTGTGAGCAGCAGCCGTGCCCAAACCGGACACCCCGATCAATCCCAGAGGACTACCCACGCTACAAAGCGATCCGACGAGCGCAACACCCACTCGGACCCCGAAGCACCCTTGCGTCTCGATCCGCCTCGCGGCACTCTCGCCCTGTCTCCCCTACCTCCCGCCTTCCCCAAACTGTCGCCGAGTCCAGTCAAGCGCGAGGAGATCTCCCTTCAGACCCTGCGCCAAAGCCTGAGCCTGAGGAGAGTGAGGGTGAAGAAGGAGTCTCGGAGTCCGAGTCCGAGGATTCTGTTGGGTCCGCCTCGCCGACAGTGTTCGCCCCCGCGTCAGCAGTCCCTGACGTACGTAACCCCCCCGCCGAACTTCCTCCGGCGCCTTCACCGCCGACTCCGCCAAGAGGCCTCTCAAAGTTCGACCAGCGGAGGGCCACCACAGCCGCCTCCGCCCCCGCAGCGTCCTCCGTCCCCCCCAACGCCGATAATGTCGTCCCCCGCAGCCGCCCCCGACAAGGAGACTTTGAAACTTCTCCTCCCACTCCAATACGATGGCAAAACAGTCATCGAATGCAACCGGTTCCTGTCGCAGCTGCGCATCTACTGGCTGATCAACACGTCATTGACCACCATCGAGCTTGAGGTGCAGGTCGCGCTCAGCCTACTCGATGGAGATGCCCGCGCCTGGGCCACGCCCTACTTCGCCCAACTCGCGTCGGTGCAGATGGGTGTGCAAGGGGTTACAACCCCCTTCAGGAACGAAGCGGCCTTCACCGCTGCCTTCAAGGCTCGCTTCGGTAATCTCGACGATGCGGCAGCAGCACAAGTGGAGCTGGCGAAGCTCTGTGCGGACAAGTTGGTCCGCGAAAAACGCACCGCTGCGGAGTTCTCCGCGCTGTTCAAGGGTCCGGCGGACCGCTCTGGATATGGGGACCTGGAGCTACGCGACAAGTACCTGAGCGGCATCCCCTCCCACGTATATCGCAAGATCGAGCTCGAAACCTTCACCACGTGGCGAGCCGCTGAAAAGCGAGCCACTGAGGTCGAGCAGATCCTCGACATCAGCCGGGCCCGTCGGCCCGAGTTGAACAATTTCTTCTCGGCCCGAGGTCGAGGTCGCGGTGGGGCACGTGGTGGTGCACCCTCGACGCACGCAGCTTCGGCCAGCATCAATGCGGCCGTCGGAAAAGGAGACTTCCCCGGCACTTGCTTTGGCTGTGGGAAGCAAGGGTACCGACGTTTCGAGTGCCCCAACTGTAAGGACAAGCCTTACACAAAGCGCGCCGATGCGCGGGCTACGGTTGCCTCGGGCTCCACCCAGGCAGCGACAAGCGCCCCCGTCGCTTCACCCTCGGCAAGTATAAGTGCTGCTTCAGCGAAATCCGAGCAATCGGAGCTGGCGGACTTAATGGCACAGGTGAAGTCGATGTGTGAGGAGCTCGAGCATTATCGGGCGATGAAGGAGGAGGGTTTTTGATCCGGTCCGAGCTTCATGCCGCATGCGTCGGGCCGCAAGTATCTTCGTGTAACAAGTATAACGTATTGTCGACTGCAATGGTGTATGAATTGGACCAGGGGTCCCAACACTTTCACATCCCAGTTCGACTTCAAGGAAAAAGACGGCACAAGGACGTAATCGCTATGGTGGACAGTGGAGCCACCACAAAGTTTATCAACAAGCGATTCATTGTAGAAAATAAGGTGCAGACGCGGAAGTTGAAGGAACCAATTCCGCTGTATAATATTGACGGCACCCTGAATAAGGACGGAAGCATCTCGGAGGTAGCAGTGCTACAGATGCACATAGGAGAGCACGCCGAGAAGACGGTGTTCACGGTCATGGACATTGGTCCAGAGGATGTGATCGTAGGGTTGGATTGGCTACATGAACACAACCCTGAAATCGATTGGGAGAAGGGCTCCCTCAAGTTGTCACGATGCCCTGAAACGTGCAGTGCCAGAAGGGCTGGCCGAATGGAGCAAGCAGCGACTGCACGTGATATGGGGGTCAGGCCCACGGCGCGCAGGCGTTCGCCGAAGTCCAAACGGTTGGCTGTAGGCGCTTGCCGGAGTAAGGTGCTCCCGGACTTTGAGCCCGAAGAAGATCCGGTGGACGTAGAGTGGAGCGAGGCCGATTTGATCGAAGCCTGGGAGCAAGGTATCACGCTCCCCGGCGCTCCTCAGCTGTTCGTTGCAGCAGGGCATACATACTCCCAGCTGTTTGCTGAGGAGGAGATCAAAAAGAAGGTCGTTAAGACCGCCGAGGAGTCGGTGCCTAAACAGTACCATGAGTTCCTGAATGTCTTCTCCAAGGAAGCATCAGAGCGGTTACCCGAAAAGAAGCCGTACGATCACGCGATCGAACTCGTGCCCGGCTACTCGACCTTCCACTCTAAGGTGTACCCCTTGTCGAACAACGAGCAGGAGGAACTAGACAAGTTCCTAAAAGAGCAACTAGCGAAAGGCTACATATGGGAGTCGAAGTCGCCCATTTCATCCCCCTTCTTCTTCATCAAAAAGAAGGAAGGGACGCTTCGACCCGTACAGGACTACTGCCGATTGAACGCGATCACGGTCAAAAATCGTTATCCCTTGCCGTTGATCGCCGAGATGGTGGATAAACTCCGCGGCGCTACGCTCTTCACAAAGTTTGACGTCCGCTGGGGATACAATAACGTCCGGATCAAGGCCGGTGACGAATGGAAGGCGGCCTTCGTGACTAACCGAGGGTTGTACGAGCCTTTGGTGATGTTCTTTGGTCTCACCAACTCCCCCGCGACTTTCCAGGCGATGATGAACGAGATCTTCCACGATCTCATCGTCGGCGGCAAGATCCTTGTGTACCTGGACGATATACTCATCTGCTCCACCAATAAAGAGGAGCATGAGAAGGTCACACGCGAGGTTCTGCGCCGCCTTCAGGATAATGATCTATTCCTGAAGCCTGAGAAATGCGAGTGGGACGTTCCCAAGGTCGACTATGTCGGCTATGTGTTCGGTGGCGATGAGGTGGCGATGGATCCCGTGAAGCTTAAAGGTATCAATGAGTGGCCGGTGCCCCGGAACAAAAAAGACGTCCAGAAGTTCCGGGGGTTCTCCAATTTCTACCGCCGCTTTATTAAAGACTTCGCTAAGATCTCGCGACCACTTGACCGGCTCACAGGGAACGACCCATGGCATTGGGGCGAGGAAGAGCAGCATGCCTTCGATGAGCTCAAGTGGCTCTTCGCGACGACTCCAGTCTTGGCGCTGTATGACCCTAATCGGGAGACGCGCATTGAGGTTGACGCCTCGGGGTACGCCACTGGTGGCGTGTTGATGCAGAAGCAGGATGACGGCAAATGGCATCCCATCGCCTTCAGATCCCATGTGATGGATCCGGCGCAGCGGAACTACGAGATCTACGATAAAGAGATGCTCGCGATCATTGAGGCGCTAGACGATTGGCGCCACTACCTCGAGGGGTTACCCAATCAGTTCGAGATCGTGACCGATCATAAGAACCTCGAGTACTGGCGTACATCCCAGCATCTCACGCGCCGTCAAGCGCGATGGTCACTGTTCCTGGCTCGCTTCGACTTCCGCATCACGCACAAGGCCGGGACGTCCAATGGAAAGGCTGATGCCCTGTCGCGTCGATCAGACCATCAGATCGGCGATGAGGACGATAACACCGATCAGGTGGTTCTCAAGCCAGAGCGCTTCCGCATCGCCTCTGCTAGGCATGGTCATGCCTCGGTGACGGCCGATCAGTCGCTTCTGAAGCGCATCAGGGAATGTTCGGAGAAGGATCGGG
>NW_020169832.1:3985905-4130795 GCF_002117355.1 Postia placenta MAD-698-R-SB12 | reverse complement strand
TTAATTTTTTCCTTTTTGCGGGCTCGAACCCGTGACCTCTGTACTACTTGCCCGATACGGACACATCATTATCTACTGTACGATCAGATTAGATAGGACGGCAGTGCACGGCACAGCTCGGGCCCCGCTGACGCAGCCGCACTGACTCACCGGCCCCCGGGGCCGCGTCGGCATGCTGCACACAGACCAGCTGCGCACGGACCAACGCGCACAGCCTGCCCTAAATCTTCCCATGTATATAAACCAGCCTCTGCTGCCCTAGGGACCTCAGTTTCGACCTCTTGTCCCTAGGTCAGTAAGCTCTCCTGTACTTACTTCTTTTACTTACTAACTAATACATTCTTGTCCCTAGCCTTAGGTTTGAGCCTCGCTCACCATCGCTTCGGTGAGAACCAGTCGAACGCCCCTCGCTTTCAGATATTCCCCTGTCGCTTGACCTCAAGTCGCGACACTCTGCCGGAGATGACACCCAGTTGCGGTATAGTTCGGGTGCTCCTGCAAGGTGATCCATCCTGCATCATTAACGGTAAGGGATTTTCATTGTATCCAATGTTAATACAGCCATGAAAGATTCGTATGACAAGGTTTGCAACCCTGGGGAAATCCGGAAGCTCGCAAGCCATCCTTCCCTTCTAAGGTGAGATTGCCTGCTTGCAACCGAACATCGTTCAACAAACAATATTTGCGCAGCTATAGAATCCTCCGGAGCCTGGCGTATATTCTTTCATCTTTCAGTAGCTGACCATTCCAGCCATTGCCAGGAAAGATGACTTGGCGAAGATGCCATAAAGGTCAGGATCACATTCGTCGATCGAAGTCTCATTGATTTTGTCACTGTCCGCACAGGATAATGTAATGAGAGGTACAGGTGAGTCAGGGACTATTGATAACCACAAGATGCGCTCTCGAACCCGCCCATGAGAACAGTGTTCTGCGACATCATAATTCTCAGACACGTTGTTGCGCGGGGACATGGCCTCACCGAAGCTACAATATCACTCGCTTCCGAAAAAGCGCAACGGCATACTCTGAACGCCAAAGAGCAACAATATGTGCGGTCATTGATGTACGAGCTGGCGGATCTGCCCTCTCATCACTATTTGAGTTTCCTGTCTTTTGATTTTCATCCCGTTCCATATGTTCGGAGAGGCAATTATCTACGTATTCACTCCGCAGCCCGGACTCCAGCTCTCGAATCCCGCCCCGATTTGCGCCTGATGGACCATCCCGTGGGTGCTCAGCGCTCCCACTCTACAACTCGCCGCCAGTCCCTTATTTATCCCACCGTCACAAAAGGGCACGCGTTCCGTAACGCGGTTTTGATCACGGCGTCCCTATTAATCTTAGCGATTATTGTACAGCTAGACAGCCTCGTTTACAATATATCTTGTGAGTGGTAATGCACACACTCACGATCGAACATTGAACAGAGAAAAGATGTACGTCGACATGCCCGTCGATGTTGACTAGGTTCCTTATCCGTTGAAACGTTGACGGCCAGTCAGAAAGTTAGTCCTAGGCTCATGTCCGAAGCCCGGTTTCTCAGTGTTGGAGATGAGGAAGACTTTGCCGCAGGCTCAGGCTTGGCAGAGGGTCAAGGGCAAGAGAGGACAGCTGCAACTTGCCCGTTCATATTACTAGCACGCACGGCAGCACACGGAATAGATGAAAAAGTAGCATGTTAACGCGCACGATCGGTCCCTATAGTGTATTGTGACAAAAGCGCAGCAGGCCTGCAGCTGCCATTCTCGACTCGGAGGCACGTGTACTTCATGCTTCGAGTGACATTCTTGGCCTGGAATGACTCAGCTAGCTCTGAGCATAACATACATGTTTTGGGCCATGCGGATTCGAAGGACTCAGTTTGACATCTGCGCAGAAGAATGGTCAGGGTCGCTGAGCAGTACAATTGTCTTGAGGACACACCCCTCAATGCCTGTGAGCGCATTTCCGTGACGGCTAATATAGCGAGCTACTTAGTACAAATGTCAAACTAGAACTGCGGGTCATGGCCCACGAAAACAAATTGGGAGTAAATAGATTAGCTCGCGATATCGCAGGTACCTGGACTTTGAGACCGGTATACGTACTGGAGAAAGATAAGATTTAAGATACTGTCGAAGTCATGAGAAACGGAAGGTGAATGGTAAGATGGAGGAAGATCAGGATGTGCGTGCATCTACAGAACGGACAGAGGCTAAGTATTCCTCTAGCTCTACTCCATCATTACTCGCGTCTCCTGAGTCATCTTCGCCTCTTGAATCCAAGTCGTCTTCGAGATCAGAGAAAGCATTTACGCCACTTCCTCGCGCAGAGGGGTTGGCGATGTCGGCGGCAAACTCTATGCTAGAGAGCCACGATCGGGAGACAGAGTTGCCTTGTGAGTCAATGAAAGACAGAGACCGGGAGCTCAATGCCTGTGTTGAGCGCTCTGCGGCTTCGCGGATGCAGATGAGGAAGTGGGAGACGAGTATGCTTGACATCCTATAAGATGCAGTTTTCATGTGTCTGAAAAACCCTCACACTATGAGAATGAAAATTCACGCACACTGCAGTCAAATATGATATATCTACCGCGATGTCAGACTAGGGCGATCGTCTCAGCATGAGTAATCAAGCGATTTGAATACGCACGCTACTGATTGCGACGAGATCAGCAACGTTCGGCAGCGAGATAGTGCTGTGCCTGCAATGAGTATTATCAAACACGTACGTGTTCTTCTCCACATACAGGAAATACGATGTACCTGATAACACAGAAGATGAGCTGCTATGGCATACTATACCGCATATTCTGGCTGGTACTTACCATGTCGGAACATAACGGTTATGAGATTGGGTCTTGCAGTCCACATATCATGTACCAGTTGTGTTCTCATCGAGCTTGTACGGCTGATATAGTACCATGTTGCTACGACAACGAGGATGTCCGGGACGACCAGAGATATACTAGGAGCGAGCGACGCTACATCGGAAGTAGTAAGGTCAGCAAGTGCAACTAGACGTATGGGATGAGACGACTCACCCCTGTAAATGTTAATCAGTCTGTAGGATCCGAAATAAACAAATAAATACGCATACACATAATTTATGTCAAAGATGATGATACATCCAAATGGGGGAACGATGAGAGCTATCTCTTTGGTCATGGCCCACTGTGATACTCCTGCTTTAGCCGCATGCACTGTGTCAAACCCCATGTACTGACTATTTTGAGGCCCACGTGCACCACACCAAGGAGCGAGACTGGCAATACCCATCGCCAATTGCCGCCGCTCACAGCATGTACGCGCAGAGTGGCTACCACTTGAGAGACAGGATAACGACGGCTCTGGTGATGGAGTTTGCATTGCTTACATGGAGATACAGTAGTCACGACAAGAAGCACCACCTCATAAGCATAGTCAGAAGACGCGCATCTTGTGAGATGACTAGTCTGTGAGCAATGGTCGCCTGATATGGAGGAACCAACCTCTAAAGTGCACGTCGTCAATACAAGATTAGCACCCCGCAGATTGAATGCTACATACTTGGATAGTATTAGCTGGAAGAGGGGTATTCGTAATGATAGTGCCAATGATAGCAAACCAGTTTATGGCAGAAAGTAGTGTGGCAATGGATCTTCGCCCCCACAGACGCCGTATGTCAGGTGGCAAGTTCAGGGCAACATAATAAATCAGAAGTGCTGAAAGCATAATTCATGCTGGATCATCGGATAGGCAACGGAGGCACTGACCAACACATGCATAATTGATACAATTGAGACGGAAGCTACACCATGGCACGGATGTAAGTCCTACAGAATTCTGTAGATGCAATAGATCCACTTGCTCGTATTGCAATTCTTCAATGGTCTGTTCCGATGGCGGTCCCGACATTACCTGCTAGATGGTCGCGGGGAAGATGAAAAGACGAGCCAGATGTGAGAAGATCGATACGAATAGGCAGTATGCATGAGACTCGAGTCCATGTATATCTAATTCGGAAGCTATGTCCTTCAGCCCGTGATTAGCTGGAATGATCTGCGGTGTATTTAGGGGCTCTCGATGGGAAAAGATCACGCATATGACATTACAATCAATCAATGTCCGTAGTGACGTACTCGCCACACCGAACAGTCGTCCACCGCACCGAGCCGTAACGTAAAATTAAGGCGATATGTATTCATGACCACCGGCACCCCCTCGACCTATTGAGATCTGTGGGTACACAGGATTGCTCACTGCAGACACATCCGTTTGTCGAAGTATTTACTGAACTTGTTCGCCTCCCACTGCATGTCTGCTTATCGGCGGTTCATCGCACTATAGAACGGTGGAGAAATGCAGTGTATGCTTATCAGATGCGCAGACGTCATACAATGTCTTGTGTGAATAATGATTTCGCCGCTTAAGCGTGATCTTAGACGACTCAACTGCTAGTCACGATGCGCATTATGATCTATAAGACCGGTGCCATTTCCCAAGGGACATGCTGCAGCACGACCAGTTGAGGTGATATACATACCTATACGGGTGTCTCGCTGCCCTGTGATCAAGAATCCGTCCGAATCTGCACACGTAGGGCTGTTGGTCCGTGATAGCGGCTCTTATACCATCATGCAACTTCCGGAAGGCGCCGATGCCTGTATATGATGATTGATCCTGAGACACATAGACAAACCAGTGACTCATCGCGTCCTGTCGCAATTCAGGGTATTGATAATCTCTTCACAGGAATCAACTACTCCGAGCGTACGGGCCGTGGCGTCCGTAGGCCTGTTTCCAGAAGGGCTTTGAACAGCAGTTACGAAGCACACAGCCTTGCTAGCTCACCTGTACGTGATTCATTGGGGTACGCCCATTACTCGCGATAGATCCGACAAATTTGGCTTGTGGTTCTGTATCACGACAGATGTACATAGTGACACGGGTAGACGTTCATATAAGTCCTGCTCATGGCGTATTTCAGTTGATTTGGGAAGGGCAGATTCGATATCGACGTGCCTTGGTCTGCGTTCTCGATAGTGGGGTTGATCGCATTGTGCACCAGCACTTCGGTCTTCGCGCTATATCTTCGTCATCACTGAGCGGTCCAGTAGTTACATGTGTACGTAGCTGTTACATCTGCAGTGAGTGCGGGCACATACGTCATCAACTATCAGATGCAGAGAAGATCGTAGGTACTGTATCTGCTGCTCTTGATCCGGTCTCATCCGGGTCTTGAGCCAGGGTGCCTGATACGTTGCCTCTTGACGAGGACAGTATTCTGCTTACCAGAAGCGTACATTCAACTTGACGTGTGCCGTATGGCCTTTACTCTGTCACCACGTCCTTGCCATGGCGCAAGGCTTTAGGAGGACATTGCGATCTGCGTGAGACCCTGGGGTCTGAATAAAATGTACATAGCGCATCTTTATGCGGACCTGCTTTTTTAGCCTTATAATTTCATCGCATGGTGCGTAATGTTAGAGCCGTGGCCTCATCTTCAGCTGCAAGATTTGATACCAGAAGCCTACGTCTGAACGAGCGTGTAGGAAGGACGTTATGAATGCCCTAGTCTAGGACTTCCTGCGAGGTTTCTCACACTTCGCGCGGATGTTAATGTGGGCAGCGAGTGACGTGTCAAACGAAAAGCGAACCGCGTAACCCTAGCGCTTACTTCTGATTCCCACGCCCAGTCGCCGCGAACTTGTCTCTTCTTGTCTCCGACCCTTCCTTTCAAAGATTCAAATAATAATATCTCTGCTTGCCTGTACACATGCTACGACGTCACACCAATCGTTTCAAGTTCATTAGCTTCTACACTCCAAGTGAATACAAATGTGCATAAATGACCCCTATTCCCCGTGCAGCATCAAGTCAATACACGGCAGCGCCAGCTAGCTTGCTGCAATCATTGTCTGACTCCGGCACTGGTATCGAAGGCTATAGATTGTGTCATCTTTCATTGGGACGCTGCTCACGGACTGGCTTTCGCTCCATCTTACACTCGCCGCTGCTAGTGCATTGCCAGGTCCAGAGTATACGAAGGGTTGCAGAATACGCCGGGAATAACATGCTGGAAGACTTCTAGAACAAGTGAATGGCTCGCGCTGTCGAGATGAGTACCCCTGTCATGTCGGGCTTCCGTATGATTCTTTCACTGCGAATCCACATTTTGGGATGCCTTCTGAACTACTGCGCCAGGGTGATCTGCGCGCTCATCCTTGACTCACACGAAGCCTACCTTGGGTTAGCCTATACTTGCGAGCACTCGCCTGTGACGGATGGGGCTAATGGATGACGCAGGGCAGTTATTAGTGCAGACGTCTTATAACAAGCTCGCGACTGCAGGAACGCGGAAGCTCACATCTATCACGTCCATAGAAAGCACGCACAACTCCATCGTGTAGGTGTCATCCACTATGTATTTAATGTTGAACTAATTCTCAGAACGCCTCCGCGTAATTTTGGAGGCTAACCTCTTCGCTGATGGATGTCGTACTGAGATCACTCACGATGCTGTACTGTCCTTCGCGGGCTGCGCTATCCGATGCACCTGTACAGATGTAGGCGCACCGGTGATGATTGTGCCAACCCCTCCTCAATGGGAATGATTCCTTTCCGTGACCCTTTAGCGTTGTCTTCTGTCCTATTCGATCAGTGCTATCCCTACGGAACCTGCTTACCGCAGGCGCGGCGGTCAAGCTTTTGTTGTCATACGCGACTACCCTCTCATCGCTGCCCGTCCCTAGCACGCGGCTGGGCGCGCGCATTGGTACTGAGCAGACGCCGTGCATGGCACCGTTAGAAGCGCTCTGGTTTGTACGGAGGTTTTTGGGGAGGTGCAGATACACAGGCAGGAAGGGAGGACGAAAGGGAAATGGTTGGCAGCGTTGACAAGATACACTGTGAAGTAGACATTGGTTACTGCAGCGCATCTTCGTTCACATAAGTATGAACAAAGGCGATAGGGCATAGAAGATCTGACCTCTGGAAGATATACTATCAGAATTTATCACGTTCCCAAGAGAGGAAGCTTCATACAGGTATATTGTCCATCAGCAGAGGCACGATACTCGTGATGGCTGTACCAACGATAGCAAGCCAATTCACGATAGACAATAAGTTTGCAATTGACCGTCGCTCCCATAAACATCGCAAGACATGCGTCAAGTTTAGAGAAACATGATAAAGTAGAAGCGCTGAGATGCGTATGTTTGGTTTGGCCCAAGCGTTGAGTTGGCAGCGGAGACGCTTACCAACTGCTGCATAAGCAACACAATTCTCTCGAAAGCTAACCACCCACACCGGTATAAGTTTCATGGAATGAATTGTATGCAATAATTGATACGCACGTATATTCCAAGTTCAATTGGATTATCTCTTCTGAAAGAGACCCAGACATTGTAGTGCGAGTCGAACACGACCAGAGAGATGTGAGTAGAAGACAGTGACTGAACACCTACCATTAACGAGTCTATATATGTGCTTGAGTGCGCATGTCGGCAAATGACTTACCTCACAAAGCGACGGAGTTCGTACGTCTGGAACAGCAGGTCTTACAACGCGTGCAGTCTACATTGAGATGTCTAGACATGTTGCGATGTATCACACCGTTCTTATACCATAGCCTCGCCTTGACGGAGACATTCCATAACTTTTAAATGACTTACTTGTGGGCGTTGACAGCTCACCACACAATGAGATGTCGCAGAAATGATGAATTCTTCTCGACGGAGAGGTGATATGAGAGTACCTACACCGAGCATGAGCGCGATTTGCCATGGATCGAGCTGAGGTGAGCATGAGTCATCAGTTTCATTGCCAGTTGTTTGGATAGAACACGTTAAAACACAGAGCACTAACGCATGCTTAACCTGATGCAGTCAACCGAAAGGTTGCGATAGGAACAGGCGCGATCTACTCAGATGCGGCGGCCTACTGTGTAGACGCCACGACGAGCGTCTCTTGCGCTTGAGATACGATCTCGGCATTCGAACTCAATTTCTTACCTGCGATATGCGCGTGCCTGCTGCATAGCAAGCGAAGCTCTGAAGTTGACCATGGTGAGTCTCTTGCGTGATGTGTATTATGCCCAAGATCATTATTCATGTATCGTCCAGGCTCCTTATCATGAAAAGTATTATCCATAAATATTAAAGCCCAAGCCGGTCGGGCTGCATATAGTCCGACCTAAGCTCCCGAAAGCCCTCCGGGAGCGTCTGGAGCTCGGAGGGTGGACTAACCAATGTGCACCTTGTTGATCGTTTTCATATCCCCATCACTGACCTTCTCTGAGAATGACTCAACTTCGAGCTAATCAACACCGCTGATCAGAACAAAGACAGCTCGGCAGCAGGTCGAAAGCTGAGTGTCTTTTCATCATGAACGCCGCATTGATGCACTCAACAAGGCCGCCACGTAAGTGAACTACGGGATTGTGAGCCCGCACGCTCTGTCTGACCAAATCCGATGAGGCGTCCCGCTGCGGAGAGGAGCAAACGACATGATGGCAGGACAAAGTACGGGGACGCGTAGGTATACTTGCGAATTTTGCTGATATAGTAGGAAGAGAGGCCGCTCGCCGCATGGATGGCGTTGAATATCCGCCCGCGCGTAGCCTTGGCATAGGGCTTGCAAGGATTCCCACGTACCATTCGTTCTTTGCAAATCCGTTTCGCCCTCATTCAAAGTGATTCCATTCATAACGGCACTTGAACGATCCTCTACCCAGAGCCAGTGCCTTGTCCTACACATCTAAGTCTGAGGCGGGTTTGGCCACATAACAAGTTGAATCCCGAACATCGCGCACTCGACCAGTAGCGCAGTTCATGAGATCATACACCCACGGCACGAGGACAGTCGAATTCTAGACGGGCGACGACCGGGAGGCCCGCCTCGTCGATGTCTGCTCCCTTGGATATCCACGCCGCCCTCGCCATTCCTATCCGGAGTCTCGCCCTCCATCCACACCATCACGCCTGCCTCTGGGACCAATGCTGCGGGATCCCTCTCAACACGGCGCTCCTGCCGCAGAAACACTACCCACTGTGGCGCCGGGCTTACCCCTCTGCGCTCGCCTGTCGTCTCTTCTGATCCTGCCGACCCATGAGCCGAAACCTCCTCTCCCACCGCGTTCGCTTCTGCGCCCTCTTTGCTAGCATCCACCTCTCCCTTTTTTCCCACCTCCGCTCCCGCATCGGGCGCAGGCGTTGCCGAAACGGCCATCGCGATATGC
Organism: Postia placenta MAD-698-R-SB12; assembly: GCF_002117355.1. Taxonomy (NCBI): domain Eukaryota; kingdom Fungi; phylum Basidiomycota; class Agaricomycetes; order Polyporales; family Adustoporiaceae; genus Rhodonia; species Rhodonia placenta. The sequence continues at coordinate 4,121,594 of NW_020169832.1, read as the reverse complement.
CCCGCAATCATCATGCATCGTAGTTCTTGCGCACCGTCCATGAGCACCGCATCTGCCTCGCAGAATCCCTCGGGCACGAATAACACGCTCATCTGTGGATACACAACTCCGTCGAGGACGAGGCACCGATCGTGGTCCTGGCCAGCGCCTGTATCCGCCGTAGATCGCGCATCAGCGCCTAAATTCGATTTAACACATAGGGGAACGTACCGGATGCGCTTGACCCCTCGCCTGTTCCGGCGCCGGCTTGTGCAGGGAGTGCCTGCGGCTGCCACTTTCCCGTATTCGACCATACGCAAAACACAGACAGCCACCCGCTGAGGTCGTCCGCGCCATATAACGTGGGGTCAAAGTGCACGACGTGCGTCCAGAAGGACACGTCTGGCGTGCCGGCGAACGCGTTAGCAAAGCGCTGCAGAACGGGGCGGAGCATCGCGGCCCAGCGCGCAGGTTCGGGCCCGAGGCCTGCGAGCCACGTGGTGCGGTCGAGGAGCTTCTGCCAGTCGGGCTGCTCGCCGGCAAGCGTGACGCTGGGAAGGCCGCATGCGCAGACGGGGCGGAACTCGAAGTACCTGAATGATATGTGTAAGCAGATGGTCATAGTAAGGAAAGACGCAGGCGTACGAAGAGAGTGAGGAGAGCATGAGGGTGGAGCAGACAGTGGTGTCGACGAGGGTGGTCGTTGTGAAGTCGGGGAGGATCCATCGCGTCATGCTCTTGTCTGCAATCTGTACAAGCATGTCAAATAAAGTAGACTGCCTATGGAGGCAGGTAACGTACATGCTCTTCTAGTTGTGTTGTAAGCTGCCGCGCCACACTTGCAAAGTCAACGGTGTAGCGGGACTCCTCCGCGGTAATGTGGACAGGTTTTTTGGCCTGTAAATCGCCAAAAGAGCCGCGCAGTTCTTCTCTGTGCGCGTTGACACTGTTCCTCGTCACGGATTCTGATGTCTAAAGACAAGTGTAATACTCACTAAAAGCTAAGCTGGCTGAGAATAGCTATCCAGACGTCATCAGGTCTGAAAATTCGGGCATGAGTAAGGTGCTGGATATCCAAATAGTAGCTATATCCAAAGCCGCTTCAAGAATGCGCAGACAACGACAATGGGAGATGGACGGTAGCACCGCCAATTTACACCTTTCAGGATTTGAATCAAAACTAACAGACATCAATCTGTAACGTGTGAGGGTATGACGTCGGCGGACATCTAGTAGTCAAGTCGAGTACTCAATGTGATGTCGAACCGATATTTGAGCCAATGCCTCGGTAAGATCTATCTCATTCGGACAAATTCCCCATCTTGGAAATAATAGGCCGAACGCTTCATTACCTCCGTCCCCCCTCCAGTATCGAAGCTGTTCTCGTATGTGTATCGGACCAGCACACACCCTGTAAGTGGTCCTGGTTCCGATCGCATAGTACTCAAGTGGAAGTAGCAATCTGCGGCTTTCCAACTGAGCGCAAGGGCCAATCAGAAAAGAGTGAGTTCCACAATGATTGAGTTTGTCACGATTCCAGGACCATCGGAACATGCATCACGAAGCGCATGCGTTCGTTATGGAAAGCGATGAGAAGCTTACGAGACGGATTCCACCGGTATCCGAGCTGCGGTTCTTTCGTCTTTGGAAGCTAAGACTCGTGGTTGGTCCGAACAACGCACCAGCCGTGCCTGGGACGCCCTGTCACGTATGCCCGAGAGCTCACCTGATAGTCAAATGTTGGTGTGTGTTGTAGGCATGAAGGACGGTGTGCACAAAACCATTGCTCCGAGGGTGGAGATTTGATAGTTCGTGGCGAGAGATAGACGACTGGAGGACCTCTGCACACTGCAGCCACTGCTCGGGGCAAGCCTGTTGCAAGAGCTCCACGACGCCGCCATCGGGATCGCGAGTGTTGGTCGGTGGGATTGGAGTGAGATGCGGCGAGATTGTGAATGTTACGGGCATGTAAGAAGTAACGGAGGAAAGGATGCGAGTGGTTCAGTGCAGACGGCAGGGTCGAGGAAGAGGCGGAACCGAGGGGGGCCATGAATGCGTTGCTGTACGAGCGTGGAAAAGACATCTCTGCTTTTTTAGAGTGGCTGTAGACGTGACAGATGTCCGGCTCACACAGGACAAGGGAACACTGATTGCGAACACGCCAGTGTCATGTTCCGCTTCCAGTGGACGTCTGTGGGTGCCGCCTCTGGGTCGTACCTGTGCTTGATGGCAACTCTATTATTCAATGCTGCTTATCCAGAAGCATGCTAAATCTTGCAAAGTAAGGATATACCTTGAGAGCTCTATTTCAGCGCCTCGATTAGAAAGCGTCTAGACTTTGAATTTGAAGAGGGCGGAAGCCGGAAGCGCCCATCTATATCAGGCGCCGGTGGCCACACGTGGCACGTGCCCGGACGCGACTGGCAAAGAAACGCGTGCTGTCTGCTGCTCTGTTCTCCATCTCCCCTCATCATGTCTGACCTCCCCAATCTCCTCCTCGCTTCCCTTAACCCTACTTCACGAAAACAGGCAGAGCAAAACCTACAAACACTCAGCGTTCAACCCAGCTTTCTCTCCGTCCTTCTCCGCCTTGTCCTCGACCAGTCGCAGGACCGCGCCATCCGGCTCGCCGCGAGCGTTTATCTCAAAAACGTCGTCAAGACACGATGGGAGGACGTGCGTATCTCCATAAAGCAAACTAAGCATGCCTGTCTGATCCTGATGTTCTTGATACAGGAAGAGCCTCCCGTACCAGAGGCGGACAAGACCGCTCTGCGGAGTGAGCTCATTCCAGCCATGATCGCGCTCTCGAACGCGTCCAGCAAGGCCATGCGTGCACAAATAGCGGAGGCGATATCCCTGATTGCGAGCAAGGACTTCCCGGAGCTGTGGCCGGATCTCATGGATGTGAGTTGTCCTCTCGCGCTGTGTTCCGTGGCACGCGGATCCTGTCTATGCTGTTCATGCAGAGCAGACGTCTGTATGCTTACAAAGGCACCTTGAAAGACGTGGTACCGCTTCTAGCCACCTCTGTTGGTTGCCTGTGGCTGCTGCTGCATATGCTTCTGTTGCTTTATGTTTGCAACGGAGACTGTGGCGGCCCAATCACGTGCCACCTGGGCATCTCTCTTACACGCTTCATGCAGCGATGAGCTTGATATCCAGTCCCGATCACTCAAAGCCGGCCTGCCGTGGCTGTGTCGTGGTTAACTACGAGGCGCCTTTCAAACTTATGGCTCCATGAACAGCTCCCGATCTCGGACGGGCCACCATTGTTGATTTTTTCGTGAGCACTAGAATGTGCACTGCCATGCCCGTCCATGCTGTTGCTTGTTGTTTACCGCTTCGAATTCACATGATCTGCGTCTGGCGGGACAGGCGATGCCATACAGAGCTTTTGTGCCGTCTATTGTCTCAGCATCACATCAATGGCAGATCTTTGATGTAGACTCCTCTGAGCGCTCACCTCGCAACTGAGCTTCCCGGGCACACTCGCAGTCGCGGGCGGTTGTGCCTCGAGTGCCTATCTCGTTCAATTGAGATGTCTCCTCGTCCTTTCAGAACGACTGGCTTTACATGTGCAGTCTCTATTCCAGCATACGCTGAGTCCAAGCGCATATCTTACGCCAATCTTGAGCTTCGGTGGTTTTGCTAGACTTCTAGATCGCCTCAAAGCCTACGCAAATCTAGTTGGAGAGTGTCCTTCTGAATGCAGACGATTTGCGATACGCTTTGAAGTCGTCTTTTCCTTGCGCTACGCGGCACCAATGCATTTCATCGTGCAGGATGGATCATCTCCCAGGACTTAACTGATCACCTCATTACAGCAACTCGTGCAATCACTCTCAGAAGAGAACTATGACGTGAACATAGGGGTTCTCGAGACTGCACACTCAATATTCCGCCCCTGGCGCTCAGAGGCACGCTCCGACCCCCTCTTCCTCACCATCAACTACGTGCTGGAACGCTTTGCGACGCCCTTCCTTTCGCTCTTCAACCATTCAGCGCAGCTGCTCTTCGCAGTGCCCGCGCCACCAAATCTCTCGCTGGTTGCGCAGGCGGTGGTATTGCTCGTAGATATCTACTATGACTTGACGTGCCAGGATCTACCACCGGCCATGGAGGACAACCACTTGCACTTCTTTGGGCCTCCGGATGGATTATTCATCAAGACGCTGACGCTAGAGCGCCGCGAACTGCAAGGAGACGTAGGTCATTGGTTTTGAGCCGTGTCCACTGAGTCTAACAACGCCATGCAGCTCGACGACACAACGCCGTCGCTATCTGCCCAGATCAAGACGGGGATTCTGGAAATCTGCGAGGTGAGTACCGGCGGGGCCGCGATCTGCTGTTAACTGACATTTTCGAAGCTCTATATCAAATTGTACCCGGAAATGATGCTGAATGCAGGGTCGGTGCCGGCGGTCGTGCAACAGGTGTGGCAGCTTGTCGGTACCGACCGACGTCTGAGCGTCGGCGACGACGGGGTAGGCTTCTTTTTCTTTTCACTATAGCCGCCACTTATACATGGGGCCTCTTGAAGCTTGTGTCACAGTCACTACGATTCATCTCCACCACGATCCGGACCGGGCACTATAAGGAGCTATTCGGGTCCCGCGAGACGATTTCACAGCTCGTGCAGGGCATCGTCGTGCCGAACGTCGGCTTGCGAGGCACGTTTTCTATCCGTTCCCCTGCACTGTGGCTAATGGATCTTACGGAACTCCAGAGCATGAGATCGAGCAGTTCGAGGACGACCCGCTCGAGTACATCCGTCTGGACCTCTCGCTGCCGGCGCTCGGCGGCGCGGGCGTGAGCGCGGACGCGATGACGCGGAGGCAGGCAGCAGCGGAGGTGCTGCGCGCTTTAGTGTCGTCTGGGTTTGAGGCGGACACGACCGAGGTGGCGGGCGCGTGGATTGGGCAAGGCCTGCAACAGTACAACGCGAAACCGGAGGTTAATTGGCGCGCGAAGGACACGGCGATCTACATCATGACTGCTGTCGCGACGCGCGGAAGCACAACGCAGGTGCGTCCTTATAGCTGATGAGATGTCAATCCATCTGGGCCGAGCGCTAACATACACTTCTAGCATGGCGTAACGTCGACGAACACGCTTGTGGACGTTGTGCAATTCTTTTCGGAACATGTCTTCCAGGACCTACAAGCTGAGGCGGGAAGTGTACACCCCATCCTCCAAGTCGACGCAATACGGTTCTTGTACACATTCAGGAATCAGGTGAGTGGCCTCTGATGTCGTCGGTGATCAAGTCATTGATTCAGCGTGTGCAGCTTGTCAAGGCGCAACTGCTATCCGTCCTCCCCCTACTCGTGCGCCATATCAGCTCAGAGAACTATGTTTGCTATACATATGCGGCGATCAGCATTGAACGGATCCTGTTCATCAAGCAGGGCAACCAATTGATGTAGGTCTTTCCGCTCGATAAATATGAAGCGCTCGCTCAGATATCTTAAATACGACAGGTTCACACAAGCTGACATCCACGAGCTTGCACCTCACCTCCTGGACGCGCTATTGACCAAGATTGAGAGCGCCGAAACAGCAGACAAAATTGCTGAGAACGAGTATTTGATGAGATGTGCGCGACTGGTATCTATATGCTGAGGAACAGAGACTGATTGACTTGAGTAGGCGCCATGCGTGTTATTATCACTGCCCGATCAACGCTCGTGCAGGGCTATGAGCAGATCCTGCTGCGGCTGGTCGCCATTCTTGGCGTGATCTCCAAGAACCCCAGTAATCCACTTTTCGATCAGTACATCTTCGAGAGCATGTCAGCTCTGATGAGGTGAGTCCATAGCATAAGTCGCTCCTAAGGTGTTCTCAGTGTATCTCAGATTTGTTGTCGGGGCAAAATCGACAACACTGCCGACTTTCGAACAGGCACTGTTCGGCCCCTTCACTATCATTCTGCAGCAGGATATCGACCGTAAGCTCCCTCATCATACGTCATCTGAATCGTCGCTGATCATTCTGATATGTCAGAGTACATTCCTTATGTCTTCCAGATCCTCGCGCAAATGCTCGAGTTACACACAACAGACGTACCCGCGGAGTACCGCAGTCTCCTTCCTTTCCTGCTCACGCCACCTGCGTGGCAACAAAAGGGCAGCATTCCCGGCTTGGTCAAGTTGCTCAAGGCGTTCCTTTCGCGCGATGCCAAGCAGATGGTCGCGGCGAACCAGTATCCTGCGGTGTTGGCTGTCGTGCAGCAGCGCCTCATCCCCTCAAAGCTGAATGACGCGTGGGGCTTTGAGCTCTTGCAATCTGTTGTGCAGCATATCCCACCGTAAGCTGAGATTGAAGCGCGCCGCGAGTTGATGACTGACACTAGTACAGATCAGAACTCAAACAGTACTTCCGCGCGCTGCTGGTCAACCTGCTCACGCGCATGCAGACCAGCAAAACAGACAAATACGTATACAACTTCGTGTACTTCCTCGCGTTCACGATGGCGCTTAACGTGGACGGTCTTGGTCCTGATTACGTGATCAGCTCAGTCGAGGAGATCCAACCTCAGTTGGTCATTTCCATTATGGACAAACACTACAGAATGTTGACACACTCCACCAGACTATGGTCACAAATTGTTGGCAATTTTGTTGCCCCACAGGCACCGCGTATGCCTCCAAAGGATCGCAAGGTCGTGGTCGTGGGTCTAACGCGGCTACTCACACAAAGCGTCCTGATGTTGCAAGAGCCCTCGGTGAACGCATGGTTAGTGGTTGTGCTGTATGCTTGGCCTTGCGTCCTGACCGTTCCTTCAGGCCTGCGGTATTCACTGCGCTCGCTACGCTCTTCCAAGAGCCCCAATACCTCACTAAGAAAGACGAGGTAGACGACCCCGATGCTGGTCTGACGGCCATCGACTTCGAAGAACAAACGGCGGGATACCAGGCAGCGTACTCACGATTGGCGGCATCAGAAAGTGTCACCGTTGATCCCGTAGCATATGTACGCGACCCTCGGGAATTCCTGGGCCAGGAAATGGTCAAACTCTCCCGGCAGGATCCTCGGATCAAGACATTGGTCGCCGCCGCAGATGCTACTGTCGCAAGGCCCTTCCTGGCGTCCTTGGCTGGTAGTGGATATGTCATCTAGCGTTGAGGGTAACGAGCCAAAGGCATTTTAGAGTACATACAATGTGATCGTCCTAGGAGTTCGTCTAAAAGCATTTCTGTCGTAGTTACTTCTCTGTTCATGTGTCCTACTCACTGTACCTACATACACACATCCTCCTCCCAAATCAGAATACCACCAGCGACATGTCTATGTCCCAGCCACATCTTTCTAGGCCGGGTTTTATCGCCTCGTCAATCATGGCGTTAGGGCCGCATACAAGGATCAGGGCATCTGGAGAAGGTTGGGGAAGGTGAGTGACCAGCATCGTATCCGTCAGTCTGCCAGTGCTGTGCTTCCAATCCTCTGGTGCGGACGTGAGGGTGTAGTGCAGGTGCAGTCGACCTTTGCCGTGGAGCGCATGCAGCTCGTCGAGCTCGGCCTTGCAGAGGATATCCGCTTCCGTCCTATTAGCATTGAGCAGCCACAGGCGCGTCTCATCTGATGGATCGTGCAGGACAGCGCGGAGGACTTGAAGGATTGGTGTGATACCTAGCAAAGCTTAAGAACTGACAGTGACAAGGTGAACGGTTCCACTTACCGCTACCGCCACAAATGAGCCCTAATTCCGTTACTTTCCTCGAAATGCCTTGCACAGAGACAGAGCCTCTCCCTTGATACATAAATTCCCCAATGGGGCCTTTGAGCTCGACGTTGTCACCGAGTGACAGCTGATGGAATCCCATGGTCATCTTCCCACCCGCAGGGAACTGCGGCGACGGATGATAGATCCTGAGTGTTTTCGGTAAACGACAGATCTTACTTGTATGAAAACTACGGACGAACTTCACTAAGAACTCAATACATCCCACGGCGTCGTGCCTCGAGACAGGAGTGTAGGCTCGCTGAACAAGGACCCCGGTGTCCTTCCGTTTGAGCCGGACGTATACATGGTAGCCGGTTGGAAGCCCCAGAGGCTGCTGATCGCTTCCGAGCGAGAAGCGGTACAGGTAAGAGTCGTGGTTGATTTGCTCGATATCGGTAAGGGTAACTGGCTTCCAGGTCTTTGGTTCTAGGAACACAGCGTTGGGAGACGACGCTGTTACAACATCCGTCGCCTTCTCGCTGTCCTCTAGGGTGCCGATGTGGTACTGCTGCACGTTAGAGTCGTCGGGCTCGTCGAATCTATGATCATACCTGCGCTAACTTGCGTTTCGCATCGAGCGAATGAATTGCCATGAAATCTTCCGTGGCGTCGTCTCCGGCCACCAAGAGGATCGAACCTGGTCCCCCCGGATGTTTGTCGAGATAGTCTGTGGCGTCGTATACTTCGCCGTGAACGGCAAACTGGTCAGGCATACCATCAGGTCAGTAATAAGACGTATATCAGTGCTGCGCAACCTGCCCAGGCCCTGTTACAGCTCTCAGACTTGAACTCGGACGCTGTGATCCTCCGGCGGATCGCAGGATTCGTAAGTTCAACCTTCGCGGCAGGTTCAGGGTCTTGCGCGGGGACATGTGCTTGGGACGGTTGCTCTCCAGATACAGGTCGCAGTATATCCGCGCCGGAGGATTTCAGAATCTGCATCCATGCATGATTAGGCTTCTGCGAGTGAATCGACAGTGTGGACATTACCTCCATCCAGCCCGGCGATGTGTTGCCCACGGGTGCGGGGTGAACGAAGCGGATTCCAGTGTCCGTTTTGTAAATAGCAACTCGGAACCACCTGCCGCCAGTCAGCGCCTGCGCGGTTCGCCTTGGGGACACCTACCAATTGTTTAACATTGATGTCGCGTTCACATACCTGGCGAGTATATATCAGTCGAGTGCGGTTGCGGAGGAAAATCCCACGTACATGTCGCGTGGCTGTGTATTCATGCTCTCGTCCATCGCTCGGACATAAATCCAGCTCGCGGAGGCCAGCTCCGCTAGCGGGATCTCATATGACCAGAAGCACCAGCAGCTGCAGCGTATGTGAGCTGCGGTGGCGATGCGAAATATGAGCCACGAACAAATATGTATCTCTCTCTGACAAGTCCAGCGTGCCGTACGTCTTGCTGGTATGCGATGTTGAGCGGTAGAGATCCTCAGGGTACTCGCTGCGACGTCGTTAGGACTACGGACAGAGCAACAGCCTATACGCCACTCACACGTTAGCAAGGAACCAGGATCGCCCATCATCAATGGAGATCTCCACGCGGTTAATCCGCCTGCCACCGCCGGCATATGCATACCCTCGCATCGTGTATGTATCTTTAGACATCTCAGAGAGATCTGGAGGAATAACTATCGATTCGTCGTGGGCAGGTTTGGTGATCGCACTGTCATCGTCCCCGCGACGTTTCGTGAACCGATGTCGAGCGACGAACTGAAGAGAGGCTGTACCTATTCACGTTAAGCTCGCTGCACCTCCCGGTCAGTACATAGTTGAGGTGCGGAACGAGCATCAAGCGCGTACGTGATCAGATAGCTGTCGTGCAAAGTTATTAGCACCTATGCCTGCGAGAGAAGTGTCTGGAACTGACCTGGGGTCGTACCACCAGCTGCTCTCTTCTCGTGCTCGTTCGGGCGACAACTGCATCGGCAAGACCTTGTTATCTGTGTCGTACGTTAGTCCTCCGTCCGTGAGTCTAGGCGTCACGAGGGGTACATACCATGGAAATGTAGCTACAAATGAGTTTGTCAAAAGACATCAAAACGTACGATCATACTTCCTTACATGATGTTGACTTTCACGATCGGAAACCTCTATCCGCGTGAGCCACTGTGTCGATCAAAGGGGCGTCAGAGTGCCGCAGTAATATTTCCTGACGGAAACTTACCTTCACAGACCTACCGCCTATTTGTCCGGGAACAACCAAGCGCACGGGGAAGCCGTGATCTGGCTCTAAAGGGACACCATTCATGGCCCAAGCTGTATATACGACCGTGAAGTTGTAGGAAGGAATTTGCACGAAAGAGAACTCTGCGTACCGATCATCATCCCTCTGTCTTTGCTCTTCGCCCAACTTAGCTTTTGCGACGTTCCATAAGGTCCATTGGGGAGTTTATCTGCACCCTCGAAGATAACATGTTTTGCGCGCCTTCGAATAGGTCTCACAGCATCAAGAATATCCGCTAAGTACACGCCGGTCCATAGAGCAGTAGACACTTTATTAGCACACAAAGACCCAATTATCAGTCAATGTCTGTGTAATTGGAACTTTTGACTGACGCACCTCCTGCGGAGCCCCAGTCAAATCCAAGGCTCTTTCGAACGACGTTCTGCTCCATGCGGCGGTTTCCCGCGCAGACCAGAGTGACGGGGAGTGTCACGACCTCAAACGACTCTTGGAGGTCTTTGAGAGAGAAGACACGCTCGCTCTCGACGAGGCCGTGCACGCGGATGATCCAATTTGCAAGCGTCTCTACATCTACCTGCGGGACGGCACCGTGGTTGCGGACGAAATGCAGGTGTGCGGGTGTGAGAAATCCCTGTAGATTCGCCGCAATCAGGCTGTGGACATGACGATATAGAATAGCTGTGGCTCACCGCCTCGAAAAGGTCAGGAAGCGGGGCCTCGGCGTTAAATGGATGTTTTCCTGTGAGACGGATCAGGTTTGGATTGCGCTTGACCCAGCTGTCCTGGGTTTTCTTGTCCTGGAGGCCGTGTCAGTAGAGCTGCCGATGTAAGTCGTTTATAAAGGACGCACCGCCTCGCATGGGTCTGCAGGTGTCCTGTCGACGGGCAAGCGGGGTAGCGGCTCAGGCAGCAATGCAGCACTCATGCCTGCACTTAGTTGCGCCTCGAGAGCGGAGGTAGTAGGCGTGATTTGCAGGGAAAGAGGCTTGATTGCTCCAGGCATCTCTTCGATGCCTGATACCGTCGTAGCCGTCGGACAAGCAGTCGGTATTCATTTTGAGATACGGAGAGGAAGCGGCAGTCGGCGCCGTTCTCATTGGTGCGATAACGACCCGCGCCTCGAGACAAGCGTTTGAACAACGTGTCGGAAGAAGCGGGGAATGCGGAGCGATCGTGATAGACGGCAATTTGGAATACGGTCAAAACTGACTCTACAGGGGTCAGGAGTGTTCTTCATGCGAATGCGATACAGCCGAGCAGTACATACACAGATAGGGACATCTACAACCCACCGCCAAAGTGGAGCCCGACACCCGGGATGCCTGAGCAGCCGATTAGACTCTACAGATACCTCATTACGTAGCAATAAGACACCGGTGACTTCTCGAGATCTCCTTGCGCAGGAACGCAGTCGTCAAGTCTATCATATAGCCAGGAAAATTACAGCATCGCTCGAGCCAAGCAGCCTTGCAACAGCCAATCCGAGTCATTTTGATCGTGATCGGGAAATCAATCACGACGAAAACGAAGGCACCGATCAGTGTTTATCCCGCGGCGGCTGAATCGGCACGATGAGTGCATTCAGGCCCTAGAATGCCGGCGGCGATATCGACACACGCGAATTGGCGGAAAAGGAACGACGTCGTCAGGGGGCTGAGGACGGGCGGGCAGGCAAGGGAAAGCGGACGTACGATCGCGAAGACGCCCGAGATCCAGAACGCCTTGCCGTAGGGCATGGGCTGCATGCGCCAGATTAGCGCGAAAATAACACCGCCAAGGTTGCCTACGGCCCCGACAATGCCCGTCTAGCGAAAAGAGAGGGGCGGATGTCAGCTTGGCGGTCCCGGCTCGTCATGCAGAACCAGAGCGCACCATGAAACCGTTCGAGTCTGCGAACACGACGTTAGAGCTCTGTAAACACACTGAATGGTATATCACGTACTAGGATTGCAGTGCGGGACGAGCGAGAAGTTGGCCCCGTTGGCCGCTTGCATGAATATGCCCATGATCACGAACATGACGATGACCACCGCGACTTGCCCACCACCCATGTCAGCGTCAGAGTCGCACAGTTATCTGACTGACTACCCACGCGAAGGCTTCTCTCCCCTGTCAATGTAGAGCCCGAGACCGAGCGACATGAATCCCGCAAGTGCGCCCAGAGCGAGCGTCAGGTACTTCTTGCCGGTGACCCCATAGCGACGGTAGATCAAATCGCCGAGGTAGCCGCCTGCAAGCGGTCGAAGGGTAAGGCCACCACTGGGAGAGTGCAGGATGTACGTACCAAGGGGCCGCGACCAGGTATTCATCAGTCCATAGATCGACGCAATCTGAAGTCAAAGTCAGCGTTGCGCAGCCCCGGGGCCACGATCGAAGACATACATAGCCCGCCTTAGTCTGTCCAAACGACTCGGACTTGTACATGCCGTAGAGCACGTTCGACAGGTTCGCGTCGATCGCGAGCTCGAAGCCAAACGTCGCTGTGTGCCGGCGGCGCTCAGCCTCGCATGCACCCGTTCGCAGAGAACGCCGACTTACTCAAGTACGCGAGCGTCGGCAGCCACGTCGCGGGCGCCATGAGCACCTGCGCCGCGACGTCCAGCGTCGTCCCCTGGTTCGTCGTCACGCCGATGCTGAGCGTGGTCTCGTCCGGCTCGGCGATCGCGACGTCCACGCTGACCTCCAGCGCCTCCTCCTGCGCTGCCGCCTTGTCGTGCGGCTTCCTCGGTGATACTTCCTTCTCCTGCCCTTCCTGAGCGACCTCCTCGTCCGCTCCGCGCAGCGAGAAGGGGCGGTGGCGGTCGGCCCACCGGCCGTTCGGGTGGTCCGTCCCGAAGAGGAGCGTGACGGCGGCCGTTGCGAGGAGGATGGGCACGGGCACGATCGCGAACGACGCTGCAGGAACGGAAACGCGGGTGAGCATTCTGCGGGCGCGGAGCGGCGAGAGGAGGGGAACGACGTACCTCTCCACGCGACGTGCTTCGCGAGGCCGTCGCGCAGCAGCGCGTCGTACACCGCGAGCATGATGATGAACGTGAACCCGCCGCCCGAGTTTCCCCAGCCGCCCGCGAGCGCGTTCGCGCGCCCGACGACGTTCGTGTCGAAGAACGCGGACGTCCACGCCTGGCAGGGGACGAACGTCCCGCCGAGGATCCCTGCGCGCGGTGTCAGCCCGGGTGGAAGCGCAGAGCGGGAGGGAGGGGCAGACCGATGAAGAAGCGGACGACGTAGAGCCCGTTCGCGGAGCTGATCGTGCCCGCGAGGCCAGAGGGGATGGCGCCGATGATGAGGATGCCGGCCATGACTCTCCGCGGGCCGTACCCTGTGCGATGCTCGTTACTTGTGTGGTGCGATGTGCAGGAACGGTACGTACAGTCAACCAGTGGGCCGACGATGACGCGCACCAGGAGGGTCGAGCATAGCGAAATGATGTTGGAGTTGCCTGCACTCTGTAAGTCGGACCTCGAAATTAGCGTATGCGAGAGATCAGCGCGCACCGATTTGTGCCGTCGTCAGTTTGAGATCGGTCTTGACCGCCTCCGGAGTCAATGGCGAGAACGCAAACCAGGAGAGGCTAGCGGGGTAGTGTAAGGTTGTAACGCCTCAGCACAATACGTGTATCTGACGACATACAATGCAACCCAGAAACCGAGCCATGACCTGCGCGTTCGAGTCGAAGTATGAGTATAATGCACGCAATGGTGTAGAAGTCGCGTTCACAGACTCACAGATGGAAGTTGAGTGCGTACTGGCTCTTCAGATGGAGAAGCGGCAGAGTGGTACACTTTCCATTGGCGGGGTTGACATGGACTTGGGTCAGTGTCTTCCAGACGTTCATGGTCGCAACAGTAGACACGTCAAACGCAAATCCACGCAGGTCTCACGTTCAGTTATAAGGCTGCCGCCAATATTAACGGCGTCCATATCTAAGCCCCTTCTTCAAGTCAATAGGCGCTCATCCTTGAAAGTACGTGATGCGCCCTGCGGGACAGATAGGTTATGACAGCGCCGGGCGATAAGAGGAGAGGCGGTGTCCAGAGATAAGAGATGTGCCTAGTAGCCTGCGGCCCGCGCTTTACTTATCTGCGACATGACTGGAATCCCCTGAGCGGGTGGGTATACAGTTTTTTCTGTCTGTGCGGGGTTTTGAAATGGAAGGCACAAAGATCAGAACGAGCCCTGTGTTGAAGGAGAACCTTGTGTGATCGCGCCCACGTTGGACCGTCCGAGGCGCCCCGCAGCTCGCATTCATCTATAGCGCGCTCGTGAAGCTGCAGACGCAGAGCTGTGTTGTGCACCCCCGAGAAGACGAAAGCAAGATGGCAGCAGAGACACAGCGGAAGACAATCTTCGTGGTCGGCCTGGGCATGGTCGGCATCGGTGGGTCTGTTTGTTTTGTCACGTGTATTGCACCCTGACGGCCTGTGCAGCGTTTATCGAAAAGGTGCTGAATCTGGACGAGCGGGGACAGTACCGGATTGTCACTTGCGGGGAAGAGGAACACCGTGAGTCGACCTAGCCGAGAACAGAGGCTGATGCGCCGCCACCGCCGATCGTGATCGCTGATGCGCTGATGCGTTTCCCCAGTCGCGTACAATCGTGTCGCCCTTACCGACTTTTTCCAACATCGCTCCGTCGAGAAACTCTACCTAAACTCAGGTGCCCTTGTATATCCTTAGTAACGTCTATCGACGCTTATACCTTCACCTTTCTCTCTCTGTAGCACAATGGTATGCGGAGCAGGACCCAGACCGTTTCACCTTCCACGTCGGCGAGGCGGTCACCTCAATCGACTCCGAGGGCCACAACGTCACCACTGACAAAGGCAGAGTGATCAACTATGACTACTGTGTACTCGCTACTGGCTCCTCCGCAACAGTCCCTAGCTACGTCGACGTCAACATCCCAGGAGTATTCGTCTACCGAAACATCTCCGACATGAACAGGCTCCTCGCGTATGCCGACAAGGACGACATCAAAGGAAGCAAAGTAAATTACACACCACTCTCCTTGTGTGCACACATTGGCTGATACCTCTCGCAGGCGGCCGTGATCGGAGGCGGTCTGCTCGGCCTCGAAGCTGCCAAGGCAGTCTACGACCTCGACACCATCGGCGACGTCGCCATCATACACCGCCAGGCATACCCGCTCTCGCGCCAGCTCGACGCGCACGGCGGCGAGATCGTCCGCCGGCGCATCGAGGCCCTCGGCGTTGCCTTCCTCGGCAACACGTCCATCGCGCGCATCGAGACCGACGCCTCAGGCACCCTTTCCGCACTCCACCTCTCCGACGGGACGGCGCTCCCGTGCCGCGTCGCGATCTACTCCATCGGGATCACGCCGCGCGACGAGCTCGCGCGCGCAAGCGGGATCCGGTGCGTGCCCGCCGCGCACGGCGTCGTCGTGGACGACCTGCTGCGCACGAGCGCGCCCGACGTGTTCGCGATCGGCGAGTGCGCGAGCTGGCGCGGGAACACGTACGGGCTGATCGCGCCCGGCGTCGAGATGGCGGACATCCTCGCGTTCAACTTCACGCAGACGGAGACCGCCGTGGGCGGCTTCCGGCCGAGGCAGATGAACAACCCGGACTTGTCGACCAAGCTCAAGCTCATGGGCGTCGACGTGGGTGGTATCGCGTATATGGCTACGTTGTGATGCTCATCGGCGCTGGCAGGTCGCTTCGTTTGGGGATTTCTTTGCGGAGCAACGCCAGCCAAAGACCCTCACGAAGACCTCTGTGTCGCTGCCCGCGCAAACATCCACAGAAGCAGAATCCGTCTCGATCACTCGCGAGAAGACCAGCTCAGGCAAGAGCGTCTGGGAGGTCACCGCACCGTCCACAGAGGCATCGTTAACAGTCACCAAGGAGGCCAGTCAAACAACCTCTGACAGGCCAAGATCGCCGTCGGAGAAGCCAATTCGAGATGCATCGTCGCCCAAGAAACGGCGTCACGGCGTCGCTGCGGCAGCGGAAGGTCCGATCGAGACCCTGACGTACCGTGACCCCTTCGCTGGTGTGTACAAGAAGTGCGTCAACTATCATATCCATATGATTTCTCTTCCGTCTGTGTTGACTAGCGATGACGTCACTCTAGGTACATCTTCAGCGGCGACGGAAAGTACCTTCTCGGAGGCATGATGGTCGGCGATACGTCTGACTACATCAAGCTCGTCGCCCTCGTCAAGAAAAAAGTGCGTTACTTCCTTCGTCTCACTTTTCTCCGCCCGCTGACGTTAGCATTACTTGCTTTCAGAAAGCCCTAGACGTCCCGCCCTCGCAGTTCATCCTCGGCAATGGCAAGAATCAGGACGACGCCGGCGCTGACCTCGACGATGATGCCCAGATTTGCAGCTGCCACGTACGTCTCCCGATATGTCATGACTGGATGCTGCATGTGCTTAGCGTGGCGCATAGAACGTGACCAAGGGCGACGTTGTCCAGTGCATCAAGAACGGCGCTCAGACTCTGAACGACGTGAAGAACAAGACCAAGGCGGGGTCTGGATGCGGAGGATGTGCGCCTCACACCCTTGTTCGCTCGCCCAATCTTTCTCACTTTCTGTCCCAGGCGTGCCATTCATGACGAGCCTTTTCAAGGTAAGCCCTGAGCGCTCTCATCCATGGCCTGGCACGCGCTGACGCGCATATTCTGGCGGCAGGCGGAGATGAAGAAGGCTGGGAACGCCGTCAGCAACAACCTCTGCCCGCATTTCGCCCTGTCCCGCGCTGATCTGTTCAACATTGTCAAGTACGCCCTCCTTCGCGCTGAGGACCGCAGATAACGCTGACGAGGGACGCAGGATCAAACAGCTGAAGACGTTCCCGCTCGTCATGGAGGCGGCCGGCGTGCGCAAGGACTCTGTCGGCTGTGAGCTTTGCAAGCCGGTCGTGGGGAGCATTCTGTCCTCGCTGTGGAACGAGCACGTCATGAAGCCGGTGCACCATGCGTAAGTTGCATCCGTTGCATGAGATTGGACGCGGTATCTGACAGATATGCGCAGAAATCAGGATACGAACGACCGGCAAGTCGCCGTGTGGCCCGGGTGTCTTGAGCATATCCAGACTGACGTTCGCCTAGCTTCATGGCCAATATTCAGAGAAATGGTGCGGCAAAAGGCATTATCGCCCTGCGTGATCGAAATTGACCTTCGATGCAGGAACGTTTTCCGTCGTCCCACGAATTGCTGCAGGCGAAGTGCGATTTCGAATCCAATTTCCATGTGCTGCGTCATTGACTCGTCCCTGCGCATAGATCACGCCCGACAAGCTGATAGCCATTGGTCAAGTCGCCAAGAAATGTACTTCGCCTTCTCGTGACGTCTGTCACAGCATGCTAATGACCCACCGCAGATGGATTGTACACCAAGATCACCGGCGGCCAGCGTGTGGACATGTTCGGGGCTCAGAAGGCCGACTTACCTTCCATATGGAAGGAGCTCATCGATGCTGGCTTCGAGAGCGGGCATGCTTATGGTGCGCGCTAGATCTCTTGTGCGCGTTGGAATTGAGCATCATTCTTCGTATAGGTAAGGCCTTGCGTACTGTCAAGTCGTGTGTCGGCACGTCATGGTGTCGCTACGGCGTTGGCGACTCTGTAGCTCGTAAGTCGTCTCGTTCTGCCATTCACTTCAGCCCGTTATGACCTCGTTGAAGTTGCTGTGCAGCTCGAGGACCGCTATAAGGGCATCCGGTCACCGCATAAACTCAAGGGCGGCGTGAGCGGGTGTATCCGTGAATGTGCCGAAGCCCAAGGCAAAGACTTCGGGTTGATTGGAACAGACAAGGGCTGGAATAGTGCGTGTTCACCACTCCCTAAGTGTACCTGATCGCCAAACCGTGGCCGCAGTCTTCATTTGTGGCAACGGTGGTGTCACCCCACGACATGCCACGTTGTTTGCCAACGACGTACCGCCGTCCAAGGTAATCACAATCCTTGATCGCTTCCTTATGTTCTACATTCGCACGGCGGATAAACTCATGCGGACCGCCCGTTGGCTGGATGAGATGGAAGGGGGAATCGAGGTATGAGATTCGATGGATTATATACCATCAGATTGTGGTCTGATGGCGCACCAGAAACTGAAGCGGATCCTCCTTGATGACGAGCTCGGTATCTGCGCAGACCTCGAGCGCGAGATGCAGGAGCTTGTAGGCACGTACTACGATGAATGGAAAGCTGTCGTAGACGACCCGGAGCGACAGAAGCAATTCCGGCAGTTCGTCAACACCGTACGTGTATGTCTTCCGTGGCCAATCTGTATATTCTGATCGTAAGCCAGGATGAGCGGCGTCCACAAGTAGAGGACATTGTCGAGCGTGGACAACCTCGCCCTGCCAACTGGGCCAAGAGCTTCCCTGCCACCCACATTCGTGAAAGCGCAATCAAGACTCCAAAGACCGAGTGGAAGTGGAGGAAGATGGCCAAGCTGCAAGATCTCACCCCGAGCGATGCGGGTACAACGTATGTTTGCATTCCGCCTCTTAGATAATCTCGGGCCTCATCCAGATGTAGGTCTGCCGCAGTCAAGTACGGCGATAGTCAGCTCGCTATTTTCCACGTCCCCCGGCGAGGATACTTCGCTACGCAGCAGGTAATGATTCTTGTTTGGACATCTACATACGAGCGCACATTCAGAACACGTGTCACAGATGTGCCCGCACAAACGAGCCTTCGTCCTGGAGCATGGAATCGTTGGTGATGACCCGTCAACAGGAGCACTTTATGTATCATGTATGCTTGCCAGCTTTATGTATGATCCATACACTGACGAATTCTCATAGGTCCCATGCACAAGCGTAATTTCACACTGAAGTCAGGCGCATGCCTCAACGATGATGCGTACAGCATTCTCTCTTTCGATGTCATGGTTGAGGGCGACGATGTTTTGTTACTCCTCCCCGAAGCGGAAGAATTGGACTCAGTGATCGGCACGAGCAAGTGGATGGTCCGCCATGCAACAGCAGCACTCGTCGACGGTGGTGTAGAGATCGTCGGACCGGAGGAGGGCGGCTGTGGCGGGATGGACAAAAAGCTAGATTGGTGAGGCCGCTGTGGTCTCGCGTTGGCAATAAAATTCATAACGACAGTAGTTAAGACACTTTGTACATCATTACTTACTCGTGTAATACATCCCACCCCTAGGAATTAGTATGTCCGTCATTGTACAACAGGCATCGCTACGGTTCATCCTCAATAAAGATACGATCCACGCCCTCCCAGGACGCTGGCTGTTCCTTCTGCTTCCCTTCCCACACCTTATCTCGTTCTAGCCAGTACTCAAGTTCATTGTTGATCATAGAGGGAGTCCAGACCCTCTCGCCGGTATCCGGCTCAGTCTGTGCTAAGAACCAGCGCGGTTTGTGAGGAGGCAGGCGTCCTTCCTCCCGCGCACGTCGTGTTGCACGCTGGTACTCCTCTTGCTTGTTCTTCAGGTCGTTGGCGCGTTCGTACTTGCCCAGCTCGAACGCCCTCTGATCTGGACGCAGGCGGCAGTCTGTGGGTGCGACATATGGCCCTAGTGTGTCCCCGCAGTCATTGAGGGTGATCGCGAAAGGCGTCAAGTTAAAGGGCGCTGGGGGCTTCTCGGAGTTGCGCCAAAGCAAGATGTACTCCATGCTGGCAGCCGGAGAGCTAGGTCCGCTCACTTTGACATCGGGGTGAAGCTGCCCGATACCGCTGCCTACTGAACGCGCCACTAATTGACTGTTCCAGCGACCGGCAATCTCGTACGTGACATTTCCCTCCGCATCCGCCACGTAACCCGAGATCTCAAAGGCGTCTTTGCCTCGCCAACCACGAGGCTTGAAGGTCAGTACACACTTGTCCTGGGTACGATGATTTGTGATCTAAAAGGAGGTCAGGAATGTCTCATATCACAGCGTGCTGTCGATCAATGCTTACCACCATGTCCCCATAATGATCGATTGTCGGAGACCCGAGGATGAAACCCGAGATATTCGTGGTGACCTTCTTCCAGCTGTAGTGTTCGATGACCTTGCCTTCAACATGAGGCCCCTTAGCTTTCGGATACCCTGGCGCGCGCGTCTCAGGCAAAAGTAGTTCTGCATGAGCAATTCCAGTAGGCCGGATCTCGAAAGACTTGCCCATGAACTTGTTCTGCGCATCAACCTGATGGTGTCCCGTCAGATCACGTCCATGGAAGCAACAAATTGGATGTACCTCGCCATAATAACGCCAATGCGGGGACTCTGCCCAGCAAGCTGACATTGGTGGATGATGGCTGACTTGCTCCGACATGTAGCGATAGTCCTTATCCAAACGGACGTACTCGAAGGTCTCACCCTGATAGCAAATTCAGTGATTGGTCAGAGGGCGGGTTAATTTGGCTGACTTACCAGCATAGGATTGAAAGGCTTGGCTATGCGTCCAATCGTTGATGAGTAGTTGGACATTGCAAACGCAGCGACAAAGGCTATCCGCTTCTGTGGATCGTTCTCGGCATATGCAGCGTCGACTTGTCCGGGCCCTTGCCTTCAGTTCCACGAAGCTCAGCACGAAGCAGACACTTACGGCACTCAGAGAACTCCATATCTTCAGCCTACACACCCCATCAGTATCGGTGTAGCGCAGAGCGCTCAGAGCGCATATAGGCTCACCATCCGTTGCAACATGCTGGTAGGCTCATTGAAGAAGACAGGAAAGGAGATCTTTGTCAGATCCTTCCCAATGCTATTCTTCAACACTGCCCACAGGCTCATTGGCGGCCGGTTGTCAGTGTCAATTGCCAGCCGCTCACGCAGCTTCAGGTACCCCTGATACTGGTTCCTGTGCACCGTTATCCAGAGGTGGTCGTCGTTCGACAGCAACGACTTGTTGACGACGAGGTTTGGCAGGTTATTGGTCTCGATCGCGTCGAAGAACTCGTCCTCTTCGTCCGTATCCACGAATGCCTCCGCTTCTTGGAAGCCGGGCGAGGGTGGCGCCTGGCGGACGCTCGAAGCAGATATCGCCCGGATTGGTGACCTGGAGGCCTGCTGCGACAGCGGCCGGCGCGCGACCATCAGCGGACCCTTCGGGGTAGAAATCGACTCGGGAGACGCGTTGAGAGCGCCCGGCGACGGCGCGTCACCCGCAGATGCTTCCGAACCCGCGAGCGCGAAAAAGCCGTCGCCTTGACTAATCGTGAGGAAACTGGCGTCGAGCGTGCGGCTCCGCCTCCGGAACCGCATGCGGAGCTCGTCCTCCATCTGCTGGCCCTCCTTCACGACCGCCTGCAGGCTCTCCTCCCACACGTTCTGCCGCTCGCGCTCGCGCTCGAGCGCCGTGCGGTACCACTCCTCGCGCTCGCGCACCATCTGCACGTACTCGCCCAGCATGCCGTGCATCGACGCGAACGTGTCCTCCACCGCGCGCTTGAGCTCCGCCGCCCGCGGGGACTCGTTGCCACCTGGGACCTGCGAGAGGAGCTGCGAGGTCAGCTCTACCTGCGCGACGAGCGCGTTGCCCTGCAGCTCGAACGACCCTCCATGCGGAGGGCCCTGTTCCGTCGACTCGGCCATCGAAGAATGCTCCTGTTCGCGCTCATGCTCGTGGTCCTCGGGCTCGGGCGCGTCCTTGTCGGGCGGCTCCTGCACCTGTGTGTTGTCGTCGCCGGACACATCGTCTGCCGTCGACCCGAAGCTCCCGCTGACTATACTCTTCACACGCGCGACCGTGCCTTTCGACGCCAGCCCCCTGGTGGTCCCACTGTACGCCGTCGCATCACTCTCGCCGCTCTTGCGCTCGCCCTCCGCCTCTCGGCGCGCCCACTGCATGCTCGCTTGCAGCGCCTGTGTCCATCGCGCGGTCTCTACCCTGTGATTCGCCTTCAGATACCACTTTTGGACGCCGTGGTGCCCGCGCGACGGGCTCGAGTGCACCTCGAAGCGCGTACCCGCGCCGCCGGGTGACACATGCAACACCGCGGTCTTCATGGAGATCGATCCGCGGCACGCGATGCCCTCGTCGTCCTGATGGCGGAAATCTGCCGAACAGTGAGTGCTATGCTCAACAAGCGTCCCAGGGAAGACCACTTGCATGAGAACGCGCCGTTCTTGAGGACGAACCAGCGGGTGTTGTAACCTTTGGCAACATTCGTGTACTTGTTGAGGTATCCCCGCAGCTCAGGTGGCTCGGTGGAGGCCTTCGCCAGGAGCGACGTGTCTTGGTTCGTGACTAGCTCCCAGCACGATACCTATCAGCGACGTCCGCTCGCCAGGCACTAGCATACGCTCACATTGCTTGAGGAAGACCTTCACGCGCTCATCTTTCCCGGCGCTCTCCGACACCGTGTGTCCTTTGCGGTCACGCGCAAACACGTCCGCGCCCGCACGCACAGCGAGCTCGATTAGCCGCAGGTCTTTCCGCCGCGCGGCTTCGTGCAGAAGGGTTCGGCCGGAAGACTCGTCAAGGTACGAGAGGTCGACGTGCCGGATCCGCGGCGAAGAGAGCAGCTTGATAAGAGCGCCCGGTGGGGCCGCATTAGACGGAGATAGTATGTAAGTCCTCAGGAGAGACCGATACGACGCCGTAAGGAATGTGCGTGAATCTGTACAGACGCATCAGTTCACTATGTCTTCGTAAGGTATGTGCTTTATTCGTTGGTGCTCTGGGTCTGATTGAAGACATTGGCCTAGAGCCAAGTCGGGGTGTTGGGACCTAGGACTGCCAGTGAAGAGAGCATCCGAGCCCTGCAAGATGGGCAGACCAAGTACACCCCATGAGCACGCTGCCAAAGGGCACCACGACCAGCCTGTCGTCATACATAGAGATCGCAGGGAGTCGTCCCTTCGGAAAAAGCACACCGTGTACATGCACGAACGGTAACCAGCGCAGTGAAGCCACGCGCGTTTGCCGTAAACGCAATCGACTCGCATTTCCGCGGAGTGGTCTGCAGCTGCCCACAAGCAGCAGCACTGTACGAGGAATGTACCAGCGTAATTGGTAGTACTCACCGTGAATAGCGCGAACCGTGTCCTTGCCCTTGGCAACCTCCAGGCACGTCCTGCCCTGAGCATCCCGGAGCGTGTCATCTATTCCGTCCTGTTCCAACAGTAAGCTGACGACGTCCGCGCGCGCGAGAGATGCTGCGAGATGCAATGCGGTCGTTCCGGAGCCGGGTGGATGCACCGCGCTCGGCGAGATGGCGCGGTGAGAGAGGAGAAGAGTAATAGTGTCGGCTGCAAATGTATGGGCTGCTGTACAATACCCAGAGAATGTGGGGACGCACTGGAAGCACAACGGATGGCCAGATGAAGAGCTGCCGCGCCGAGTTCGCTGTCGCCGTCCACTGACTTGCGGCCGTCCTTGCTCAGTTCTGTGAGGAATGTATGTATTCGAGCGGGGTCGCCTGTGGTCAATGTGAGTGATAAATACGCGTAAATCTATCGTGAATGACAGACCGCTCCGCAGGGCAGAAAGTAACTTGATTTGGTAGAGGTAGTCCGTTCCTAGAGCGAAATCAACAATAGCAGCTTCGTATTGCATTGTATCAGCGCACCCGCATCTTCTCGTGCCATTTTCAGAATCGAGGACTTGGGTCAAGTCATAAGTTTCGGGGGCAAGCTCGAGGAGGAACAGGCGAACAAGAACGCCCTCAGTCCCGATCGTGCGTGTAGCCCTAGAATAGGGCTACCTCTTTCGGGATAAGCTACCCTTATATGGTCTTTCTAGGAACAACGTCGGACTTTGGCTTCGTCTCCTGAGCGTTCCTTGAAAGTGACGCATTCGAGCGGGATCTATTTCAACTGTTTGCGCAGTCACCGTCGAAGTGCTACAAGACAAGTATACATTTCAATCATCATCCTTCAGAATCTGATTTTTGCTTGGCTCTATGACGATGCCCGAGACAGGCGGCTTGGGGACGCCATGTTCATGGTAGAGCATGTTGTCGGTCACTTTGGAGACCATCGTCAATATCTCGATCTGTGACTACACAACATTATCAGTGTAGCCTAAATATGTTCAGTACTGGCGGTCACTTACTGCTTGATTCCCTTGCGCCTGAGCGCTCGTCACTCTAGGAGAGAGCTCCATAGACACAATCTCGTGAACTCCATACCTCCGGCGACTTCTCCAGCGTTGACGAGCATTTAGCCTATCAGCTTTTCAGTCTATCATCAACACCTTATAGCAAAGCACAAACGTTGCCAGGAATGTGATCGTATGCACTATAAAACACGCGAATTGTGAGTGTATTATGAAGAATTTGCTACTGTATTGTCACACGATTGCATTGCACCTCGATTAGACCAGCAAAGGAGAGACTCCCCTTGTGTAGCTGAAACTGCCTCTCAGGACGTAAGTGCTACGGATATCGACACCTAAACCCTTGCCACGCACGGTAATAACAGTCGCCAGCGAAACAAACCTACAACAAAGCAATAAGCATATTTTGACTAATTCAGCAGCAGTGATGACCTCCTACATGGTCAGAGCTCCAGTGTTAACCACGTACATCTGGATCCACTTGATCATACGGTCTGTGCTAGAAATCACGTTCAACACTATGCAACGGCGAGATGAGCGCGTATGATTATCCTCACGTATTGAACCCAGTACGGCTTTGCCGCAGATTGAGAATCAAAATCGACGCAATGATCAGATCTACTGTCGCTGCAAGGATCACACTGCAAGTTCCGAAGCCCTGCAACGGGTATGTCTGTTAGCCAGAAACTTTCACGAGATGGGGCAAGGAATACATTGATGGGTTGATGTCACGCACATACGTCATCTTTGTGTCTCGGTAAAGTTTCCAGCTGCCTAGCTTGAACCCGGATAATGCAGTCGGCATGCGACTTTTGCACAGGCGAATGAATTCCCTACATGTAGCCTGCAGCAACTGGAATACGACCACGATTAGTAGGTGTCAGAAGAGAATCTATGTCATAGTACCCACCAAGGTCTACGGCTGATTGCAGTGAGTCAATAAGTACTGAATGGGCAATAGATATGTCGTTGACAACTTATACACTCGAGATACGAGCAAGATGGCCTGCATGATTGGTTACATTCAATACCTAGGCCTTGATGATTGACCTCGCGACATTACCAGAATGATTGTCATAGCGGTGTTGTGTCTGCTCACTACGGTAGAGTTGTTAGACGAAGGAACAGCACCCCAGGTACACGACCCACGCACGTATCCAAATGCGCCGAATTAAGAACCTGTAGAGGCATGATCGTGGTGTATCACGCGAGAACTCGATTGTCGATAGAACCTACCCCTGAACAATCGCTGTGTTGAGGATCTGCACGGATTGTAGATCATGTATTGTTTGGGACGTATCGAGACAATTTGAACACACCGCTAGGACCACTGATGTCTAATGCATGGTACATGGTATTAAGCGACTAAGCACAAAACTTCATACTCGCAGATCGTACTGCATAGCTCCTGTTCCATTATATATGAAGCTATCCACAAGTACCGGAGAGTGCCACGTACCACACAATAGTTTGTATCTTTTCTATGTCATTGAAATCGATGATGAGATATTCGTACATCGCGGCAAAGCTAAAACCGGTATTTAGAGTCTCCATGATCCTGTGGAGCAAAGCCGCTGAATAATTTTGCAGGTGGTGATTAGAGTAGAGTAAACGCGACTTACATCGGGATAACAATCGTCCACCGTAACCGCTTTGAGTCGTTTGGGTAGTCCCACCAATACGCGTATGCTTGTGTGATCGCAACGCCGTACAACCTGCCCAACATTGATCTCGAACGGATTGTACAGAAGGATAGCAACAAGATGCTTCGTACATGATTGCCAGGAGGACCTCGATGAAGTACCCTCCCGCGAGAGTCTCAATATCGGTGGCCATTGTCAGATCCGAGAGATGCTAGACGGGCGGGTGATCAGCGCAGACGGCGGCACTAGTATGCACTCATGTTTCTATTGCCAGCATATGTCTTTCGGTATATGTAGAGACTGACGTATAACGATATAAAATGATAGATAGGTACCGCTAGAAGGTGACAGCTCACGTACCTGAGACACAGGCGACACGGAGTCACCGGGGCTCACGACTCACGGGAGCCGCTCACTATGTGGCAATTGTAAAATCGCGAATACGGTTTAACAGCATATCTCGTAGGCATCGCTATATTTCTGATACGTCACTTCCGAACAACATGACTGCCAAGTGGACAGTCCTCGAAGCAACTGACACAGCATATCAAGAACATCTCCGCAGTAACGTATGTATGCAGCCGGGGTGCTTACCTGACCTCAAGCAGCGGGCGGCAGTCAAGTCGAAGCTGAAAAGACACAATCATCTCACCTGTAATGACACCGTTGATATGTCACTACCCGCGATCCTGAGACTTCAAAAAATCTGTCTCGACTCTCGAACTACCAGAGCCGGAGCATGAAGGTCTCAATCTCATCACGATGCACAGAGTTTTGGCAATGAGACTTACAACCTCAAACACTACCTGTTATGTTCCTAAATTGACACACGCCAGAGTTGGAGAAGCTATAGAGAATTGTGGAGTCATCTTTCCCATGTCACAGCGGTGTTGTCGGACTCGCTAAATCAGGGAAGCCACGCTTACCGCCTCCTGGCAACTTCGCCACTGCGCGATTGATCACCCGGCAGACAGCGACTAGAGCGCGACTAAGTCCGGACTCGGAGACTACAATCACAAGGATAGAAATGTCAAATCATTCGCGGCAGGTACACTCCTAGTGAGTTTACGGAGCACACCTTACTTTTAAATGTATGTCAATGCAGCTTCATCTCCATGCTCTCAGCATTGATACCGTGTATAACAGTCCGATGTTCATTCTGGACGAAGTGGCCTTGCGGACTAATAGCAGAGGTGGCGCAACCCGGAATATCGTAAGCTTACAGTCGTTTGCAGAACACTTCTCATGACGCATAGAATGTAGTATCTGTCCTTGACAATCTTCCCACGCCACTTCCGGCCAGAGTACTGAGGTTGGTCGGCGTCCAAACTCCTCACAGAAATAAGGGTGGTCACAGTACGGATTCCAATGCGGATTCCGAGCAGATCGAGGCACAGACTCCGCGCTGAATTTCGTGCGTCAGTTGATGTCCGAGCGCTGCCCTGAGGCTTACATAATGAGAGCAGACTTCTCAATTTACCGCAGGTAACTCCTACCGTGATGTGGTAATGATATATACCTACTGCGGTCTGTCGATCAAGTAAGGCCGTGACCGTCTCGCGATCTCATCGTCTCATGAACACTGCCCTTCGTAGCTCACACTATAGCTCACCCGGCTTCGCAGGATGATCGCGCTCTGTGTCAAACCGTGATACGCATTTCTGCAACGTTTCATTCATTGATTCCCCAGAGACGGGTAATTTGATAATGAACTGACTCTGCGCTGTCTGCTCATCTAAAAAGCCGAGTATTACCCACAGACCCGCATTCCAAATCGTCCGCCTGAACTCAAGGAAGTGGAAGGGATGGAGAATTGTAGAAGTTGTTTCGTATCATTAACATCCGTATACATCTGGCGATGGCAACGCTATGGGTACATGCTATTATGAAAAGCCAGTTAGTGTGCAGTTGAATCAAGGCCCAGAACAGTGATAGTGGCAGACCCAAATTAGTACACGATATCTAGTTGTATATCCTCTCGAACTATCATCGACTGACTTGGTGTATGTGTCCATGCATAAACCATTCTCAGTTCTACCAGCCGCGCTTCCAGATATAGCCGATTGCATAGAATATGATTGAGCGACCATATGATGCTGTAGCAATGGTTGGTCATTATCTCGAAGGTTACTTAATCAGCACGTACAAAAGGGAGGTGAACGTCTGGCTAGCCTGTAAAAGATATGATCAAGATATGATCAACACAGAACGACGACTGAATTGCCGTTGCATACATTCTCCAGCATATTTTGTATGAACGGGATGAGACGAAGTCCTGCAACATCATAACTTCTTCCTGACTGTATGGCATAATATCTGATACACACCTAACACTGCCTGCGAGCCGATTAGGATCAGGGTAGGAACAGTGTGCATAGAAGGCTTACCAGAAATGCGAGAAACCCATCACGCTTCAAGTTGTTGACAATCTCTGCGTCGTTTCGGCGGGGCCGGCCCAGTGTGCTCACGACGAGAAGAGCGATCACATGAAGATCAAAGAGAGCCT
Organism: Postia placenta MAD-698-R-SB12; assembly: GCF_002117355.1. Lineage (NCBI taxonomy): Eukaryota > Fungi > Basidiomycota > Agaricomycetes > Polyporales > Adustoporiaceae > Rhodonia > Rhodonia placenta. The sequence continues at coordinate 4,093,555 of NW_020169832.1, read as the reverse complement.
TGTAGATCATGAGAAACATGGAAGCATAACACTAGAAATACATACCATTCCACCCAACACAACTGTGAGGTAAGTCGAGTTCCCGAGTACGCATGAATCTATGGCTGCCGAATAGGTGATGCCGTCTGGAGCAACCGTCAATCTCCACGAGTGCGGCATAGATAAATGAAAACTATTACCTCTGTTTGCCTGAATGACGAAGAGGACGACAAATGCCGTTGTCAAGCTGTAACATGCAACAAACCCGCCAATGAGAAGTCTTTTAGCAATCTTGCGGTTGTCCCATAGGCTGTATACCCGAAGTATTAATGCCACTTGAGGTCTTTCAGTTGGCTAAATCTAATGAGTTTAAGTGTCGTGAGGCTTACATTGAGAGCCTCCGATGCTGATCGTCCCGTATATTCCCATATAGAGTACTGTATTATGGCATCTACGGGCTTTACAGTTGGCAACATATTTCAAGTCAATTGGCACTTACATCTGGGGACAAGAAGATGCATGACAAAGAAATCAGAGAAGCACGGTGATAAATGGCGGGAAGTCACATACCGTATCGGACAAAGGTCTTTTCACTCCACTGAAGACTGGGAAAATGAGTACGTGCTGCATTATGTGAGGCGCTGCGTGGCTCACCGAAGGCGAAGTATATCATACTACCCTCTACGCCGTACATGTCGAACATCAGAAGCATCGTATGCACAGTCTTGCGCTGTCTCCACAGTAGTTCAAACTCCTGGCCGAATCGGATAACATGGTCCCAAAGAGACACTGTGACAGCCACGGCTGCAGACGACAATCAGGATCATCCGCCAAAGCAATTGGGCGCCTTTACTACTCGCCTGACATATACCTTGCCGCGAAGATAACAGGAGGGGAGGCGGGGATAGACATAATGCACAGCGAGACACAGTGTCCTCCACTCCAGCCCGATGATATAAATACTTGCAGTCTGCAGCCGAGAGTTTACAACATTACACCGGGCCATCTTGATGCTCCAATGATGATTGTGTGTTCGAAATCTTTAGAATTGAGTCTGAGCCGCCGGTTGCGAATCTCGATAAGTGTATTCCAAACTATCCGCAGTAGCTCACCCTGTGCTGTCTTGAGATGATGTGTTCAGAGTCGCTGTGGTAGAAATGCTATTCAGCGCTCACAAGCAGTCATTCCGTTCTTGCATTGCATAGAGATTTATGTGCCTGACGATCCATACATGCATTATCCGGCGTAGCGTGACATCTTCAAGTTAGATCATGCAAATATATATATGAAGGCAAGGGGAAATGTGCTAAGAGCAAAGCAACACATAACAAACGGCCCACGAACGGTGACAGATGCGAACTGAGAGCACCGCGAACCTGATGAGGCGTCGTAAGCAGCAAGAATGAGCATGGGAAGCCGGTCACTGAATCATCGATATCTTCGCCGAGCATATGGTCAAAAGTGACGCCCCCTGATCGGGTACGGCAGGCTGTTAAGTGTGGTAGTGTCCGTGGTCTGCGGAGAACAGTATCTCGTAACCAGATTCGACAGATTGTCAAAAATACCGAGTTTGGAAGTGAGTAGGATTTCAAGCCCCGATTCAGGCTCCTTCCCGCCGCTGTGGGAGTTATAGGGGCTCAATCCGACAAATTTGACGCAAGCTAAGTCCTGCAAGCCCATCTGCCACACTTGCGCCACAATCCGGCTACATCCGAGGCTAAATCAAACTCCGAGTCCCAACCTTAAACCCCCATAACTCCCTACAGCGGCTGGCACAAAACATCTACAAATAGCGGAGGAGCGGCGCATGTCACCTCGATTAGGAAGGCAGGATAATGGCCATCATTACATAATTATCTCGGTCCCGTGTACAGTAGCGTTTCTCGCGTCCTAAGGCGCGTCGTGTCTCGTCGTCCTTGGTGCAGTTTTGTGACCAATAACTATAGCTTTCACACCGCTAATGAATTTTCTACATCTGGCTTTCACACAAAGGATCACATCCCTGTCGAGCTCAATCTGACTGATGAAGGCGTCATGCAACAGTGAACACCCCTTCGTTGAAGAACTCATCCTCGGCCTGGCTGGCACTTCAGCGCTCTCAATGCATTTGCGACCCAGGTTTTCGACTGTCACATTGAAGATATGGCTTCCAAGATGGAAAGTGTTGCGAGCAATGGGCTTTCTGCGCATTGCTGTTATGCTTATTTAGGGGGGATTGCAATGATCTCAATTGATGCAATCAAAATGTTTTGATGACATTTATCATATCCGGGAATCAATCCTGCCTCATATGGGATGTGCGGCGCCGGTCCTCCGCTATTTGTAGATGTTTTGTGCCAGCCGCTGTAGGGAGTTATAGGGGATTAAGGTTCAAATAGGATATCACATGATATGCACGTGATGAGATGGCACATGATCTGTGGCAAGACTTCTATTCTCGGATACACAAGATAAAACATTGAGTACGCTATTCGGATGAAGTCCCCTATAACTCCCACAGCGGCGGGAAGGAGCCTGGCCCCGATTATGCATTTTGGGATGTTTGGCGTCTATTACATCTGAATCTCCAAACTTTATAAGGATGTACACTTCAAGCCACTCTGGAGGAATCTAAGCTATCACAGGTCACGCCACTCATCGTCGCTTAGGAAGTGTTGAGTGGAAATAATGTAATCGCAAATATTGCTACTATAACTCCTTGGCCTGAGTCCGCTCTCGGGCAAGACGTGCCTGTTTGACTACGAGTCGGTCATTTTCAATGTCCCCGAGGACACATCGGGGTCATTTTGTAGCCGGTGCATCAATAAGATTCCTCGAAGGTCCGTTCTCGTCGAGGACCGCGGAGACAGTCCGTTTGTATGGAAAACCGCCAGTCATCGTCATCCTCCAGCCTGGATATATGCATAATCGATTGCGATGCCCGGCAGTGACCGAGCAGAGTTCGACATCGCCACTCGCCATTCGCAATTCAATCAAATGATGTATTGCCAAGAGAGGCTGAACAAAACGTAACATAGTCAACTATATATCAGAACTAACGAGGACCTACAACACGACAGTCCTACATAGCAACGGCTCTTCTCAACATCTGCAAGAGGCAAATCACATCCTGATGCGTTGAACAAAGTCGTTGGTATCAAACCGCAAGTGAGGTCACGCAGACAAGAATAACGATCAGGAACGGTGATGTGCGAAGTGAAATCGCATTTCCTGTTTTGCCTCCTTGAGGGGTGCTGGTGCCCGCAGGTGCGCTCCCAGGCGCACTCCCAGTTGTGCTTCCTGAGGAATTAGTGACCTCCGAGCTGTCCAACGGCTCCTGCTCACGCAGCACTGAGTGAGTATTCATGCTCTATATTCTCCCACATAACGTACCTGGAAAACAGTGAAATTCTTGCTGTAAAGCGGATAATCATGTTGTTCCTGGAAGAGATCAAAAAACTGCCCGTCCACATCTGCGGAGACGTCGACTCCGCTATGTACACTGACGCAGCCCTTTGACGTCTTGTTGGCTGAATTGCCACAGCCGGAGATAGACTCGGTGCCCAACGTCAGATCGAGGGTCGTAAACGTCTCCAGTTCAAAGTTGATCGTGCCGACGATGTTGTCGGCTAGTGCAGTGAGCCCGAACAGGAGCTAACGCACTGATGAGCTAGTTATTGTATGCGTGAAGATGTAGCTTACAGTCGGCACCAGCTTCACCGTAACGGAGGCACTAGCAGAGGCATCCACGGCGGTGATATTTACAGCTAACCACGGAGGTTTGTGAGTATTTGACCAGATGCATCCGGAGGCATACGCACTGGGTGCGGAGCTTCCGAAGCTCCCACCGGAGGTGGAATTAGGAGGCCCATTGAAGACGAACGTAGCATTGTCGATGGTGTAGCGCGATTCTACGGCCGCATTAAACTGGACATCAAGATCGGCGGTCCCTTCCGCATCAATTTGGATAGAGGGACCAAAAGTGAGAATGCTGTCGAAGTGCATCAATAACCTGCTCTCATATCCATTTCGTGTATGTCTCACTCAGGGATAGTAAAGATAGGCAGGGTGTCCTGGTACAAAGTGATCAAGCCAGTTGAGAAAGCCGCCTGAAGAATCCAAAGGTCAAACATAATCATTGCCATGGAGCCGTTGGGGATGCGTGGAGTACCTCAGCTGAACTATTCACGAGTATCGTTCCATCCAGATCTCCGTCAAGACCTGCACCAAATGATTGTCAGAAAACATGTAGTCAAGCATAATGCTAGAAGCATAGGCGCACACCTGCATACATCGAAAAGTCTGTCGTATTCGGTGGAATGAGTGTGCCATTCAATTCGATGCCGTATAGTACTGTGAGAGTTGCTTGCACGTCGACGCCGAGCGAGATGCCGCAAGTAATGGATGTGTCTTTCACAGTAGTTGAGATGCACGTCAGGGTCTCGTTGAATAGGTTGCCGTGTGCATCTATTGTCAAAGCTGGGGCGCTCGTCCCGATCTCTACGCGCTCTATGAAGTGCCACTATCAGCGGACTGTGTCGCTTGATAGCGGGTTGAAACGCACTTTCGATGCCCCCCACACGCACGCCTGTAGCCGTCCCCCCGGCGTACGATGCGTGTATGCTCATGGCAACGCTTCCCTTCCTAACAAACGGCCGTGAGTGGATGAACACGGAAATAACGCGCTGTACTCACTCCTGCGGATTCACAGCGCTGAAGTCCGTATCCACAGTCAAGGCCAGGACTGTCGGCACATCGTCCCTGGGGAACATCCTGCGTACAGTCGAGGAGATTGTCTGGTCTTCATGATCCTGTACATCCACCACACGGGCAAAAGGCATTGATCCACACTGACAAACCTTCCGTCACTTGTCACACGAAGTGTATTGGTGCTGGACGTACATTTTCAGGCAGGCGCACAATAGTCCCGACTGCGCCGCCTTGGAACAGGTGGTCGCACCCCGCGGAGGGTGTACTACAGACCGCCCGGATCGTCTGGTTTGTGCTCGACGGATCACAGTCGAGGATCGTCCACCCGGCAGCAGTGGTGATGTCCGAGATAGCATTTGAGTCACCGGCCTGGGTGGAGCATCAGGAAAGGGTGCGATTCTACAAGTAAAAGGAAGGCTCACTATGTACAATGTGCCTGTGACGGGGCCGTCGATATCATAAAAGCAATATCCACTGGTACAGGCTATCGACCAATCGTTGACCAATGCCGAGGTAAGGATCGGGAGGAACCCCCAGAGGGCTACGGTATACAGCATCGTAGCCGTCACCATATCGAAGTGGTAATATAGGTCAGTCTGATAGAACAGAGAAACAAGCCGACTGCCAGATACTGGGCTTCACTACCCACTTCCTTGACTTTATATTGCGGTATTAGCAGCGTCTGCATGCTCTCAGCACTTCCATGCTACAGCGGAGACCACCTTTGACATGTCCCTGGCGCTGTCCACACGACCAGACAGAAGATCAATCCACACAACCTTAAAGATGTGGTAAAGCACGAGACCATCCTGACATGGGCGCCATTCCAAATCTTGAACTGCATGTTGCAAGAAGACATGATGGACCGCACAATCACACAGGAAAAACGATTGTCGCGTATTGTGCGCTAGAAGGTAGGGCCCCATGAAGAATACCTTCACGTCGGAGAAAAACATCGCCGGAGGCCTTGCGAAAGTTTGAAGATGCAGACCACTTGCACGTTTGGGATTCACACATGTAAATGGTCGGATTCAGGCAAACAAAGATGCACATGAGTTCGGAGAGAAAACCCTCCGAGTACTTCTCAAGCATTGACCTGAAGTTCCCAGCATGTTAAGTGATTTAATTCAGTCAAAGAAAGACGCACATTGTCGGACAGGACCTCACGCCGGCCACTTCATGGTACTACTCGTGTACCACTAATCCACGTTGTCGATTGTAATGATTTGGAGTGACAGAAGGCTATCTGGGGGACACACCTTTCAAGTCGCAGTGCGGGACCTTGAGCCTTGAGAGCAATGTGAGGGGGTCTAGCAACCCATGATAAGGCAAATGCGCTTCGTAGGGTGGCTGTTTAACACATGAAAACTTGAATGAGTTGGGGTACACAGGTAAATCTGCAGAAAACTTGAATGAGTTGGGGTACACCGGTAAATCTGCACAGTGTTTCGAGGTACCCTTACGTTGACACTACATTGAGCTGTATGATCTTTGTGTTCGGTACATTCATCACCTATCTACTGCCAACGCCGGCAGCGCAAGTAGGCTAACGACGGAGTTGGTTTTGGAGCGTACTGACCTTGTCCGGTGGCCTGAGAACATTTTGATAATTCAGCTGTGTTCACGAACGCCCCAAATTTACATTGACGGTATCTTGCGGTAACACTAAACCGGTGCGACACAGTGAGAATTGGCTCAAGGCTATTCGAAAATTGACATGTACACATCGTATAGTGCGTATGTGGTCTTTGTTAGTTCTCAGCACGTTCACCACTCACACTGATGACCATGTGAACGTACTGAGAACCATCAAACTGTAAAGTTGCGCGGCGCAGCACAAACAAGCAATATCCAAAGCAGCCATGCGGAGGAGGCGTACGAAGAGTATAGTTTCAATGGACATTGTTTCATCTTGAACTCTGGTTTGACGCGGAAGAGGGAAAACGGTACATCCCTCAAGAGACCATCTATAAGAGTGAAAGCGAGCGAACTCGCCTCGTCCGTATAAGACCAGTGGAACAGGGTTTCCGCTCCCCCGAGTTTTACTAACGCTTTCACTTTGGTGGTTTTGCAAAGCCTTTTGATAGCACCTTTGCTTGCGTCCCTGGCTTCAGCGATGTTTGTTGATTGGAGATTGATGATTAGTAGAAAAGGGGTGTATGCCAATCAGCGAATGAAGAATACTGAGCTGTAGACAGAAGCCGAGAATCAGAATCTTGATTATTTGACATAAGATAGTATTCACGACGGACATAGTCGAGCGCTTAACGAACGCCACCTCAATCGGCGGAGACCGAATTTTAAGCACTCCAGTTCAGGTTCGACGGGTTTATACACTATACAACGTAGGTGAATGTAGAGTGCAAACGAGCCTCCGATAAATGGATGCCTTCCCGCAGCGGTCTGGAGAGCTTTACAGAATATACTTGGTTCAAAAATTTCGTCGGCATGTCGGCTCTGGTTCCCCTATCTCGGTCCGTGACAACCCTCAGATGCCCTGCCTTCGTCTGTGCCCGCCGCCCTCAGCCGGGCAGTCGGTGCCGCCAACCAGGGTGCAGGGTTCCACAGGATGCTCGCAGTCCCATCGATAAAGTTGTGGCTCCTGGATGCCGATTTAGGGGTCTTTTTTATATTCAATTCCTCGGGTTTAGACTACCTACAACGTAGGCACATGTAGAGTATAACCGAATCACAAGTGGCTCCTTGCAACGGGCTCCACGCCCTTGTACGGAACCGCGCAGTGAAGTTCGCTCGGTGTCAGAGCCCTACAGGTTTCGGGCGGACCTAGAGCTTGGAGCGTGCGTCCTGTCCTCGCGCGGCATAGCGCGTCGGTTATCCGACAGTGAGGGTGTGGGAAAGGTCAAGGGGGACCGTCAACGGCCCTGTCTCATCCGTTCCCAAAGGCCTTGATGGATGTGTCCAAATACCGGCATGGGCTGGGAAGACTTGGGGATTCTGCCGCCTGTCAGGCTCAGGGTGCCTCAACAAAATGAGCTCCGTTTAGCGCACCAAACACCGTTTCTTCTGGCCAACTGTGCAGGAGCCGCTTGAGATTGACAACCTATTTGTCATCAAGTTCTAAGAAACTACGGTCTGCCATTCCGAATCTCATTCAAAGAATGCATGTTTGAAGTCCAACCTCCGCTCTGAAATCTGCGACGCGTCACGGTCCAGATCCTGCGGCATGATCCACTCTTAACAATGGGCTCCGCGCCTTCAGACGGATCCTTTCAACAATAAGCCCAGCGCGAAGTGTCATTGCCCTACGGTTTTCAGGCTGACATGGTGCGCATCACTAAGTGTGTGAAGCGCGTAGTGACTGTTCTCGCATGCGGCACGCCGCCACGCACTCCAGTTGCATGAGACGGTGGGTGGAGTGGAGTGCCCCTCAGCCAATCAAAGATCATTTCCGCCAAACCCGATAGTTTTAGTCTGCGGCATAGATCTTTTGTGTCACAGCTTTGCAAAAGGGCCTATGTGACGCCTAAGAGCTTTCCTTCAATATTGCATGCAATTTTCTTCACTCGCTCTTAGGTCAAGTGCATCTTCAAGGTCGACACAACTTCACTGGGCATTACATATGGGCGTAACGCCGGGCCGAAGCGGAGTGCACCCATCTTCTCGCTGTAACCACTGCTTCGCCTTGATGCGGACGCTGGCTGTCACGGTGTGGTAGGGCTACATTGCCCGTCGGCAAAATCCCGCCAGTCAGGTATACCCTGCCCAATTGAGCATTTACAGACGTCTCACTCTTTTTTCAGTCTTGTTCGTAGGCTGCAACACCTGACCAGCTTTCGACGCGCTCTACACCCGACTCGCGATCTGACCGAATATCATGCCGAGACACTGCCTGTAGCACGACGCAGCGGCGGCGCGTACCTTCCGAGACGTCGCGTGCGTACTTTGCCTCGGAGCAATCGAAGGCATACGCTTCAAGGGACGATATTGAGCCTAGAGCACTTCGAGGTGCTGGAACTCATTTGATCGCGTAAAATTAGATATCATCGATTCTATTTCAAGGACTACCGGGCCTGCGGTCCTCCTGCCGCGACACATCTTTCTATAACACTACCGTTAGCGCGGGGGCCTTCTAATTTAATCTACCATACACCGCTTCGCGCGAGGTCTACCGACCGCCCGTCCATACCCCGAAGAACGTCCTACTAGCAGGAAGTTACTACGGCACATGATCCAAGCACAGTACGTACCATACGCTACTCGTTCCATGCTCAAATCCAGACATGCTTACAAGCATCTAGCATGCTCGTTATCAAATATACCTCCGCAGATCCCACTGGTTGATCTTCCACTTGCGGTGTCACATCTTAACAGCATCCGAAACGCACGCGAGCGATATGTTATCAACGCAGATCGTATTCTTTATTACGGATAATATTAGTCGTCGCGGTAGCTAAACTTCACGTAGAATCCGTCGTGAAATCATGAGCAAGACAACAAAATACTATAGTACAGGAGGCGGCTCACAGCGCGCCCCCAGCGAATCCATCCATATATCCGTACATATGCAACCTGCATCCCCGCACACGCTCATAGCGAGCATCCCTTGACGCAGCATAGTGCTCAATGCAGCCGCTGCGGGATACCGCCGAGAGGCAGTGTAAACCAGCTCGTTTCGCGGACGAGCAGCTGCGCGGTGCCGACGTAGAACGCGATGAACGCAGTAATGATGCCGATCGCGCCGCCAGCCTTGATCGTCGCTGCTGAGGTTGATGGGACCATATTGCCTGTAGAGGAACGGTCAGCTGGCAGGATCGCCGCAGCATACAGAGGTATACATACCGATACCCAGCATAAGGAACGTCAAAGTCAAGAAAAAGAAAAGAGCGGCCATGCCAATGTTTGTTCGCAATGACCCAATGCTGCGGAGAACGCCATATGTCAGTTGGTTATTTTGAACGCGTGAACGCGAGATCGGCGCCACTTACAATAAGAGGAACGTGATGATAAACCACATGAAAAGATATAACCCGACCGCGTTGTTGAACTCGACAGGATTGCTCTCGTACGCGGCTGCGATGCCAGAGCCCGGAATTAAGATCGTCGCGTACGACATCCAGAAGCCACCGAACATCGTGAACGCTGTCGGAGGAATATCGGCGTCAGCGCGCGTCTCTCCTTCAGGCAAGGGCGTGGGACGATATGGGGGTAGCGAGTGGTGGGGGTGGTAGGTACCGGCCGAAGGACGCTGATTACTGACCTGTGGCTCCGAACGTGTTGGCACATGCAAATTCCCACATGCCCGCGATGAATTGCGCAAGGCCACCAACGAACAAGGCCATGCCGACCACGGCGTTCGCGACGGTGATACCACGCGCAGACACGTTGATAAACGAGAGCAACAGCGTCGTCGACGCGAACGCGAATAAACCCCTAGGAGAATCGCGTGTGAGAACAATGCGGGGAAGACTGGGAAAAGAAAGGGATGCATACAAGGGACCCGGGTTTCCCAGCTTTCTGAATTGCGCGGTGGACGGGCCCAGCGCCTGGTGCGGGGGGAGGGCAGAAACCTCTGCGATCTCGCCGCTCTCTGCTTTCTCGATGGAGGACATAGTGTGTGGCGGCGACAACGGTCTGACTTAGATGGTAGATGGGAATGAAGAGCTAGACAGAGGAAGGCAGACGAGGCGACGTGGGCTCTGGCGGTGCCTTTTTGCTAGGCCGCTTACGTAAGGCGCTCTGGCGAATGGAGCAGCAGCAAGCGCACGCGGCCGCCTCAGATGACCCCAGATTGATCGCCCCGCGGCTAAGCTGGGGGGATGAATGGTTCTACACGCCGCCGCACTCGGACGCGAGACGGCCTTCGCTCATCTGATGATGCCCCCCGCCCGTCACAATACTCGCTAGCGAGGCCTCCGTGGCGGGCGCGACACCAGCAGACGCGGCATAGCGTGTCTCATCGTGGCTGTGCCTTGCGCGCGAGGTCTGCTGAGCGAAGCTAGGGGTGCGTTACACAAATAGAAATGACGCCGCGAGGGGCAACGCCCGCTGCGGGCATTCGCCGCGTAAACGCAAAATGTCATGCTCACCGATACCACCGCATCGATTGAAATGCACCTGTCTCTTACAGGCAACATATCTCCAACGCGACGTATTGCCCCACGGCCCTCAAAAAAGATTTTGCAGTGCGCGCCGCAAGACAGACCGTCCGATGGAACATGGCTTCCATAAAGATGCCCTTGCGGGGTAAGCATTCGAAAGCGTTCGACACTAGTCCTCGGACGCTCGGCTAGAAGATCTCAAGTCTTGTTGGTTCCGGTCCACTCGGCAGCCCTCCAATAGACGCGCTTGCATAGCATAAGCCGATAGTGTCCAAACCCTCGAACGTTGAGGGCCCTTGCGCACCATTGAGCGACGATGGAGCGTGCAGCAGCAGCAGGACTTGCAGAGCATGGGGTTTCAGCCCCAGGAACAGATGACAGACAAGCCGACACGCGAGATGCCGCGGACAGACGGACAGGGGAACAGACGGACAGGGGAACAGAAGGACAGGGGAACAGATGGCATCTCTTGATTGCAACCGGCGTGGACCATATCAGGAAGACGCTCGGCGGGGCCAAAGCTGCGAGCGAGGATGCTTTAGGAGTCTATCCAAAGATAGTTGAGGAACCACGGAAGTGTGAGGACTGGACTTCGGTCCATCGTCCAGCCGCAGGGGACATCTATCCGACGACCGCCCAGACCGCTCAGACAGGCGATCAGACAGCGGCGACTGCGCGAACACGAGCCCCGAGTACAGACTTCTTCGCCTTGCAGATGAATACCAGCGACCTGCACGAGGGACTCACGCCCAGGCGAGGGGAGCAGCAGTGGACCAAGAGGGCAAACAGGAGCAGAGCCTCCCTTGGGGACGAGCAGTTTATATCTGCGGTGATAGACCACCAACCATATTTGCAATCCCGCGCGAGGCTTGTCATGGGATACCGGATGCATCCAACATCTTGACAGCGAAGCGTCCAACGCATCTCACATCCGCGCGCTCGAGTTGTCCGATGGTGACCGTCCGCACGGTGTGTGCTCAGCCGAAAGCTATAGCGTCCCCAAGTCAGCCAGCCAAGCGCAATCAAGGGTCGGCACAGTAATGCACGCGTGAGGGGGCGTGGTGATGTCGCCCAAGCCGGCGGGGGGGAATGTTGCTTTTCCTGGACTGTCGTCAAAGCTTATGGCGGAAATAAGCTGCGGCAAGTCCGCATATAGGCAGGTGGGGCGCCCTGTGTAGATAGCAATCACCGAAATAGCACATCCGCGGCCTAAGACGCGCACTGGCAGCAGATGACCACGACGTCGGGCAATAGGGTAGGCCTCGTGCGGGCAGACCTGTGGTGAGGGGGATACGCATTAGTGCACGAGAGTTCAAGGTGAACTTTGTTTGCGGCGGATGTTGTTAGAACTGACATAGAAATAGATTAAGTTGGTGATGATGATTAGAAAGGGATGATGGTGAAGTCGAGCTGGACAGTTGGCTGAGGGCATGAGAGCAGCAGGGGGCAGATCGTCAAGTATAGGTTGCTTGTAGGGGCAGCAGGGCCGCATACAAGGAGGCGTGGCATCTTGTATGGGCATAGTGGAGGGCGGAAGCAGACAGTGATAGCGCACCCAAAATAACGCATCCGCTACTTGAGGCGCGCACCGAGGCATTTGACCACAGCGGCAAGTAGTGCGGCATGTCGCGTGCAACGGACTTGTGACTGCGGGTGACAAACTTACTTTTGCAAGTCCAGGAGGTCTTCAGCGAGAGCTGGTGGACGCGACCAGGCTTCGAGTGTAGGTCACGGAGCGCTGGTCGCGAGTCGATGCGCACGAGTGTTTGTGATGCACATGCGATAGTGGCTCACATCGCGTACTGAAATGATGGTGCTATGGTGACTGTTTCGGGGAAAAAGAGTTACGGTCATCGAGAACGACGAGAGGCGACCGGCAGGCGGGATCCTAATTAGGAAGGAAGGCGCGCCAGATAGGGCGCTCCGCATTGCAGAGTAGGAAACTGAACCATTTCTGGAAGACGGACGCGCTGGAAGGAGGCGGAAGATGTGTAGCGCACCGGCAGCTGCAACTTTCTCTGGGGCTCATACGACATAGTGCAGACACGGCAGCCATCTGCTGCAGATGCTCCCTGAGCAAGCAGTGTTCCTTGCGCAACTAGACAGGATTTACGACCAGAGCGGCCAAACGTGAATAGACAGACGCGTCGGACTTAGCACCCAGGAATCCTTGCGTCGGAAGAAGTGCAGCAGAAGACGAGGGAAAAGCGAGAAGGGCAGAAACGAGCACCATACCGGCATCACGACGGGGTGAAGAGGGAAACCCACTCATCATACTCACACAGAACTTATATACGGAAGACGGGACACATCAGTACCGGTATACGCCCTAACGATTCCGAGCATCGTGGCGGGGTAGGGATAGTATGCGAGACCGGTAGACCGACGTCCCGGCAAGCGGAAGAGCGGAGGCCGTTACGTAAGGCGCTCTGGCCCGTCTTCCCGATTTCTTCCGGGCGCCCAGGCCGTCTCGCCTCTCATACGCGCCTTCTGTATTTTGTCTCTTGCTGGTCGTGAATACATGCATGCTGCTACATGTCTTGAAGTCTACGCACGCTCTATGTCCAATGAATTGATGCCTTAACTGCACAATTTTGACCTTGCTTGAAGTCGAGGAACATGACCCTCTTGTTTACATGGAAGTGGAAACTCTCCATTCACTAGGAGCCTGGCAACTATATCACTGCACGGCGGTCTAGGCGCAGACCTCAAGTATCTGAGCGCTTTCACGGCGCTCATGTCCTCGAGGCTCTCCTGTTCCGATGCACGCCTTGGATCTCTGACAGTCGGAGTGCCGTCGACGTGTCATGATGGTCTGCAGTCATCCCACGATCTGTTAGGTCACAAAAAGGTGCGTCCAGGCTGCAGAAAGCGGATCTCCTCGGAGCGCACGCCGCACGCATCCAAGTGAGTGTAGTGCGCTTGTCGGCGAGGTACCTGAATATTGATGCATTTATCATATCTCGTTATGACTGTCTTTCGCTTGCTAGCTGCTAGCCATGCTTGGCCGCAATGCAACCACTGTGGCTTAGTTCCTCTGTCACCAATCGTTGCGATTACGACAATATTGCTGGGGAGCACGAATGACGGCATGACTAGATGACTTCTGGTCTCGAACTCCACAGTTGTTATCGATGTCGCTCATCGATCTCCTGCTCAGTACTAGTTCCTCATTTATTCGTTGCACGGACATTCACGTTACGCCTAGCAAAGACCATAGGTTTCCCAAGCAATTCACGTAATTGATAATGCGCAAAAGAAAAACCATATTACTTGGAATTGGGCTATTTTCTAGCCTTCTTCGGTCCCATCAATGGACTTACGGCTCGCGCAGGTTAGCCTGCATTCCAAGTCTCCTGTCTTTGGAGTCAATTTTTTACGTGCTGTGCCAAGTTCTAGCCGGGTGAAATCGGGTTTGCGCGCTCGTGGGCCCGCTTTGGCAATGCGCCGACGTATGGTGTACGCCTTAGCGCCTATAGCGCCTTTTTACTGTCGGCCGAAGCACTCCGACCCGGTTGGCTCACAGCCAAACCAATAATGATGAACCTCTCGCAAAAAGTACAGTTTGTCGAGGTCTTCCCCGTCACTCTCTGCTTCCGCAAGCAATGGCAGACAGCGACGACCTCTGCACCTGTGACGCGATGCAAGTAGCCTCTTCAATCTGACCGTTAGCCATGGAACCAGACATGCATACAACGAGTTTCCTTTTGAGCAGGATGGATATATCGTCCTTTAAATTGACCATGACGCGGACGATGAGAGGACGTGGGGATCACAGCAAATGTCTACCTCACGATTCTCATTCGGTGGCCCATCTCTGATCGGCCATCGAGCACCCTCTGCACCACTGCCGACTCCTGTCGCGAGCTTCTGTCCCTCTTGCCCAATGTGTACTTTACGAGGGGAGGTCTATCATTGTTGACTTGTCTACTAAAGCCACAGACAAGCAATAAATCCCTTCTATGGGAAGTTGAACGAGCGCAGGAAGTCTGTCAAGGGAAACCAGTTTGCAAACAACTATGCCTTGTTTCTTACGTTAACCAATATCATGAAGCATCTTCATCACTGCGTTCGTATCAAGGAAGCACGTCTTCGAAAGGTCGATACCACACTGACATTGAGAACCCAGGAAGTCTGACAAACGGCGGTTGCGGTTCGGTAGTCAGAGACCTCAGAGATGCGCTAGACTCAAGACGCCTTTTGCTCGCATCTCTAGCTGCTAGAACTGTGCCATGGTGCTTTCTAAACGGTCCTCTCGTCGGGCGATGGGGCGATGAGCGTGGAAGAATTATTGGCGCCCACTAGCAATCATAGTTGCGGTCCATCTATCAAGGATGTAAAAGCTTCCTCGAAGTCGCCCTTGTGAGTGAACCATGTGCTACCCTCGAGTGAATGAATGTGACAGCCTCTAGCTAAGTTTCAATTGACAGTGCAGGTGTGCCTGCCTCGCGACGCAAGCCACTCGCGTACCTAAGACACGCAGCTTGCTCGATGATTAGGTTCGGGCGCATCAAGACGCGCAACGAGCCTGCAGAGGCGCGCACTGGTCAGTTGTGGACACGCATTTACGGTTCCGCTCCAGATGCGGAATGCAGCATCGCCTCGTGATATCGATCGCGACGTTTCGAGATGACGGAACACTATTCCTAGGCGACAGAAGGTCGAGTGTATTCAAATGCACGCCGATCGAACCGCAGTGCAGATGCTAGTCGACGATGCTAAGGACAGGTAGTCTAGGAACTTGTCGTGAATGGTTGGCAACCCCCTGGCCATCTCGACTCGGTATTCATATCGACTTTGCGGTTTCTGTCACACGCCCGCACAATGGGAGAATCCTCCCTCATTTGTCTGCGTTTGGGACATAGCTCGGGATCTACTAACAGCGCTCATTTTCTGACGACCTCGTGCTACAGCACGTCCTCTAGGTTATGTCTCACGTTACGGCACATAGGCTCGTTCGTCCATCACATCGAGCGGGTAGTGTGGACCACATACTTGATACGCCAAAGGTGGTCGCGACAGTACCATGTTACCTGAGGACATGCAGACTCTTCCAAACCCATATAACGTCCAGGAGATGGGGTATAGAGCTTTATTTGTCTTCTTTTCCGCATTGTGCAGAACTGGTCCGCTTGTACTTCATCAAAGAGAAGGTTCTGCGTACTTCTTCTCCTCTGTATTCCAGCCTCGACAATGTTGTGTACTATATTCTCGTTCTTGGGGGCACTGTCAGTCGCGACTTCCGCGGCAACCAACGACTGGTCGACGCCCTGTACCGATGGCCACTGCTTCTACGACATCGGCGGCCCCGTCGCAGGCACATTACACATAGTGAGTATGCCGTTTTACCGCTTTTGTTGCACCTTTCGTTGATATCTTTCCCCGTCCAGGCCGGGGATTCAAATGCCATCTCAGACATTACCGCCGCCGCTGGGTGGACAATCCTCGACTGCGATCCGACGAGCACAAATCAGACGATCCGGGCGGTCTGTAGTACACCCTCTGCGGGGTGCGACCACCTGTTCCAAGGCGGCGCAGTCGGTACAATTGTACGCCTGCCTGAGAATGTACGGTCAACTTTGATGCATCTCATCTGATGGCGGCCGACTGAGGCTTTGTCAGTGCGGATCGATGCCGTTTGCCCGCGTGGTAGATGTTTGGGACCATGAAAACCAGACAATCTCCTCGTCCTCAGCTTTACGCAGGATGTTCCCTAGGGATGGTACGCCGACAGTCCTGGGCTTGACCGTGGATACGGATTTCAGCGCTGTAGACCCGCAGGAGTGGGTACAGCGCGCGCTCACTATATTCACTCACCTACAGTCGTGTGTTAGGAAGGGAAGCGTTGCCGTGTACATAAGCGCATCGTATGCTGGCGGCCCCTCCGCCGGCGTGAGCGCGCGGGACATAAGTGAACGTGCGTCTCTGAGACGACATAGTCCACAAAGATTGACACTGTCTCACCAAAGGTGCAGAGTTCGGGACCAACACTCCTTATTTGACATTAGACGAACACGGCAGCCTATTTAATGAGACTCTGACGTGCATCTCGCCTAATATAAAGGGTGCCACAGTGGACTGCGACATATCACTTGGTGTCAGCGTGCAAGCGAACGTCACGGCATTGTTCGGCGTCGAGCTCAATGGCACAATTATCCCGCCTAATGTCACTGACTTTTCTATGTACGCGGGTGCGTTATGTCTTATGTCGTGCATGTGCATGAACTGACGCTGATCTCGTGCAGGTCTTGATGGATACCTGGACGGGGCAATGCTCGTCAATGCCTCCGCCGAGGTACGTAACCACGAACCCTCTTGCCGTCGATCTTCATGTGCCGACCTTCAGGTCTGACCTTGCTCTGTATCAGGCTACGTTCTCTACTGGCTCAGTCTTGTTGCTTGATGTTGGCCTCGCAGGACTTGAAGTTCCTGAGTAAACTGTCCGCCTAGCCGCTTATGGTAGAGTGGAGCTAACGTGTTGGGCCAGTATCCTCACCCTTGGACCCTCTATCCAAGTTTCTACAGAAGCAATCGCCGTCCTCGACGTCGACTTCAGTGCGGCCGTAGGGTTGAACTACACCTTCGATAAAGCTATGTTCTACTTCAATGCGCCTCCCAACCATACCTCCAGCGGGGAGTTCGGGAGCGCTATCCCCAGTGCGCATAATCTCCGATAGACTTACATGACTTCTGATGCATATCTTTGCCATAAGTTGTCAATATATCTGCCGTAGAGGCGTCGACGAACGCTTCCGTTACGGTGAAGCTGGTGCCGAGCGTAAGTTACACCTTTCTTCACGCACCTATACGCTGGCTCATTGACATGCTAGCTCCTGTTCGGACTGACTGCCTTAGGTGACAAGGTCGAAAGCGCAATAAACTTTGACATGGAGACGTTCGCGACGCTTGAGCTGTCGTTGGGCACCGAATCAATCTCCGGCTGCGGCAACCCAGCGAACAAAACATCGAAGGGCTGTCTCGATGTGCTCGGCGGGGTCGACGTCTCCGCGAATGTGGAGGGGAACTTCTTCGACTTATTCCAGGATCAAGCCGGGGTTTCCCTGTATAGCAAGACGTTCGATGCTTATCAGGTACGTTGTGATCAAAGCTGGCGGTGAATGGATGTTCATGCAGCGCTGGATGAGTAGAAGGCATTGGACAGCTCGGAGGTCACACCCACTTCTTCCGCAAGCGCACCCGGAGGCACGAGCGTCTCGCCAGGGAGCCAGAAAGGCGGCGCAATCTCACTTCGGGTATCTCGATCCCTCTTCCCTCTTGTTTGCCTGCTATTTGCCGTGCTTTGAGGGCAGCGACATCACTGCGCATAAGGATTCCATCTTCCCCTGGTGCTTCGAAAAACTACCGGAGACTATTGCTATGTAGGAATGTCACATCTGCTGGTGGGCTGTAGGTTGGCGCGAATTTAGGGCTAGCAGGTGCTAAATGCACGGCCTGTTCGTATTTTCTGTTGCTTGGGTTACTTAGGAAGAAATTATCTGGTTTCATGGCAAAAATCGCTCGCATGTATCTCAAGACAAGTCATGGCAACACTCAGCAAACCAACTTTATTTGCTATTTACCTTCGATGCAATTCGCACCGATATCAGCTCAAGGTACATCGCCGCAAGGTTGCCCTAATAGTGCTTTATGTCTGTGTTTGTGTTTGTGTTCTGCGTCAGAACCCAGTCTGCGCTCAAGTATTCTGTCATTGACTTCCTGTGTCACCGCTCGCCTACTACTAGTATGAAGCAATGATACGCCGTCCCTGTCGGAGAGACTCCAGCATGTGCCGAATTTCGAAGACGGCCTCGAAGGGCGATGAAGCGGCTGGTGTGGGCTGCCGGCGTCGTTACGCTCCTGAGGACGGCAGGCAGCGCACGTGAATATGATTCGTCGGGAGCGACACCTTTGAAAAGCCGAGCTATTGCTAGTCGCGAAACCGTCGAGTCTAGCTTGCCTATGCCCAAGACGGGGCCCCCATCCGTATTCGGATAGCGGTTTGCCAGATTAGGATGTGTCTCGATCGATCGGACAGGCTTTGAACCTTCATTCTCTTCTACGTCATTCTCCTCCTCCTAAGTTTGTTGTGACATCATCCTGCTTCGGTTGTCCTGCACGTATATACACTGGCGTCGACACCGAGAGATGCACCTTCCCTTTCTCCCTCGAACCACTACCATCATCTCACTCTCTTGTGCAGACGAGCGACCCGAGCGTCGCACGTACTTGGTGAGCGTCCGTCGATACTACGCATTCGTTTCGAACATCACGAGCTCGCGTATCGCGCGTATTATTGACTATTTCATACGCATACAGTCGGATCAGCGCGGGCATTTCATTTTCTTGTGTTATTCTAGCTGGTCCACAGGTCTCCACTACCCTTCGACCATCTTCGAACGACACTTCGTACAATCCTCCCACAACAGGTAGCAGGGGGACAGCATCATTCACATGAGATTCGACATATCGGACGCGCAAGAGATAAACGCACTATCCCTGCATGCAAGCCTTGACATCAAGAGCTTCACACATACAATACTACAAACAACGCCGCGCGCATGCAGTTGGGGTTATACAGGTAGTACGAGGATGTCCGTGGAGCCATACTTACGAGTACAATGAAAATACACTTACATGACGGCATACAACATGCACCTACTTTACGTCCATACATGCACAAACTGGCCGCGTCAGGCATCCCGTCAGGTACGCACAACGGCTTGTCCATCGAATTTTAGCGTCAGCTTACGCCTATGCTTCTTCTGCGGAGGTGCTTCTGAGACTCCATCAGTTGTTGGAGTAACATCACGCGGGCCATCAAGCGGAGGTACATCGACGAACAGCCAATTGTGTCGTTTATGCTTCTTGGCACGTTTCGAAAGCTTCTTCCCATTCGTACCGTCCACTAATATCCCCTGTTTGGCGTCTGTTGTAGGTGCGGTAGGACAACGGTCATCATCATCCGTATATGTGGGGGCGATGGCAGCATCGTCACGAATAGAGGGACGGGTCCCTTGCGATATTGTGTTCCCCGGCGGAGTGAAGTCCTCGGGAGTGGACTGCTGCCAGATATTAGCATCTACCTCTGATTCAACGGTACGTTTTGCTCGTCTACTCCGTCGCAGAAGCTTCAACGGTATGTCAGGGTCATCCTCATCGTCCTGTTCGGCTTTTCGTGACGTCTCGTGTGGCTGATCCCCCGATTCCTGCGCAATAATCAATTCAAGCGCAGAAATATACGTGCGCGTACTTACGGCAACTACACTTTGCTCCGCTTCAGTCTCACCGGCTCCAGTCTCCTCGGCTTCAGTCGGGGACTGAATAGAATTGTTGACTTCACACAGCTCAATAATATCGTCGGTCGAGCGTTCTACGTAAATACTACCCGGCTGTTCTCTCGGAGCCCACGGAGATGACAAGTCATAATAACGGCTGAGGTTCTTCATCATGGCGTCCGATCGCTGATCGGGTTCTTCTGTGGCTTCTGAAGTATCCATGTCGACATGTTTCTGTGCATCCTGCGACTGTAACTGCAACTGCAACTGCAAATGCACCATTGCCGTGCTCAGATGGCCATCGTATCTTAAAGAATTACGAAGTATACCGCGCACCTGATCGGCAAGCATCCGCGCCTCACCCCGTGCGCTCTCAGCATCCTTGTTCAGCCGTTCTATCTCAGCGTTCATTTCGCCAACCCTTGCCTCCAGTTTACGTTCTCTCGCCTCTGCTTCCGCGGCCTCTGCCTCACGCGCAGCAAGTGCTCTCCTCAGCTCTGCCTCGCGGTCCTGTGGACCATACAAGCCGCCATCAGTCCCACCATCGGGCTACAGACCACGACACGCACATTGATCCCAGCCTCTACGCGCGTCAGCTCCGTGCGCAATGCCTCGGCCTCCAGCGCACGCGTATCCGCCTCATCGTGCATGCGGATCGCCTCGGCGGCAACCTCATCCAGTTGCCTGACGCGGGCCTCCGCCTCGTCGTGCTGGTGCATATACCCCGCTTCGAGCTCCGCGATATGCGCGAGCTGCGCCTCACAGCGCTCCTGATCTGATTTGAGCACGGCTCGGGCTGCGCGGGCAGGACACCCACCTTTTCGAACTCGAGGTGCACGTCCTTGGTTTGCAGCTCAAGCTGCGTGCACGAGAGGTCGCATTGCAACTGCGTACGCGCCATCTCAGCGTCGGCGATCTGCGCTCGAGCCGCCCTCAGCTCGCTCTCGTACTGCAATTTGAGATTCTGCATGTCGGCCTCGATAGTAGCGAGGCGAGAAACAAGCGCGTTCTCGACCTCGCGATGTTGCCCCTACACACTGTATCAGCTGCACAGAAACCCAGCAAGTCGCACAACCAGGAGCGCACACCTCCAGCATCTGCCTATCCCGCTCTACCTTTGCCAGCTGCTGCTTCACGCTGGCCAACACCTCCTCGGCCTGCCGCCGCGCCGCATCGTGCTCGCTCACAATGCGCCGCAGCTCCGTGCTCTCCGTCCGCGCGTCCTCCACCTGCGCGGCGCCCGCGCCCGCGCGCTGCTCCGCGTCTGCTAGGGCCTTCCGCAGCCCCGCCATCTCCCCCTGCGCCCGCTCCGCCTTCCCGAGCAGCTCCCGGAGCGCCTCGCGCGCGCGCGCGTCCACCTCCTTCGCGTGCGCATCCGCCTTCTGTGCATGCGCGTCCGCCTTCTGCGCGCGCGTCTCCGCCTCCTGCGCGTGCGCCTGCGCCGCCTCCGCGCGCGTATACCATGCGCGCGCCTGCTGCTCCCACCTGCTGCCGCGCTCGCGGATCTGCGCGATAGCGTCGTGCGCCGCGACGATGCGCGCCTCGTACTCGCGCAGGCGGCGCACGAAGGCCATGCGCACGGTGCCCTCGGGGGAGCCGGGCGCAGGGTTCGCAGTAGCGGCAGTGGGGGCCGTGGGAGATAAGGGAGGTGCGGTAGGTGTGGGGGGTGCAGTTGCAGTTGCAGATGTGGCTTTGGGGGGTCCTACGTTTGGTTGCGGAGGAGAGTTTTGCGCTGCGGAGGCGATGGGAAGCGACGCAGAGGTCAAAGGCTGCTGAGAGGCTTGGGGCACGGTGTAGCCGGGCGGAAGTGAGTGCACGGGAGCTGCCGTCCGGAGTCCTGGTGCCGCATCTTGCGAGGGCACGATGCTCACAAGACCTGAGTAAGGATACTGAAGAGGCGGCCGGCGCTGGTGACTTGCGGGCGCGGACGGAGGCTTGTCGGTGGTGTTTGCGCCGGGACCGGGTCTGGGAGCGGCATGGGCCTGAGTGGCGGGGAAGTATTCGTTCTGCGTAGGTGATTCGTAGGACGGGGACGAGCCTGGCCCATTCGGTGCCAGTTGTTGCTGAGAGGATGCAAGCGATGACGATGCCGTCGGGGAGTGTGCGGCGGGCTGTGGTATCGGGTTGCCAGCGTGGCCCCATGGCGCATAGCTTATGCTTGTGTTTGTATTTCCGACGTCGGCTGCGCTGCCCGGGGTGAGCTGGCCACGCATCTGGCCGGAATCGCGACTCGGGCGGCGGTGCCCTGCTTGGCGCGACTGCCCATCTGCAGCGGGTGCGTCGGCTCGGACGAACGTGTATTCCTGCACGACAGAGGTGCTTGGTGTAGGGGCCACTGGGCTTTGTCGGGTGTGAGGAGGCGGGGCATGATGCGCATTGAGCGGCGGCGGCACGTGCGAGTAAGGACGGTCAAGCGCCAAAGATGGGTTTCGTGGCGCAGAATGATGAGATCGGTACTGTGGCGGCTGCCCGCCAGGAGGCTGCACCTGCGCGTGTGACGGAATCGAAGTCCGGGAGGCCTCGTCACTGAGTCTGCGCGATGCATGCGGGGAAGGGTGAGTATGCTGGCGGGGGTGCGGTGGGACATCGGGGCGACCGGGCGCGTGCGCCGAGACGCGAGGCGGATCACCTGAAGGTTGAGCGCAGGGCTGGTCTGCGAGCACGGTCGCAGTGGGAGATAACGTCGGCGCACCGGATTGGGTGGCGTTGTGATGACCGGTGACCGGGGAGGTTGATGTAGAATGAGTGGATGAAGATGGTGGCACTGGGCGTAGGGTGCAATCGTTCCGCGGCGGAGGTGGCTGAACGGACGTGGAGAGAGCTGTGCTGGCCTCGGGGACATGCTGTCGTGCAGGTGCGGATACGGATGACTGCGGCGACGTGTACTTGCCACGGCTCAGCCACGGAGGCGTCTTTGTGCGCGGTCGCTTCTCGGGTGGACGATGATGAGTATCGAGCGGGTGCGATGTGCTTAGGTAAGGCCACGACGGCTCTGGGGTCTTGCGATGAGAGCGTCAGGGCTGTTCGTAGTGCCGTGCGAGGCATCAGCGGGCAAACGACTCACCGGGTGTGCTCCGACCTCCGACTGGCTAGCCTTGCGCTTGTGCGCGCTCGCGCTTCGCTGGAAATGCTCCTCTGCGCCTGGGACATGCGTCACGCCCGCACCGGCGGACCTCGCGCCATTGTCTGGCGGAGGGTGCGGGGGGGACATGGTGGAGGCAGAGCGAGAGAAGAGCGATAGGACGACACGATGGGGGCCGAACGTCTCAGGGTAGAGCGGATTCTGAATCTGGGCATGGGTTTGTGTTCGTGATCTCGCTGACAGTAGGATCACACTGGCGGAGATGGCTGATGCAGACGCCTGGGTCGGCCCGCACAATGGGCTCGCGCTGGCTTGTGCTCAAATTAAGCAGGCGCACGGCAGTAGATTGAATGCAATATCAGAGGATCGGCGCGCGATCACTCCACACACACAACCGTCCTCAAACCCGCTTTCGCGCTCCATGCTATCCCCCCACGGGTTGACGTTTACGTTCTTCGTCACCAGGAACATACACGTAAATCCCTCGCCGCCGATACCGATCCCACACTTCGCGGTCAGATCGGCAGGATGCAGCGCCGGCTGCAGGCACCAGCTTATGATAGAAGGCATTCGTGCGCTTGCCGGTAATGCGCGTCTTCCCTTTGGTCCCGTCGCGTGTCATGTGCGGTGCGTCGTGTTCTGCGCAATGAGCCCGGTCTGTGGTTCGTTCTCGGATGGTTGCAGGAGCGTCGCAGGATATGGGGTCTGCTTTCGTCGTCTCCTTGCGTCGGATAATTGAGCTGGTTTGCGCACACCGGCGATCCGCAACGACGATGTCAGTTCCAGACAAGGGGTAGGCGCTCTGACCCCAACTCTTGGTTTAGCGCTGGACCCCGATTGGGTGGGGCCTCCTCCTTATCTCTGATTAGATGGTCCACTCTGCAGTAAACTGATGATCTGAGTATCGTATTCCGCCTCGCCAACTTGGACATTGGTTCCCCTATTGAGTTTGAGGCTGCTCGCTTGCAGCCATCGTGGACCTCGATAGTGTCACTGACTGGGATATCAGAGAAGGCGGATCTCATTGCAATTCACTGCGGGAACAACATGTACAGTGGTCGAGAAAGGCTTGCAGTATACTATTGAATCTGGCAGATAACTTGCATTAAGTCAAACAGCGAATCATCCATTACTATTCAAAAATACATAATCCATGCTTAAGTCACAGATTTCGCGGTATATATAGTATATATAGTACTAGTACTTCTGAAAGTGTGAAGTGACAGATCTGATTAGATTGCAAGATGGAATGGGCTCAGGACGCTCAGGACGAGATGGGCGCTATCAACGCGACAAGCGCCCAAGCGCTGCACTTGGTATTCTTCACCCACGAAGCCTTGTCTGTCGACCCGACATTTCAGGTGCGCAGGGACCAAATTTATGTTTGGTATATGACACTACAAATTTCCAGAAGCTCAATTCGAGGATTTGCGCTTGCAGAACGTTGTTTACGGAAATCGAGCGAGTTGGTGAATCTGGGGACCCCGGTCACCGATTGTACCACCACTACCACTAGAGTTGATATCAGAAATCAACGGAGCGCCTACCCCTTGGTTCCAGAAGCTGTCCATATTCGCAGGCCTGAAGCCATGGGCTATTGATCAACACAGCTGACTTTGTTGCAACACACTGATGGTGAAACGGTATCATGCTTGCCTTCCAATCTTTGATTCAGCAAGCGGCGCGGGTTCGACTCCCGCTCAGTGTATCCAGATTAGATCATATTTTGTCACCGCTTTTTGCACTATAATACTGTTTGACACGAGAGTTCGCCGAACTATGCATACATCGTGGGCATCGTGGGCATACCGTGATCCAAAATAGAAGAGAAGGAGAGTAGCTTTGGATTTTGTGCATCGTGAGAGCCCTCATCGGTGTACCATCGGACGGTATGTCCACTACTAAACATACTCGATCCTCGCAGCCCCGCCTGAGCGCCATCATAGGTCCGACTTGACGTTCACCCTGCGGCAGAACGGCCGAGGAACTCGGGCCAGCCTTCAAAGCCTCTGTCTGACTTTGCAAGCTGACGATGTCTCAGGAAGCATCTTATTCCCGCCGTCCCCCTTCGTGTTCGGCCATCGGTGGAAAACACACCCGCCAGCATGACTCAGACACGGCTCCATCGTGGCCGAGCACCATCTAATATGCTCAGTGTTTACTACGATGCGAGCTCGGGCGCATGGAACTGGCACTGGAACCTCGGGGAGTGTCCGAGCGGACCGAAGGGCAGCGCACCACGCCCGTGCAGCCCGTGACGCAATAGAAGTCGGGATCGCCGCCTTAAGTAGGTCCCTGCGTGGGGCCTGAGCCACGCGCATACTCACGCACACACACACGATGTCGGCGGTCTCTGCGGCTGATGCTGAGAATCCACTCAAGGGCGTCGAGGCGTTCGTGTTCGACGTCTGGGGGACGGTCGTGGACTGGCGCAAGGGCGTCGCGGAGCACCTCCGCGCGTTCTTCGACGGGAAGCTCGACGAAGGTGGGCGCACATGATTGTCCTGTCGCGCACGTCTGATATGGCACGCTGATCCTGCGGCCGGAGCAGACTGGGACAGCTTCACCGCCGAGTGGAGGGAGAACTACTACCAGCAGACGTACGATCCTCCCCTGCACCCTATGTTGCCGGCTGTACTCGTGTTCAGATATGTTTCCTCCTCAGGTTCTCTATCGCTGCTGGAGGTGCGGGCTCGATCAACGTCGATGTCATGCACCGCGGGGTGAGCCGCCACCGCTTTAAGTTCTCATGCTGCTGGTAAACCCGCGCATCGCATCGTGCCCGCAGATCCTTGATAAGATGCTCGCGTCCCCACGCTGGGAGCACGTCGCGCCGCATCTCGACGAGAGCGCGCGGCACGAGCTCGTGCTCTTCTGGCACCGCGTCCCCGGTGCGCCTCCCGTCTCCCCTGCGCGCGCGCGCGTTTAGACACAAGATGGCTGAGCGCTGCGCGGGTGCTGCAGGCTGGCCGGACACGGTTGAGGGTCTGTACGGCATGAAGAAGCACGCGATCATCGGGACGCTCTCGAACGGGAGCATCCGCACGCTCGTCGATATGGTGCGCTCATGCGTTTGTGTCCGCCCCGCTCGACGTGTGCTCATCGCGTGCGGCGGGTGCAGGCAAAGTACGCGGAGCTCCCGTGGGACGTCCTCTTCTCGTCCGAGCTGCTGGGGTCGTACAAACCGTCAGTACTATCTTCCGCGCCCCCCTTTCACGTTCCCCTGGACCCTCACGCGTTAACCCACGGCTGACCCCGCGCGCAGGAACCCGAAGATGTACCTCGGCGCGCTGACCCACCTCAACCTGCAGCCGCACCAGTGCGCCATGGTCGCCGCGCACATCTACGACCTGCGCGCGGCCGCGACCCACGGCATGAAGGCCGTGTTCGTGCGCCGCCCGCGCGAGCCAAACGCGCCGGACGACATACGCCCCAAGAGCGAGGGCGGCGAGGTCGACGTGTACGTCGAGTCCTTCGTCGAGATCGCTAACCTGTTGGCGGAGGCGAAGGGCGCGCCCGCGTGAATCAGTGATCGGCCATGGAGGCTCGGCGAATGATAAATGTATAATATCGCTTGCGATCTAGTTCCCGTGCAAAGTTCTGCAGGGCTGTAGGGCCGAGACAGGATCCGCGTGGCCAGCGTGCTTGACCAGCGTCTTGAACAGCAACTGGGGCGCAACCCCGGGCGACAGGCGGTCTATTTCAACGGGGTGTGCTGTTCTTGTTGACAACGGGCTCGTGGCGCGGCGCACAAAGGGGAACACTGCAGGCGCGCTGTCGACTGTGGAGGCCGCGTACACGGCCATCTCATACGCAGCACGCCCCGCCATCTGGCTTCGCGCGCTGCTGCTGAGCTTGTGCCAGGGGGGTGGGAAGGAAAGAAACCGCGAGTAGCGCTAAGCAAGGACAAAGAGCCGGGAAATGAGGCCGTTGCGACAAGGAGGTGTAGATCGCGTGCCGGCGCGGAGCGCCTTCAACGCGTAGTGGCCAGGAGACAATGGCTTTGACGGGATCGTGCGAGAGATCGCTACCAATGCCTCACCACACAACTCGGCGTTCTGCGAAAACAGGAGGCTCGTTTCCTGGTGGCTCAGGGTTGAGGGTGGGTGTTGCAGTACACGCTTGAGGGAGCCGCCCTCGCCGCCACCGGTGCTTTTGACAGGATCGCCGTGGCAATGCGAGCGCTTTGAGGGCACTCGCGCGCCACGCACGCCACACACGCACGCGTTTCTCAAACGGACGGTTCGATTCCCGCTCGTGTATATATACACGCTGCTCTGGTACTCTGAATGGCATCCTCTCTCTCCGCTCACCTGCTGAGCGACTATCTACTACAACAGAAGGCCAGAAGAATCAGGCTGGTGGTGCAATGTCCCGTCGTAACAGCGTCGCTCAGAACCAGCAGGTGCGCTGTTTTCCTTTGTCTCGCTTGCCTTCACCCCATCCCCGTCCTCTATCCTCTTCATCGCGCTTTTCAGACCGTTTCCTCATTTTTTGCTCCACCCGTCGCTAGATGAACATGATGCAGGGCGTGCCACAGCTTGGCCAGCAACAGCCGCAGCCGCCACAACAGGATTTACCTCAGCAGCAAGATATTCCGAAGACGCAGGCCCAAATCGAGCAGGAACGAATCGAACAGGAACGGTACACGTGGCTACGTTCACGCGCACTAGACTTGACGACGCAGGTCAAGAAACTAGAGGTGGACCTTGCTCTCCATAATCAACGGTGTGCCACGATGCCCGAGGGCACCCACCAGCTGATAGCGAAGCAATTCAAGGACCAGATCGATCTACTGAGAGACGAGTTGCACAAGATATTTCTTCTCATCAAGGCAATGGCTAAGAAGCCGCAGCAAGGAACGGTCTCAGCTACAGGCGACACGTAAATGCGCTCCACTCTTTTCCATTCTCTAGCACTGACAGGTTGCAGGAATGGTGCGTCAGCGTCGCCCCGCCCCCCACAGAACAATCCACAGCAGGGACCATCTTCTTCACAGTCATCTCAGCTGCTGATGACTCCAGATCCGTCCACTCTCTTCCGTCCTGTAGCAGTGACAAGTGGCAGGGATAGTGGCTCAGCGTCGCCCCGCCCCGCACAGAGCATTCCACAGCAGGGACCATCTTCCTCACAGCCAATTCAGTGGGTGTGGATACCAGATTCAATAGTGAGTACGTTGAAGCGTGCTCCGGCTTCTGATCGGCTAAAGATGCGCTCCGCTGAGCAGATCAAGCCGTACGTTGGCCGCCAGGCTGGCCGGTATCCTACCGAAGCCGATATTCGTAAAGCAAATGAGTACAAGAAATTGCTGCTCGCGCAGACCATACTACGTACGTCCGCTTCGTACATGCTACCATCCTACGTGCGGTACTGACCTATCTCAGCGGGTATAGATAAAATGACACCGCAACTTATTCCGCCTGGACAAGAGCCGAGTTATGCTGTGATCTTCCAGGAGCTCTGTGGCTACGCCTACCAGGTATACCCTGCTTTCGCGCTGATAATTTGTGCCGACGAAGACAGTGTGGTCATGGAGGTCATGTCCGCGGTAATCCAATCAAACATATGTGCTACTGTAATACTCACATCTTGTTGCAGACCATGACTGCACTTCGTCAGAAGGAGCTGAGCGAGCAGAAGGGTAGCCCGCACTATTTAATTGCACTTTCGGATATCCGGCGAATCATGAAGACGGTGAAGACCGCCGCCGAAGCTATTCCGTACGGTGGTATGCACGGCAGGTCTCCCCTGGATCCACTTTAGCCACAGCCTCGGAATCATAGCGCGCAGTAAGATGAATCTGTACCACGCCCAATTTCCTGTTGCTATTCCCAAGCCACTACTGCCACTTTGCTTGCCGTACGTTTCTTTGGGAAGGCTGCAGCCTCGCAATCCATCAGGCTCAGCATTATCGGCGCATCCTATAGTGAGAACTTAGATGATCCTGTCTGCGCCTGTACCAACACACACCGGGAATGGTGTGTATCATGCTATCTCCACCCTGACCATTTCATTCGCAATCCCGATACTTTTGGTACATAGTGCTTTCTGAAAAGTTATATTTCTCGACCTCAAACTGCACGAGGTATAAGCGTGACTCACAAAGGCTTATCCATTATCAAGGATGCGAGCACTTACCTCTTGTTCACTGTATATACAAATCGAAGTGTTGTGGATCATTATCTCGGCATCTCCGCTGTTCAGCCACGACGCTTCCATCAATGGGCCACAATCTTCAACAGCGCATCTTGAACATTTTATCGAAGCAGAAGTTGGCGGCAATAGATTGCAATAGCCCGACCGACGCGGAACAGAATGGTCTCACATACAGCAACTTCTTGTTGATATCTCGCGTTAGAATAGCCCAAGGGCAGCCTACCCTCAAACAAAAACACATCCCAGATGCGGAGGAGGTAGTCTCATGTCAAGGAGCCAGTGAACACATAGCATAGAGACATGACCATTAGGCAATGACTACTCAAAATAGAAGCAGACGTACCAGGGTTTACAGATAGCGATGGGTTGGATAGCCATGTTAATGCAGATCCTTCTCGATACAGCAGGGTCATCGACTCTCAACGCTTTCAAAAAGAGGGAAGCATCGACATCTAGTTGTACGTTGCTTCGCGAGTAGTAGGGCCGGAGGTGGGAGTCCATCAGCGAAACAAAGATGCAGAAGGCACCTTCCTCCGGGGACTGCGTGAGCAGTTGACTTGCAACTACGGCGAGTCCTAACACGGCTCAGATTGACTTTATAATGTACAAGGGCACGAGTAAAGGTCTTACCTCTTGTATACTGGATATGGGGTCGTACAAACCGTCAATAATGTCGTCCGCCCGCTCCTCCTTCCCGTTTCGCGTCCCCTCCTCATGCGTTAGCCTATGGCTGACTGCGCGCGCAGGAACTCGAAGATATACCTCAGCGCGCTGACCCACCTCAACCTTGAGCCGCACCAGTGTGCGATGGTCGCCGCGCATATCCACGACCGGCGTGCCTCGGCGACCCACGGGATGAAGACCATGTTCGTGCATCAACCGCGCGAGCACAACGCGCCGAACGACGTAAAATCTAATAGCTCGGGCGGGGAGGTCGACGTGTACGTCGAGTCGTTCGTCGATATCGCCAACCTGTTGGCGGAGGCGAAGGGCGCGACCGCGTGATCGGCTATGGAGGGTGTTTCACATGCTCAGCGAATGAATGTACAACCCGGTGGCAGCGTTTCCACCAGGACCGGAACAAGGTCCGCGTTCACTTTGTCTGAGCGAGGACTTCGCCAATTTCACTGAGTGGTACGACGTGGAAACACGCGCTGCGAATCTCCTCATCTTGTGGGAGCAGCGCGATCTGGCTCATGGTCCCCCGCCATCCTCTGCCTCACCTCAAGCCGCCGGTCGCCCAGTATTGTGATGCGGGGTCCTTGGAGAACGTCGGTCGCCGGCTCCCCCTTCTTTTCGTTTGCCTCGTTGTCGCACCACCAACGCGGCGTCTGCCGCGCGAGGACCGCCCCCCGCGCCGTCGGCGAGGGGCACTTAGTCTGCCTGAAGCCTGTAGGGCGAGGACGCCGTGCGACCCGCATTTCGCTGTGCGGGTCCGGAGGCAGGCGTGGAGCCCATTATTAGGAGCCGCTGCCGGCTTGGATGCACTCTACATGTACCTACGCTGTGTTGAGATTTAACTCGAAGGGTTTTTACATTACTAGTCTCCCCTGGGCGGCCTACAATAGAGCACTCTTTTTGATGGTCGGAGGATGGTCGCTTTGAATGTCTGCTTCAATACGCGCCCCCGGCAGCATTTCGAGCGTGCTATCACTTGCCGGTTGATGGCCGAGCTATGCCGAATGTTGGCCGGGACGATCCCATCAGTCCTACCGCTCCTCTGGTGCCAGCAACGCCTCTTTGAGGCTCTCTTCGCTGCTACGGCTCTCAACATCACTCAAGGAGAGTGGAAAGAAAACATAATTATGTATTGCTAGTGAGCAGATGCATTTTGTGTATCCCCCAGTTCTGAATCAGAGCCGGCGTTCTCAAATTCGGAATCCCCACCACTCGACTGCTAGTCTTGAAATTCGCGCAACTCCTTCACTGGCTGCTCCTAGCCTTCCATTAATCTACGATGGCTACCTACCCGGCTGCAGTACATGGTGCGGGAATTGCCACACTGAGGCTTTCAGCGCGACGTGTCCGCGTTATGTATAGATCGCGACGACGCGTTTCGGAGATGAAACCGCTGACGTAACTCCGAAATCGCGTCTCGACCCCCAAACTGAACCAGACTATATACCATCTGGAAGGTGTGCGGAATCTACAGATATCTCATATGCTGTATATAGGCTGGTAATCACGTCCCCAATTATGAAGTCCTTTGTTCCTTTGTTCGCACCTCCCCACTGACTCTGAACGCTCACTGTCTCCACTCTTCTTGAAGCCGCCTTCTGCCTTCGTCGCATTACCGAGTCTAACAGCCCATTTCCACAAATATGGCTGATTATCTCCACAAACAGGACAATGGAGCCCTCGACGGCGCCCAGAGCGACACTGAGCCTCAGCTGTTGAATGTGCCCGATTCGCAGATCAGCATGGATTTGAACGTGCAGAGCCTCCATGGATCCTCTGACCAGTCCCCCATGCCCCTACCATCGCAACAGCAGAACGTCGTGCCGTATGAGACGTTTCAGCATCAAATTGAAGATCAGGTGAGTGGCACGATGGCTAGTCCTAGTATATCCCCACAATCAGCATGGGAGCTGTCTCCTCGTTCGTCCTTTTTTGACCTCAGTGATCTCACCACGCACTTTGTCTTTTACTCTACGTCATATTTGCATGTATTGTCATCTTCCACAAAGTAACAGTCTGCATTGCACTTGTGCTTTCTCGAGGCATCTTCCGCCTCGTCATGTATCAGACCCAATCCACATCCAGCTGCCTAATTCATCACACGCACCAATCGATAGTGGCCTTTGTTGTTCATGCATAGATGCTAACGGCGATTGTCCTGACCTCTAGATAGTGGAGCTCGATAGCCAGATGAACGGATTCAGTGTACAGCCCACCGATGGCGAGGACCAGAAGAATCAGGCTGGTGGTGCAATGTCCAGTAGTACAAGCGTCGCTCAGGACCAGCAGGTGCGTTGTTTTCCTTGTCTCGTTTGCCTTCACCCAGCCCCATCCTGTTCATCGCGCCTTTTGAACCGTTTCCTCATCTCTTGCTCCGCCTACCCTAATATAATGCAGGGCATTCCACAGCTTGACCAGCAACAGCCGCAATCGCAACAACACGATCTACCTCAGCGGCAAGGCATCCCGCAGACGCAGCCCAGCACCCAACAGGAACAGTACTCCCAGCTACGTTCACGCGCACAAGTCTGGGCGGCGAATATCAAGCAACTAGAGCAGGACCTCGCTCTCCATAATCAACAGCGCGGCGCGATGCCCGAGCCCACCCACCAGCTGAAGGCGGAGCAATATTCGGACCAGATCGACCGATTAAAGGAAGATCTGCACACGATGTTCGATCTCATCAAGGAGATGGCTACTGGGCACGTGAGCACGCAACACCGAATGCCCTCGGATCCCGGCGATATGTAATTGTGTTCCGCTCTCTTTTGTTCCTGAGTACTCATAGAGTGCAGGAATGATGAGCCAGCATCTGACTACCCGACGCAGAACAATTCACAGCCGGGAACGTCTTCTTCGCAGTCGTCTCAGCCGCCGATGATCCCAGATCAAGTAGTGAATACGCTGGAGGGAGCTCCGGCTCCTGCGCGGCTAAAGGTGCCCTCCGCTGATCAGGTCAAGCCGTATGTTGGCCTCGAGGCTGGTCGGTATCCCACCGAAGCCGAAATTCAGCAGGCGAGGCTGTACAAGGAGCTGCTGCTCGAGCAGTTGATACTGCGTACGTACGCTTCGTACATGCTATCATCCGACGTGCGGTTCTGACCTATCTTAGCGGGCATTGGCCACATGAAACCGCAACATATCCCGCCTGAAAAAGAGTCGGAATATGCTGCGTTCTTCCAGGAGCTCTGTGGCTACGCCTCCCGGGTATACCCCGCTTTCGAGCTCATGATTTGTGGCTACCCCGAAAACGTCGTCAAGAAGGTCATAGCCGCGGTAATTCAATCCAGCATGTGTGCTATCGTGAGACTCACATTTTGCTGCAGACCATGACGGCATTTCGTCAGAAGGAGCTGAGCGAGGAGAAGGGCAGCCCGTACTATCTGATTGGACTCGAGAATATCCAGAGTCTCACCAATACGATGAAGGCCGCCGCCCAAGCTATCCCGTACCGCGGTATGCGCGGTAAGTATTCCCTAGCTCCACTTTAGCCACAGCTTCGGTCTCATAGCGCGCAGCGAGATGATTCTGTACTACGCCTTATCCCTCCTGCTGCCGTTGCCAAGCCACTACTATCGCCCCATGGACTGTATGTTCCTCTGTGAACGCTGCCGCCTCGCACCCCACACCAGGCTCCTCCCCAAAGGATGTGGCGGCAATGCCAACCTCTATGTTCCTGCCTGCGCCTGTACCAACACACACCGCGAATGATGTGTATCTTGTTATCCTCATCCTGGCCATTTCGTTCGTGATCACGATATTCTTGGTGTATAGTGCTTTCTGAGAAGTTATGTTTGTGTACCTCAATCTATACGAAGTAACTAAATGATAGTCGCATGATCGTTTGACGACTCGCACAACACTGTTATACAGTACCACTTGCAACCTGGTTCCTTTGCGATGTAATGCAGGGCGGGGCTGAGCCAGTGTCCGCTTGGTGAGTATGCACGCGGTTGGTTGATTCTGGACGGTGACTGCAAGGCGTATGTCACGGAACCGCAAAGCAGGCAAACTCGGTACAGTACACAAGGTTCAATCCGTCATCGTACGCCGGGGCCTCGCCCTGAACGGCGTCATACGTCGCAGCCGTCCCGTCCTATTCATTGCCAGACGACGGGGGCGGTGGGAACTCGCCGATGTCTTCATACCATTCCTGCGTCGGTGATGTCAGCCACGAGAGGTCCCCGAGGAAGAAGCGCCGGGAAACAGTAGTGTCGAATGGAGCACACACCTCGGGCTTCTCTGCGATGAACTTGCGCATGAGCTCCTTGCAGTCCGCATCGTCGAGCACGATGACCTCGACGCCGCGGCTCCGGAGGAGGTCTTCGTCGCCCTTGAAGTTGACGCTTTCGCCGATGACCAGGCGCGGGATCTTGTAGAGCATGACCGCGCCCGAACACATGCTGCACGGACTATTCGCGCGCGCGAAAAGAAAAGAAAGGCCAGCCCGGTGCCCGATCAGACCCTTGTTCGCTCCAGCTAGGACCAGAAAGAACACTGCACACCTTAACGTAGTGAACTAGACAGATCCGCGTCGCATCAGTCAACCTGCCATGAACTCAGCCGCGCCGCGAATCGCCTCCGGCAACACAATGCATAGCACACGCCCCGGGGGGCGCCGCACGCACCATGGTTGAGTTCCTGTACACCTCTGCCTTCAGCCGCCCCGCGTCCTGCAGCGCGGCGGTCTCGCCGTGGAGAATGGCGGACGCGCTCTGCACGCGCTCGTTGTGTCCCTGTCCGAGGACGCGCGGCTCAGGGTTCTGCGCGTCCCCGTGGTAGACGAGCGCCGCGCCGATGGGGACGCCGCCCTCGGCGTAACTCTTGCGGGCGTGGGCGAGGGCAGCCTGGAGGCCGAGTGCGTCGACGCGGTCCATGGTAGTGGTGTAGAATAAGAGGGAGGAGGGGGGGAGTGAGCAAGGGGTGCCAAAGTGGCTGTTGATATAGTCGTAAGAGATTGACTCCAGTACGGTGGATCTGGGAAGAACCGATCTGGCTCATGATCGTGGCATGTGGGAGCTTAATCTTATCTCGATTTGCCATACGAGGCAGCCTTTATGCCTCTTCGGGTAACTGCCTTAGCGCTCATGGCATCTCATAAATCTTGTGAGCACAAAGCCAGGTCTATCCGACTGACCGCCCGCCATACTTATTCGGAATTTCCCTCTCGCCTTCGCGCTACGGTCGTCCCTTCGCGGTCGTGCTCAAGAGGGAAAAAAGCTTCGCCGTGTCTATGACGAAGTAAAGAATACCTCCGTAAGATATGCGAATCGAGATCGCTGAGGTGCGATACCCACCAAAGTACTGGAGGTATCACACATCTAAAAGCGAGTCATTCAGCCTTTGTGTCAGCGTGTAGCTTTTACGTCTGCATTGTTGTTACTATCAGCCACCGAGCAGCCAGTTAGGGGAGTGTGAGAGCATGCCGAATGGGTGATAACAAGTACAAGTTATATTCATTATGATATACTGCCGTAACGAGGTCGTGAAGGCGCCTATCGTACACATCCACCTGCAAAGGGACCCGTGACATATAAGTGAGAGTAAGGATACAAGAGGCATGAAGCAAGCGGTCCTATGCCACGACCTCTAGATCAGCTCGCGCCTCATTGCCGCTTGCAACTCGGGCATCGTCTGGCAATAGTCTCGCGCACATATCCTGCAGCTGCCGCACTTCCTCCTGCAGTAGCTCAAGCAGGCCCTTGACCTCCTGTACTGTTCGATGGGTCGCCTGAACACCGCGGAGCCGGTCCAAGCGTGTCTGGTTCAGCAATACGCGCATCCCGCGATACCGACTGTGCGCACTGCGCGTAGTCCGCGTGCTGGACGTGGAAGCCCTCCGGGTATACTCTCCAGACCGGGCCGGCGCGCATCGTTCTTGAGCTATGTGTTTCTGGATGAGCTCTTTCCAAAATCATACAGGCAGACAGGCATACCTCCTGACATGCACGGTTCTGGAGGGTCATCCTCGTTCTTCGAGGAGAACGGTGCCTGAGCGGTCGACACAGCAGAGAGTGCCTCAGCCTTTCTGCGGAATCTCGGTGGCATATTGTAGAACGCCGGCTCTGACGTCGAGGGCATCAACTCCCAACAACCTACGACGTCACGATGTATATGTACTAAGTTCGTGCTGGTGCAACATATACGACATTGAAGAGCTACCTTCAAAAGACGCCACTTCTAGGTTGTCCTGTTTGATTTCTGGGATGTTCATTTGCGTTACGGTAATTGAATCTGAGCGATACGTTAACTTTGCATGGACAGAGCCTCAAGGGACACTGACCTGAATTGTTATCGGGTCCGTTCTTACCGGGGCACGCAGAAATCGAATCCTATATACTGTTCTTGCATTGTCCTGACCTCATGGCGGATAGCATCGATGGATCTCCTCACAAGTACGTAATAAATCCAAGGCTTTGCATTGTTTCTGCGCAGAATCACCGAGCCTTCTTGATCGATTGTCCACTCCCTGTGCCCAGTCGGGCAACTCGGTCCACAGGGACCCCCATGGGATGTACCAGATGCGAATGCGCATCGCTGACATTCAACGTCGACAATGTGAGAAAAAACAAATGTTACACAAGAATCAGTAAAATAATCAATAAGGACTATATCCTATCCAAGAACATTTCCGCACCACAATCACGAAACGCGAGGAATCACGACACCGGGAGGCTTTGACCCATCTCATGCAGAGCCTGGGCACAGAGGAACATAAGCTCCTGTTGTGAAAGTTGTCCCTTGGCAGGCGAGGCTCCTGACTCTACGTCCGACTCCGGAGGCGGCGACAGTGTCGACGAGCGCGAATCGAATCCAGCCACATCCTGCCAGTCATCGCGGAATTCCTGATTCGCCTGCCAGTTCCCAATGAAGAGCCGCGCACCGGGACGCGCTTCAGGGTGGTTCTTAGCACCACGATGCCGCAGTTTGTACACAGAAGGGGGCGGACTCCCAATATATGTTCTCTCCCGAGGTGGAGGACGCACTCGGGACGGTTGCTGTTTCTGAGCCATGGATAAACCACCACGCGCTTCGCCGTCGGAAAGCTCAGGGGACGAGCTCTGCGCCCCGCCGGAGGCGGCCTCGTGTTGCCAATCAGGATCGAATGTTGGATTCGGAATAGACGCATACGACCGAAGAGTAGGCATCCCGTCAGAGTTCTTGACGACGATTGCCTCGTTGTCATCACCCACGAAGGCGCCGCCTACGCGCTCTCCGGTGACCGTGTACACCGATCCCCAGTATGAGCCACCAACGTTGGCATGATCAAAATTGGCAGGCAGTGGCTCCTGGGAACCCGCATGATCCGGCGACAGTGAAGGAGAAAGCGGAGGCGACGGGGGAACCTGTTGACTTTTGGCCTTAGTCTTGCGGCTGCGAAGGGGTGGTTCGCGCCCTGAGGCAGCAGGTCCAATCAGTCCCGAAACATACTGTTCCCCTCGCCGCCCGCAGCATGCGGTGCAATTGCACGTATCGCTACATTTCGGGCAAGTGAAGACGCGAGCATACGAATCGAATTCAATGTCGGGGTACCTGCGATTGCCACCAAAATGTGGGAGGTTATATATCAATCAGCATTAAATTCGTGAGGCAATACAGAAAATAGGATCACAGACACGCGGGACGGGTCCACGCATAGCGACTGCTCTGCCTCTTCGTGTAGTGAGAAAAAGGATGGCGACAGACCTCTTATCTACGCAGTTTCGACAGAATCTCTTCCCGCATAAATCGCCGGACTCCTTGATGACAGTACATCGCATCTTGTCGTGTTGGGTGGTCCTCCTGCATTGATGGCAAAACGTTGGTTCTGCCGCGAGGGCATGGAATGAGTTCTTGATAGCCTTCACAGGTGGCCCGAAGCGCTTGGGTGGTGCCGGAACATCTTCTACGACCGATGAAGCTGCCGTACTAGTGATAACCATCGACGGGGACTCCGATGGCGTCCGCGAAGGTGACGGCGTCGGGTGTCCGCCAAGGGCGCGCTCGGTGAGCTTGCGCTTCCGCTTACCTGACACCTCAACAGGTTCAGTGAATATATTCTTGTCGACAACCAACGCCATCACCTCCCTCTCCCGCGCGGGCCTCCTCACTTGCGTGCTTGTGCTGGGCTTCGGCTTCGGCTTTGACTTCACTTTCGATTTCGCCTTGCTAGCGCGTTTCGAAGACCCGTAGTCACCGCCGCGGCCGTCATCGACTTCCGGAATCTCCTCATCCAAGGCAGAAGTGGATGCGTAGGGTGTGCTCAGCGGGCGCGAAGCCCCGATGACAACTTGAATCTGCTTGCCCTTGCCCTTGCCCTTTGCTGAAGCCGATGCTATCGGCGAGAGAGAAATGTGGGTAACAGAGGGCGTCAGGGGCGTCAACGAATCCTCATTGTGCCCTCGATCCTCATCGGACTCGTCCGCGTGTTCTACACCCGTAGCAACGTCAGGGTGCGCCGCGACGCTGCCACCCAGTAGGGAAGGATTGATAGTCCCGTTCGCAAAGTCGAAGTGGTCCGCAAATTGCGGGGCGTCCGGCGCGAAACCGACGGCCGCATCCACATCCATATTCCCCTGTTCGTCACTGACCTCCGCGTGCGCCATGTACGGCTGGAGCAGATCTTGCTGTTGACCCGGATATGAGGCACCAAACCATGCATCGCCACCTGCTGGGCCCGACCTCGTCTCCATCTCCGCTTGGGGATGCCCGAACAACAGTGACGGTGACCGAGACATAGAATGGCCCAAAAAGGTGTCGGGACGAGCACTCGGCCGCATCGCAAGAGTCGGTTGAATTGCGTACCGTTCAGTATCGACCCCTGTACTGAAGTCCGCACCGATATGTAGCGGCGCAGATTGCACCAGCCCTAGGTCCGCGCCCGTAAGAACCGACGACGACGACGATGCAGCGTTACTTAAAGGTGCACGACCAGTAGAGCTCGACGAGCCGTCCTCCTTGTCGGCTCCCGCCGATGGTGATAACATCATGGACCGCTCAGTGTTTTGACGCGGATCCCTCTCATCGAGAATGCACGCCGCACGTGAAGGCGACTCTGTCCTGGATACTGTCGG
This sequence comes from Postia placenta MAD-698-R-SB12, assembly GCF_002117355.1. Classification (NCBI taxonomy): domain Eukaryota; kingdom Fungi; phylum Basidiomycota; class Agaricomycetes; order Polyporales; family Adustoporiaceae; genus Rhodonia; species Rhodonia placenta. The sequence continues at coordinate 4,054,584 of NW_020169832.1, read as the reverse complement.
CGTCGGCAGCGATGTCTGCGGCAGCGGCTCCTTGCCCTTGAACCGTGGTCGAGGACGAGGGCGCACCGGACTGTGCACGCCTACCTGACTCGACTCAGCCCGACTCTCCTCAACGCCTCGCGCGTGCTGCCCCTTCTCCTTCTCCTTCTCTTGCGCCTTCGCCCACCGCTTCTGCTCTCTCTCCCGCTCCTCCCCTTTCCTGGCCGGCGGCCGCTCGCGCGAGTCTTGCCCCGCTTCTACTTCCACTCTTGCCTCCTGCTCCTGCTGCATTCGCTCCTTCTTGGCCGCCTCCCACACCTGTCGATGCGCCTCCACCCGTTCTCGCCACCAGCCCTCATCCCGCTCTTCCCGCCGCACACCGACATGCCGCAGCGCGACACAGAACGTACCCGGCAGCACAGGCGGCTCCTCCGCCCCGACGTCTATCAGGCTCGTCGACAGCAGCGGCTCCAGCACATCAGCGGCCGCGTGGAAGCCGTATTCCTCTGTTGGCTGTGGCTGTGGCTGTAGTTGCGACGGTGCCTCTACGTCTTGGCCAGGCGCGGAGATCGTCTTCGCCTTTTCCCTAGAGGCTGACCTGGAGGGCCCTGGCGGCCGACCCCGCTTTCTTGGCGCGCTCTGCTGGGAGGCGGTAGATGGCCTGGGTTTCACCGACAGCTGTTGTGACCGCGAGAGACGTTCCTCCGACGTCATCCGAGGAGTCTCCGTGAGCGCAGGAGCGACAACATCGACGGGTGCATTCTTGGACACACCAGACGCACGCTCTAGCAGCTGCAGATGGGAGAGGGAGCTCGGCCCAGCTTCAGCCTCAGCGTCAACGGCCTCTCCCGTCGCCCAGCCCCGCGTCGCGGTATGCAGATGCGACAAGCGCGCCTCTGCCCGCAGTTTTGCCTGTCTTTGCACATGGGGTGTAACAGGTGGTGCGGACATGATAGGCGCCGGCGTCGGGGCATGCTCGCGATGCGATCTGCTCTCGCGCGCTTTCACTGCGGGGGTGTGCGCTTGTCGTGCATCCTCACTTTGTGTGTCGAGCGCCCTTAACGCGATCAGCTGCGATGCTGGGACGTACGACTCCTTTGAAACGCCGGGCGTGAGCGCAGGCAGAGCGACATATGGCCTCGGACGTTTGCGGGAGGAAGAGAGTTGCGGGATGGGCGATGAAGAGGGGGCCCGAGACAGGGGAGAAAGGGAGGTGGAGATATCCGGAGTCGGTGATCGCAGTGGTGTCTTTGAGCTTGAGCTTGGAAACACGTTCTAGAGCAGCGATGAATAAAGTTCCAGCCTAATCAGGGCGGATTCAGATCACTCACCGGCCGCGATGGTGACAGCCAGGGGGACATGGCTGCGATATGTGATGGACGAGCCTGTCATATGATGTTGACGCATCAGTCCTTGCTTTCGAACACGCAAGTTTTAATATACCAATTGCTGTCGGTGCATCGGTGCATTTCTCTTTTCCTGGCGCGCTAGGCTCCTGGACACCTCCTCTGTTACTCGATCGACAATGAAATCGAAATCACTATTCTCGGACTCCTCTGCGATCGCAGCCGAGGACATGTGATCACGCGCGTGATACAGATCCGACTCTATCTGTGATTGAAGAGGCCGAGCTAAATCAATCGTTCGCTGTACTGAGAGTGAGCAACGCCCAGTCATGGCAAACAGTTGAGCTCACTGTTGCGGCATTCTCCGTTGCGCCCTCATCGTCCACGTCCATGAGGTGCATCTCAGGCTCGGGAGTTTGAGCCTCTTCTCCTGGAAACTATACGCGGTGTCAGCGAAGGGGCATTCAGGCGCAAGGAGAGCGCAAGGCACACACAGAGTCCGCCGTAGCGTCAGCGCGCACGGTATGTGCGCCTGGGGCAGTGGCCGGCATGTTGAGCAGTAAAGTTTCGATTGTTGCCTCTAAATCTATACCCACCGTGGTAACTATGACCTCTGCAGGTACTTCGGTCGTCTGCAGGTCAGGGTCGCCGATGTCTTCCTCATCGGGATATTGAAGGTCGGGTAAGTCATCCAGCCCCGGGGAATCGGACGGCAAGAATAAAGGCAGGGTAGTAGGCATTCCTAGAGCAGTGAAGGCCGCAGAGGTTTCCTAGAAAGACATGCATCAATTGACGCAGGTACGAAGCAGAAGAAAGGCAATCACCTTCGCATTAGGTTTGTGACTGTGATCGACGTTCGCATTCGCGGAATCCCGCGCGTCGTCCTGCAGCGGAAACGTATTCGAACGACAACGTGAGAAAACGCACTCGATCACGAAAATGTGCACGCACAGTGGGCGAAGCCTCATCTGAATCATTGGCCGATAGCATCACGGCTACCGCCAGGCGGTCTTTCTCTTCTGATGAACTAGTCTCCGAGCGGTGTCTCGAAAAGAACAAAGAGCTGGACGGTGGTGGCATCGCGAGAGCAAGCTCAGACGAACTCGAGGCAGTACTCGCGGGCTTGTGTGCCACTCTCAGAAGCGGTGCGATGGGGGGTGCGGGCAAGGCTGGCGAAGATGGGAAATGTGATGACTGCGCAGAACGTCGTGCAGGCGAAGACAGACTGCCATCCCAGTTGGCAAGAGCAGAGGAGGAGACGGGCATGTTGAAAACCGAATTAGCATCCCCTTCGTCGGGTCTGGGTGCGGGCAAGCGTGACTCTCTGCGTTCGACGCGCCTACAGCGGCACGCGTCGTGTCACACCACGTCACGGCTCATCGGTGAGGCGCATCTGCGGTAAACGAAGGAAGTGATGAAGCGACATCTTCAAGAGGAGGTTTCGTATTTATATGTACAGTTTATATGTGCAGAAGATCGACGCCATCAGTATATCATCATTCTGCCGCCAAATAGAAAGGTGCATTTCCGTCTTTGGCCCGTGTCACGCAAATGGCGGACCCCGCCATCCAAGCGGCATTCTTTGATGTATTGCTTGTCCAGCCCGCTCCCGAACCTTACTATAGAGTTGCTCATGGCCGTGTTCGCAAGTCTCGGGTTCACGAAGCACTGCACATTCCTTCATGATTCTTGTGTCATTAGATGCATTGAGATCTTCTCGCACCTGTAAATAGTTTGAATGCAATACAATGAGTGTTACTTGTACCGGCACGAATCCGTGAGGTGTAATAGGCATAGAGTTGCTCAAATCGTCACGGCATGTCACCGCGATACGTTCATACTCCGACGCGGCAACGTCCGCCAGCAGCATGTGCGACGTGCCGAGCGGAGTTTAAACTACAGGCACATTCAGCCACAGGAGCAAGACGATCTCACCCACCACGCTTGTCTACATCGTACCTCAAGTGCTTTAAATCATCGGGCTTGTTGATAGACATTTATATCAATAGAGAATGAATACTACAGCTTCCGGGGTGAAATTCTCATCGCATTTAGGTGAGATCTAGTTCAATATTGGTGTACACTGTTGTCAAAATGCCTTGTCGAGCATGCTACTCTTTCCACATTCATGATTTTACTATTTCGGTACCATAAGGGCATCCATAGGGACTATATATACTCTCACTGATTTCTCAGGATTTAAAATAAAAATGTGGAAGGCTGTACAAGGCGGTTTGAGCAACTCTATGCCTTGAGCAACTCTATACACCCCATAGTATGTCTCGTTTCCCAACTGCGATGGCCACTTTTTGAAATTTCATCGCCATTGCCTTTTTATACACCAGATGATAAGGCTTTGAAGAACCGGCACCGCCACGTTACAAGTATGCCATTACACGAAAGAAGCTGCTGCTTGGACTGTCACGTCACGAATTGGAATTGGCCTCAGGCAGTGCGGTTCGCCACCAACTGTTCACCGAAGTTACGCGCAAGCGTTAAATGTTCAACACCGGGTTCGACTCGACAGCTTCAAAGCGACAAAAGCCCAGTTGATTTGCTCGGCCAGATCTAGAATCTTTAAGGCTATATATCTGGTTATGTCTGCGACGAAATATCCTGTCCATGCAACTTAAATGAGGGGAAATACGCAGTGATATCTGAGTTTTGCAGTTGCTCGGCTTCCATCCTGAATAAATGACCATAATTTGGTTTGGGATTATTTGATTTTATCCTGCCTTTGCTGATGACTTTTATTGCATTCCCACTTTCCAGTACTTAACGGCCGTTTCGAGCAGTGAGGAGCAGTGGCAGTGGGTATAGTTCTCTATAAACATAACGTGTTACATTTCCTTCAACCCTTGAATTCTTAGGTAGTGTATATTGCTATGCGCGAATGGCCTACACTTGTATATGGCGGCCAATCAGGTGTACCCATGGTGGCCATCCATAGTTTACGGTGCGAATCTAATTATTCAAATTGCAATTGCGCACAAATTTAATGATAATGGCGGCTGTGACTTGCAATACCGAGGCAAGTAATACCTCACAAAAATAACAGTTCGACGCTCATACCAATATCAAAGCATCTGCTTTTAAATTACGAGAAATCATGACAGTCATTAACCCCACCACCCACATGAAGACCGCTAACCGAAGGAAGAGGCCGCTTATTTGGCATAGTACGCGTTCGGAGGCCTAGGAGCCACGGGTCAGTCCCAGACCAAGTCTCCGGAAATTCTAAGATAAAACTCACTGCTCAAAGCGCGGTTGAAAGCGCGCCAGCGCCTCCTGGCTCTCTCGATCCGACTGTATTGACGGCCGCCCAAGCATGTACGCGGCGTCCGCAGAGTCCCGCTCCAAGTGGACCCGCGTGCCCACGGTGATGTACACCAGCATCGTCGCGAACTCCGGCACGACGCCCATGACGAGGTACGCCACCCAGCTGCCCGTGAGGCTGTTGAACGTGTTGAGCGGCGACGTGCTCGGCACGTAGACAACCTGCCCGTCCGCGTTGACGCCCCGCAGCGACGGCGCGAAGCCGGACAGCACCGCGTAGAGGACGCGCACAAAGACGAAGGGCAGCGCGCCGGTGATGCCCGCGAGCAGCTGCATGGCAAGCGGTCATAAGCACATGCACGCGAGCCTGCGCGCACAGACGACTCACCACGCGCCGGTTGTAGGCGATGCTGCCGCGGTTTGCCCAGCAGAGGCCGTTCAACAGGACGACCAGGACGAAGATCACGGCGAACATGATGTCGCCGACGTGCCGCAAGGTCAGGCCTTGGTTGATGGACGACTGCGTGCTGCCAGTGCCCGAGTTGATGCCGCCCACGATGGCGAGGATCAGCGCGATCGTGCCCGCAAGCGGCAAGAGCTTGAGGCCCTTTGCGATGAGGGGATCCCTGTCGAGTGTATCTTGGCAGCTGCGCGCAGATCACGGTCAGTGAGCCCTGTCATTGGCGGTCAAAGGGGGCGTACATTGTGCGAAGGAAGCCGAGCGTCGCCAGGAGCAGTGGGGACACGCCGGCCGATTCCAGACTGAGCGCTGTAATCTCAAGATTCTCGCTGCTCGTGTTGTATTCGGATGCGATGGCGGCGCAGGACCCTACTATTCGGACTGTCGGAACGTCAGTGGGCCGTTGTGCTGATCAAGAGAAGAGGCGTGCTCACTGAGGGAGAGGATGACGAGGTAAATCCAGCCAGCTTGTCTTGTAAAGCCATTCCGTATCACCAGGATGACCGAGAGAATGAGGATGGGTATATAGACGACGATCTCCGCTACCGCAATGTCTCCTCGTTGGTCAAGCTTCGTCATCGTTTAGGTGGTTAATGTGGGATTTGGTGAGAGGGGTGGAAGTCAAGGTAGAGTATCGGTATGCTTGTCTAGCGACCTCCTGACTTATATACTGCTGCGAGGATCAGGGTTCTAACGTAACTATTTGCATCTCTGTGCGTGGTGGCCGTGCAGTCGCTTACGGATTAGTCGAAAAAGGAAGCCAAAGGACGGATGTGGCGAATGGGTTATGTCCCAAAAAGTGCTGCGCCCCTTACCCTGCCGCTGCGCTCGTCGAAATCGCTGCGGAACGCATACCGAGAAGGCTGTCCGTGTGTACAATCTGCAGTATCATTCAGACAATGCAGCTGTCGGCTGCGCACTACGCAGTCCATGTGCGTTACTATCGACGAGGTAGGTGCTTCCTTCAAATTCACATCGACATGCGATCGCTTGTCGGATGCCGACCAGGCCCTGAGGTCTGCACACGCTGGCAGCCGCTTCTACTAGAATTTTGAAAACTAGATTGGGCTCGGGCACGTTGAACTGTCAACATACCGAATCAGCCAGCGTTTCTACAAAACATGCGGATATCCATCTACGTCCGGAACAATCGAGATAAGCGGTGTATACATACAGTCCGGTGAGTATGGTTCGGACCGTACTACTAAACAGGCAGTGTCAGGCGATACAAACCCTGTATTCGAGTGTGCATACGGATGAAACTACCGGTCGCGAGAGACTGGCGGGTCTTCCTCGAGGGCTATCGACACAATTTTGACGTCGGGCGAGGCGCGCGGCGCAAGACGGGCCCGCTGCAGCTGCGCATAAACTTTGATGAGCCGATCCGCCTACAAGATCGGCGCGCCCGCCACGGCCACCGCTATGCATCGGCGCGGCACACAGCTACGTGCGCGATTTCTTTCGGCCATGATGTTCGAGAGTGGGAGTATGTACGTAGATGTATCGCAATTGGAGGTAATCTATACCACTGATGGTGTTTGTCCTCGCCAGTCTATCGGGTCCTAGGACCCCGGTCACTTTGAGAGGACAGTGTTTGCTTCTCCTTGCTTTTGCGGAATGGCAACACGCGCATTGGCCTCTACGCCGTAGGCACTATCAAGGACCGGCATATGCACTTCGAGTTGAGGAGCAACCAAACGCGAAAGTGCATACCGCGGATAAAGACGACATATCCTTCTCCTGCATCAGAACCGGTAGGCGAGGCTCGAGATCGTTACAGTCTAACGGTGACCAACTTGAGACAGTATTGCACATGGCCCATAACAATCTGTACCTGAAGAAATAGTATTGATCTAGCTGCCTGGGGCTACTCACACTGCTGCCACATCATGCCGGAATGGGTAGCTGGCTAGAAGTGCCACATCACTCGGCCTGGGTCGTCTGTGGCGACGTCTTTTGCAAACGGCGAATCAATAAAGAAGTACGTCTATAATTTTCACACGATAGAGGGCAGCTGTTGACCAGGCGGCAGGCACGTTGCCTTGCTGAAATGAAGGGCAATGAGTTCGAGCTCACTCCAACTTTAGTGCGCGCTGTGCGTCCTTTCGTGCTCGACGAGGCTGTTCTCACTGAGGTCACAGACGACGGGAACCTGAATTACAACGACCGGCGACTGTCACTAATTCTTTCTAGAAGCGAGAGTAACGTTGACTGTTCGTGCGCGAAGCATCGGGGGGGATAAATGTCTGCTCTGCAATTGAACGAAGTCAGTGAGAAAGTGACCGCGCTCATGGATGAGCGTTGCATAGGAGGGAATGCCCTGCATGCTACCGGCCGCCGATCTGAGACTCCGCCCGATAGGTTGACGCCACTGGCGTGAGTCAGATGTAAAGGCCAACGCGCTTAGGCAGGAGTTCCAAGGCTGCCTGACGAACGCACGGATCGTCTTGGTTTATTACCGGGAGAAGGCGACGGCGAGACGCGGCGCGAAAATTATGACGGACCAGGCGGAGCCGAGCATTGACAAGCCGGAGTTCTCCTTCGCGGAGGGGCTCTCGAAGGTGCGCGTGCAAACACCCATAAGGGAGTACCCTGCGATGCGGGAGCCGCAACTGCTGGGCGAGCCGTGCATGCCGGACGCCATCGAAGCGTTCGTGGACAAGGAAGACATCTTTTCAATTCAAAAGTGCGTTCCTTCCTCCCCATTTGTCTACACGCTGTTCATCAGCAAATTGGGGGCGTAATTGGCATGGCTGAAGCGATGCTCCAGATCAGCGCCCACAGCACGCAGCACGTACAAGGCAAGCGGGGAAGGAACCTGAAGCGATGCCCTAAACAGCGCCCGCCCGCAGCACACACAAGGCAAGCGGGGAAGCTAAGGAGGATAATCTGGGGATATTATCAATCTGCCGCCTTAATTATCTTCCTGAAGGCTCTTTACGTTGTCTCTAGGAGGAGAACGTGAGAGAGAAACATAGGAAGAAATACGTCGAGAAGAGGCAGGACGGTGGGTCGTCTAAGCCCAAGGCACGCCTGTTGGAAATGGCACGGAGCACATAGCATCCGATGATCAAAATATACGGTTTGCCGTGGGCCTGAAGCTGGTACGGCAGAAGAGAGGAGTACATCGAGTTTCGGCGTTCGTCGAAAACAATGCCGCACTGCCAGCCGTCGGAAATATCCATGCAAGGCCGGGGCACAGCCTGAGGGCCCTCGCCTCGTTTTGACGTAGATTGACCGCCTACTTCGCCGTCACCTTTCCTACCTCGCCCCGCGCACGACTCACCCTGCGATGAGTCCCAGTCACGTCGGCGTCCCGGGCAACGAGGCAGTCGACACCAGGCGAAGGCAGCTGCTCTCCAGCAGCCTGGCCCACCTCACATGAACCCGCTGCCCTGCGAGCTTCGCAAATCGCCACCCATGAATTTGGCCGCCCTAGAGTAGCACAGGACGACAGACCTCAAACACGACACACCCACCCGTTGGAAGTTTTTCCCTCGTCACGCCAGAATCAGCCGCATCGACCCCTCACTCCCGTCGACCAAATTCCTCAAGACGGGTGGAACCCTCCCGAGGAATAGACTTAGCTTGCTTGTACAATTGCGAGATCCGGACACGCTCCCCTTAACCAACGCCTCTTCCGCATAGGCAAGGTTGAATCGGCTCTATGCCTCGCCAGACAGCGATGTACTACATTCTCTCATGTCTGATATGGAAACGAGCCCGAACTCACTGCGGCGCGCCTTTCTTCAAACATGCAGGTGCGAACACTTCTTCACTGACCCGAAGCACTCCCGATCCTCTTCAACTACATCATCGTCATATCAAAGCTACCGGCCGGTTCGCGGCTGGGAGGAGCGACTGCTCTCGCTTAGCACAGACATCGAAAAGAGGTGCGCTCGATCCACGAACCTCGCCAACCCAGCCAAGACGCTTTTCCCGCACGCATATATCCTCTCGTTCTGACTCGCTTCACTGTACCAAAAATATTTATTCTTTCAGTTCTATCCTATCTCGGGCTTACGCTCTCTTTTTCGTCCTCAGCCGGCCTTTTTGCTCAGCCGGACACTGTCACACTACACCAACTACCCGTACGCCCGCCGACATCGAGCCCCGAAAGATAGTTCGCTCACGCACCATCACTCCATGCACTCGGATAGCGCATGACATTTCGAAGCCCCCGATACAACACGTATTGTCCAGCATAGAGTGTCGCCCTCCAGCGGTTATAAGACTGGGTTGGAAAACAAAATAAAAAGGCACGCCTGTCGTTGCTATTCCAACTTCGCCGCGTCTGACTACTGAGCCCCCCAGGGCTAGCCGTGTGCAGATGGCAGGAAGAAGAGTCAGGCGACGAGGACGACAACGAGATAGATGGAGAAGAGAAATCCCCCAAGCCCAAGAGGATCAATTGGACTGCTGTCCTTAGGAATGTACAAATACTCGCACTCACTCTATCTTCTCCTCAATTCGTACGGGCCGCACGTCGACCCAAGCCACAGCCTCTCGGGCATAAAGAAAGTCGCTCAGACGGTAGGTCATCTTCGAGCACTTGGCGTCAGCCAATCTGTCTGAAACTTGCAGATAGTGTCAGACAGCGGTTGATTTACTCTTGATATTGCACGGATCGCTACCATGACATTGTCCCATTTTCATTCTGACTTACCTCGTCGTCGCTGCTGTCTCTTTATTATGTCACTACTGCTACATTGGTGATGAAACACGGCTCTCTCTGCCCGTATCCAACGTACCGAAGAAGTCCCCGTTCCATGCTCTATTGCTATTTTATTTGCCGACAAATTGTTCCTGGAAGCGGGACAACGCAATATACTGGTACACACCCATATCCGCCTTCAGACTATTGATCAGCTCACGCTTTAAACCTTTCGTAGTCAACAAGCGGGAGGACTGACAGCGAGACGAGGTCAAAATCATGTCTCCTTTTTTTGCTTGAGTGCCGGGGTACAATGCAGTGCGCAGATTGCATAGAACTTAGTCCACGAAGATCGTACTTTGGAGTTTGAAGACGAAGAGGCAATACAAATTCCAATAGCGCGCATACTCAGGCGCCATCCGTACTAACCAGGAGTGTCCAGGGTCTCGATCTAGCGGCATGAGTCGGGCCCGACACACAATGCTGTTTGCAGCCGAGCAGTCTCTGGTGGAGCAGATCAGTCCGCGTTACAATGTGTCCAGGAACCTGGGATCAGGTCCGCCGTAATTCTGTTTGTCTGCACTGAAACGGCTGGAGTGGTAACACCTATCCTGCAACGTGATGCGCACATTGGAACTTCATGTGGCGCTCGCAGACGCCGGATGGACTATAACGTAAGTTGTAGATCCCAGTATAAACAGTCACAGAATGTACGCGGCACCGCACTCGCGAGATCCAACATCGAGAGACACGATGGGCGCGTCGCCGATAGACTCAATGAGCTTATACCATGTCAAATCTTGCGATCTAGCGCATCAAACAATTATATGATCGGCTGATCTGCGCGACCACAGAACCCCCACAAATATCATCATGGCAACAGTAGATCCTCAGCAGAGCTGTTCTATGAGCAGTCTCGCCTCACGTATATTTCTTGTGATTATAATACAATGGTCAATACGCACACCGCCTCGCAGCGGCGGCGAGTTCATGAAACTCGACACGATTACCCAAGACGACAGCATTGAAAGAGAGACGGTAAATCATTCGGAAGGAAAACAAGGCGGCGGGCAGGATAGAGGGGGACGGAAATGAGCAGCGTCTTGCCAACAGCGACAGGAGCAGAGAAGAGAAAGGTATACTCCCGAAGAATGCGACTAAAAGAGCGTAGAGTTGAACGGCAAAGCTTCAGCATGATCAAGTCAAGTCTTTTCTGAGGTCGAAGTCTACTGCTGCTTGCACTCTTCCGCGTTGACCTGGTTGTTGGCGGCCGCGCCACCACGTCCCTTCGGCGGACCACGCCTTCTTGCAGGGACATCGTCATCCTCCGAGTCAGAGTCCTGTGAGACGAATAATTAATCCGGAGTAGAGAGATAAAGTGGGGGTCAAGACGTACATCGTCTTCGAAAGCACCCTCGTCATCTTCATCACCATCCTCATCGTAATCATCTTCGTCGTCTAGGTCCTCGTACTCCAATGCCTTGCCAGTGAAGTAGTCAATAGCACGAGGAATGATCTAATGCAATCGAAACCAATTAGCTGGAGGGGATTGGCCACACGGTGGCGTAGGCACGAACCTTTTCCTTAATATCTTCTCCGATTTGGTAGTCCAATTCCAGCTTCTCCTCTAGCTCCTCAATGTCGACATCCGATTCGTCGTCATCACCTTCTTCTGGAGGGGTTGGCGGGGAGAAGAAGTTGAAGAAGGATTCCGCGGGGCGCGACTTGCGGATGAGCCGCGTCCGGTTCGTGTCTGACCGTTCGGAAGCAATGAACAAGTCGCCACGGGACAGGAAACCGACAACACGTACTTTTGTTCCTCTGCTTTTTGATCTCAATCTCCTTCGTCAGATCCTTGTCCTCCTTCCATTTGATCTCAGTGCCGATCGCACGATCGTACAAGAAGTCGCCAGAGTAGCCGACCTCCTCGAGGTATAGGTAGGTCTTTTCCAGCAGCTCGTTCTCGAAGAATTCGTTGGGCGTGAAGTAGAACTGCAGTTTGAACCCGGGCTTGCCTTCCGTGAGATATGCGATGCGGATATCGGCGAGGTGCTTGAGCGCGGCTTCATCGCGATCCGTGATGAGGTCCGCCAGACCGATGTGATTCCTGAGCGCGGTAAGCCAGAACTCGGGGATAGCAGCAGCGGGCACATCAGCGGCATCTTTTGGCAATGGAGTGTACTCCGGGTCGTCCTTGGCCGACTCCTTCTCACCGGCCTCGATCTCCTCAGGCGTGGGCTGGGCGGCGCCAGTGATAATCGCATGTCGTCGCTCGTACAGAGGTGTCTGCAGTACGTGGTACTGCGAGGATCGTCAGCGTGCGCCACCAGTGCATCAGGGAAAAGAGGGCTTTTTCCCACCTTCTTCTCGAGCTCGAGACATTCCCGCTTGTACTGATTCTGCAGGTTGACCTGCTTCGCCTGGAGGGCCTTCAGCGCCTCGACGCTCTTCTTCTGCTCGACGGGCAGGTTCTCGATGTATCCGGAGCTCTTGCCGATGAGCCCCTGCAGGCGGCCATGAACCAGGTTCAGCATCGCGGCTGCGCCCGGGGTGGTGATCTCCTCCTCCTCCTCTGGCTCGTTGTCCTCCGAGATGTCGGGGACGGTAGGGCGCGAGAGGCCCGCTCCGATGGGCGCATGGGTGAGGGGCGTGTTTTGGGGCGTCGGCGCGGTGAGGTCGACCTGGCTGAAGGGGATGTTGTTCGACATGGTGGGCAGAACGACGGGCAGCGGGGGCAGAGGATTGAAAAGCGCGAGAGGGGGCGTCTGCCTGGATAAAGGCGCACCGAAAAAAGTCACGCCTAAGTAGCGGAGTTTCAATCACTACAAATCGTGGCTTGCGGGTGTTGCGGTTCAGTCCACTGTACAGTCTAGATCTCCGCGGGTGCGTCCTCAGGGCGCAGGGCACCGCTCGTCTTTCATACGCTACACCATACGCGAGATATGATGCCACACAACCATGTCATTGTGCACGTAAATCTCGCGTCCGATCCTACTCTCGCTCGTACACGTACAGATACGCTAGCTTCTTCAGCTCGCGCACGCTTTCTTCATCCGCTTTGACCACCTTTTCGTCGTTGAACAGCACCCAGCTTTCCCCGCCCACCGCGGCGTCCTCCACCCGGATGTGCGCCACATAGTGTCCAGAATGCACGGAGGGCCCTTTGTGCGAGATGAACGCCTTGAGCCGGTACCTGGCAGGCAATTCTGCGCTTCCTCCTGTGCCAGATGACTCTGGCGTCTCACTCGAGCCGCTGGGGGCGGCGTCTTCCCCGTTGTCGTCAGGGTGCGAGAACAGCCATTCAACTGCGCGTTCCGCGTCGCCGCCCTGGTCTATCGTCAGGCAGGCAGCAGTAGTATTATGGCACACCATGACGTACGGTTTCCCGAAGGGCCTTTCTGGCCTGTGCGTGGGTGAAGCCCATCTCTGACAGCATGCTCACCTGTTCTTGCGAGGGCTCAGGTGCACTGCTGCCTGACCCTGCAGCTTGAATTGGGGCATCGATATCTGTAGCTTGCTTGTCAGCTCCGTGAACACGAGTTCAAGAAGTTATTGCTGCCAGCAGCGTCGCCACAGGTGCAGGACTAGGTAGATGCCTGCACATCGTCCCACATTGGGACAGGCCGAAGTCTCCCCACTCCACTCTCGACCCCAGTTGCCATTTGTGTTCAGTAAGCTCAAAGGAGAATCACAAAGGAAGCTGCGACGTTGTGGAGAGACAATGACGTCTCGTTCACTCCGTCATGGGTCGTCCTGCTGAAAATATCTGCAGCGACAAGATCCGGCAGCACGAAAGAAGAAACCGCAGCAGCTCTACCACGATTCAACTGAATTGTTTCCCCTCTGGGAAACAACCGTGGAGAAGCTCGAGCATCAGCTTGCCTTACAGAGTGTAGGCGGGGCATTCTATGGCTCTAAGCCGATATGGAGGCACGCAATAACGCGATAGAGAAATGACGTCACGTCATGATAATGCCAGCCTCGAAGAAGGGTGTGCTCCAGCAGAAGGACAGTTCATAGCAGAATGGATCGCAAAAGACGGCCCACCTGGATCTTCCATATGTGCGAAGAGCCATTCCATGGCGGCCTCGGCATCGTTGTTCCCCGTGGCGAGCAAGGCTTTCTGGCACCGAATGGTGGGAAAACCCATGGCTTCCAGCTGGGCCATCGCAGCCTCATTGAACTGGGGGAGCCCCGGTGCGGCTATCAAAGATTAGCAGATACGAAGAGCTGTCGGTCAATTGAAATCCGAAGCCCAGGAACATCTGCAACGTGCCTGCTGTGTCGTCAGGAAGCTTCTGCTCGCCCGGCTGCAGCCCGCGGCCGAGGTACTGGTCCAGCTGCAGTGTGTCTGAGACGTTCAGCGGGATGTCTGGGAACGGCAGAGAAGTATCAGCGCAGTACGACGTGCACGTAAAGGGGACCCCACCGAGCTTCGTCGGCACCCAGTTGACGAGCTGAAACTTCTTCGCATGCACCATGAGCACCTGCGGGAACGTCGCGAAGCGCGATCGCCTGCGGACGAACAATGTCAGCGAGATGACGGCACACGAAGCAAAGCGAAGAGAAGATGGCTGCGTACTTGGTCGCAATGACGCGCTTCTGACAACCCGGGCACGTATACTCTAGCGCCTCGGTACCTGTAAGGATGTCGAGGCACTCCCCCAGTGCAACCTCCGCGTATTGTGTGCGACCTTCCGCATTCTTCCCCGTCTCGCGTGCGGGCACCGGCACGCTCACGACGTCCGTGCCGTCGACGCGGTACCGCACGCGGCGGCACTCGCCGCACTCAAGGCGCTGCTCCATCCCGAACGCGAACACCTCCGTCGGGTCGTGGTTCAGCATGCCGCCCGTCTTCTTCGCGTACCGTCGCAGGACCGTGAGCAGGTGTGTGAAGAACTCCTCCGAGTCCTGCTGCCGCATTGTCGAGAACTCCTCATGCCCTTTGCCAATCAGTGCCTTGAACCCGCTCGGCCGCACGCCCTCTTGGAAGATGGGCGTCGGCGAGTCGTGCGCGAGCGGGTTGGTCTCCTTGGGGTGAGATGCACCCGAGGACGTGGGCCGCGGGTGCGAGTAGCGCCCAGAGAGCAAGCCGTCGGCGAGCTTATGCATTTGGCAGTCCACACAGCTTGCTGGAAGCGTCTCGGTACAAGTCTCCCAGTGCGTGGAAGCCGAGGGATAATACCGCTGACGAAATACAGGGAGCGAGAACACTGTCTGCAGAACCGATGCCATGTAGCAACTAGCGGATGGTTAGTCAGGGAACACCGCCACAGGAGGCGAATTACCTATTTCCGAGGTTAGATAGACCCGTAAGTCCAGGGCCGAAAACAGGCTCGAGGGCCTTGCCAGATTCGTCTGTCAGCGAGAAATCGAACTTGAGATTGTGCTCAATTTGCTGTGAAGCACTTCGTCACAGGTCAAGACGAGGGGATGCCGTAACACACACCAGTTCTGTCATTGATTTCTCCGTCTTGGTCTGAGTCTGGACGTTGATACCGAAGGTTGTTAGATGTGCCGCAAGGTCTGGATCTTGTTTTGCATCGTTGCATATGTAGCAGTAGATATCTACAGGATGTCAATTTCTTGATGAAGATAGTATTTGAATAGCTGGATATACCTGCGTTGCCCTCAGGCGTGATGGTCCCGAGCTTGACGCTGATCGGGTGGCGTGTCTCTTGATAGTGTTGAAGGCCGTGCCCGTTGCCTCCCAGACCTCCATACTGCTGTCTACCACAACCGAGCGAGCCACAGGTAAGGCAGAGCCAGAGATTCTCCTTGAGATCACAGTGCGAACAGTGCGCTAGCCCTGACGCGAGAATTGGACCAGTCGATTGTTGCTGGAGCGTCAGCGTGTGCTCGCAAGGAGTGATTTCTTCTTCCCAAGCCTTAACCTCTGACTGTCGTGCGGACGACAGCGACTGCATGACACCGTCACTAAGTGATTTGACGTGGGGATCGGCCATCGCATCCGGGATTTCAAGGCCGTTCTCAGGTTCGCACTTCCAACATTTCAGGACAGTCTTGAACTCATATTTGTCTTCATCTCGGTCTTCGACAATTGCAAGTTTGGTCATCTTTGCTGGAGGTTCTTCCTCGTCTACCTAAATAAACACATGAATGGCAATGCTGCGAGTCACAAGCTAGACACGAACACGATTCGCCGATGGCTTCAGCTTCCGTTTGATGTTCAAAGAGAAGCCATGCCCAGTTTTATGAACATGAGTGCGTGCGTGATGCCTCTCTTTGCCAAGGCAACCACCGTTGAAGCACGTCAAGCACACATCAATACCCAATGGATGATCCTGCTCATAGCATAAATACGGCGCGCAAGGGACATGCGGTCCGGCAGCACCTGGTTGTCGAAGCACTGTGTGCATTCCTCTCTGTGCACTGACTGCGACAGCCTTGGCAGCTGCAAGCGAGCGATCTCGACGAGATGTCCGCAGGTCACCATGTCTGCTTCCCTTGTAAGTATCGGCTATATGCGCTTTCCGGAATCTTGAATAGCGATCGCACCTGTATACCTCGGTGTGGGGATAACTAGATGAGCTAAATTTGCGACTCCTCTCCTCTATGCAGCCCTGGGGCTTGATCAAGTCTCAGTGGCGCGGAGCTGCACTTTCTTAAGGCTTGTGGGATGCAAATATGCGAACGCCGAACTACAGATGTCTGTGGGGCCGATGTACTTGTACTCTGCGCATATAATCTCAGTAACAAATCATGGCCTTTGGGAGACATGAGATTGTACCCCGGCTGATCTTGGTCGACTGAAGGTACGCGTCTGAGCAAGATGGGCACGCTTCCATCCTGCGCGTACGCGCTAAATAGTGCACGTGGCACGTGATGGCGGTCGAAGGCAAAATTCAATTCACAGTCCAAGTTTTGCAACCTTCCCTTGATCCCTCTTTTTCATCTTCAGAATGGCCCCACAGCCCAACGGAACAGCGGAGGCACCCATCGAGGTGTCTGCGATACCCACTGTTGTTGGAATTAACTTCGGCAACTCCTACGCGTCGATCGCGGTCATTACCAAAGTACGGCTTTCCTCTTGCAAGTATTGAGGATCTACTTATGCTGTATGCTATAGGAAGGCTCTGCTGATTGCATTGCCAATGAGGATGGCGAACGTCAGATTGCCTGTGCCGTCTCGTTCCATGGGGAGGAAGTGGTGAGTACGTTGCACCGCTCGCGGGGTCTTATATCCGGTTCCGGATATGGAACCAAACTCGGAGGCTCTACTCTGCATATAGTATGCGTGAAATTGCGATGAGTGGGCGACTTATATATTACCATAGTACATCGGCAATCAGGCCAAGCACCAGCTGGTGAAGAATGCGCATAACACGATCACAGGTTTCCGTAACCTACTTGGCAAAAAGTACGCTTGCAGTTCTATCTAAACTATGTTCATGCTAAATCTATGACAGATTCTCTGAGATCCCATCAGACAAGCTGCTAGTCTCTGCTCCTGTCATTGAGCACCCAGAGCAGCCGGACGTACCTGCATATAAGGTACAAGTCCTGCAGGCCGCCCCCACACCTCTGCTCAAGACTGCAACGAACACTCCTGCCGCGTCGAACGCTGCCACGCCCCGCTCGGAGCCCACGCCTGCCGAGCGTATTTTCACAGTATCCGAAGTCACGACCATCTTCCTCAAGTCGCTCATCCAGTCTGCGGAGGACTTCCTTGGCAAGAAGGTGCAGGGCGCAGTGATCAGCATCCCTGCGTGGTTCGAAGACACGCAGCGTGCGGCGCTCGAGAAGGCTGCGGAGGATGCTGGCGTAAAGGTTCTTCAACTCCTCGAGGAAGCCGGCGCCGTCGCTGTGGCCACTGCCTCATCGCCGGGCCTGAACCAGGACCGCACGCAACTCGTGGTCGACCTCGGCTCATCTGCTCTTGAGCTCTCACTGCTCTCTATCAGACAGGGCCTTGCCTTTTCGCTTGCGACGCTCTCGGACCCAACCGTCGGCGGCGACGCGATTGACGGCAAACTCATCAAGCACTTCGCCAAGGAGTTCACCAAAAAGACGAAGACGCCGCTTACCGTCTCGCCTGCGACGGAGGCACAAGACAAGCGCGCAGAAGCGAAACTGCGTCTCGCAGTTGAGCATACGAAGCGTACCCTGTCAGCGTCCCCCGGCGCAGCAACGTGCTCCGTCGAATCGCTCAAGGACGGGCTCGACTTTACCGGCACGATCACGCGCCTGCGCTTCGACATGGAGGTACGCACAGTATACGATACCGTGTACGCGCGCGTGAAGGAGCTTGCAGAGCGCGCGAATGTCGATCTGTACGACATCGACGAGATTGTGTACGTCGGTGGCTCCGCGAGCCTGCCCGGGCTCGACGAGACGCTCTCGCAGGGCTTCCAGGAGTCCGTCGTGACGCCGTTCACCGCAGGCACAGTCTTCGGTGGCGGTGTGGGCGACCCGACGGCGATTCTCGCGCGCGGATGCGCAGTGCAGGCGAACCTCGTTGCTATGCTCGCGGAGGGTACCGAGGAGGAGCGCGAGGTGAAGAGCGCGTTCGCAAGCGGGAGCAAGTGGACGCAGGCAAAGGCGACGTCGAAGACGGTCGGTATGCTCTTCCCCGAGGAGAACGCGGAGGGCCTGCTGGGTGGGCAGTGGGTGCCTGCTGTGCTGAAAGACACCCCTGTGCCTTGCCGCCGCACCAGCCGCTTCGATGTGGATCTCGGAGAGGGGGGTGGCGAGAAGCGCGTGGGCTTCGAGGTATGGGAGGTCAAGGAGGGCGTCAAGATCGAAAACGTGAAGCCGCCGAAGGACGAGGACAACGTGCCCCCGGAGGAGGGCGAGGAGGAAGAGGAGGAAGAAGAGATCGAAGTGAAGGAAAAGACGCTGGAGAAGGACGCTCTCCTGACGTCGCTGGTATTTGCGGCGAAGGAAGCGAAGAAAAACGGAGGCCGATGGACTACAGCCATCGACGTGCAGTTCGTCGTGGACGACCAAGGGGGTCTTGAAATCAGTGCTTGGGAGATCGGCCCCTCTGGCAGGGGCGAGAAAACGACGGTCAATGTACCTGCATTGTAGACGTAACATGTTAGATGCATGTCCAATTCGTGTAGCTGGATATAGAGTTGCAGCTTGCTTTCTACCGCCTGCAACGGTTTGCGCTCCCGTGGGTGTGAGGCCTTCAGGCCTCTCGAGTTTTCATTGCCTATGTACCTCCATGTTTCGAAGCAGCGTTTTCACTTTAAAGTGGATGGGGCACGGACTGGTGGGCTGGTGCCAGTGGAGTACCGTCTGCAAGTATCAATTATTTGCTCAGTCAACTCAGCAACAAATAAATGGACGGCTAGAGCAGGCTCCTGTTCAAAATAATCACGGTTTATTCCTCAGGTCCACGCTATGGGCCCAAAGACATTAGTATCTTATGATTTAACGCGGATGTCGAACATAATACATGTTACTATTTACGAATATACTCCCGCTTTGTTCTGACCATCCTCCGGTCAAAACGCCGCAAAGGTCCACTGAGTGACTGGGAAGTATTGATGGGTGCTGGTAATCGATCGGCTGAATTTGATCACAGCAGAAGGTTCCTTGCAGTGTTCGTACTCTGAGCCGCTACCGTTAGCGTGTTAGCAGAGTTGACAGCCTCGCATACCAAACACATAATTTCTGCTGCCTTTGGCAGCGCACTTGGCTATTGAATGGATAATGAAGGCGGGGGTACGCTTCTTGAATGACGACCATCTCACCTGGTTTCTCGACGGGTTGGTCACCTCCGCGCATAGCTCTGCGATAAATTTATTCTCGACTTATTCTTCTCTACAAAGGTCTTTCTGATGCTAAAACGAATAGCGGTGGCGTTGATTTCCTTTTGTAGTAGGGCCCGCCACATTTGGCTATGCAATCAAAGCCTAGTGATTGGACATTTCAACTCTCCCAATTCTTGATTACATATGTAGATTTTATTGAACGGATTTCCTCTGCCCAGAAGTGAGCGACATGTGCTTGTTCGGTGTTGACTCGTAGCCGTGACTGGAGTTTGACTGAAATGCCCTTGGGAATGCCGATGTGGGGCCCCGCACGTGGTTGCTGCGCAATGAACTGTGTCATGCTATGTTTAGCACAACCTACTCACTTACTCCAATCTACTTGCCTTCTTCATGAACTAGACAGTGGTCAACTTCAGTCTCTCGACGAACTGTGTACGCATCCTGTAGACATATCTACGACGTTGTAGAAAGGAGCGGTAGGTACGTGTGCTGGTATTTCGACCGCTACAGTGTTGACACGCTCACGTTCGCCAGCAGAGTTGGTGACAACCTTTAATGGCCTCTCAAAATGTTGGACACGAGCCGGACGAGACTAGCTTCAATGTGCTTGCTAGATCCTTCGCCATGATCATTTTCTCAGAAATCGGTGACAAGACGTTCCTCATCGCCGCCATCCTTGCCATGCGACATCCGCGTCTCGTCGTCTTTGCTGGTGCCCTCTTCTCCCTCATCGTCATGTCATTCTTGTCAGCGGAGCTCGGGAACCTGCTTCCTACACTCATACCCAAGAAATGGACACAAGCATGTGCAGCGGTGCTATTTCTGGTATTCGGTGTCAAGATGCTGCAGGAAGCTCGCGAGATGCAGCCAGACAAGCTTCAGGAGGAGATGAAGGAGGCGGAGGAGGATATAGAGGGCGACGAGGCACTCGCAGATGGGACTGGTATGGCCGTGAACGATGACGACGTGATCCCGCTCGAGGAAGTCGAGGAGGGCGGTCGGCGGCACGCCCACGTCCGTAAGCTTAGCACGGGCTCTGGTGGCAGCGCACGATACACGAGAGCCTCGCGGACGAAGAAGACCGCGGATGCGATACGCAACTTCTTCAGCCTTTTCCTCGGCCCCGTGTTCGTACAGTCCTTCGTGCTCACGTTCCTCGGCGAATGGGGCGATCGGAGTCAGATTTCGACGATCGCGCTAGCTGCTGCACATGTAAGTGCCGCGACACTTCCACACGTGGGCGATGATTGAATGCTGCTCGTTGCTGTGCAGAACGTCTACCTCGTGACGCTGGGCACGGTCGTCGGACACTCATGTTGTACTGCTCTTGCGGTGATTGGCGGCCGCTATATCTCCACAAAAATTTCTGTCAAGCACGGTGCGTGCGCTCGTTTTATTGTCAGACTCGTCCTAATATCGCCGCCTTCAGTGACGCTAGGAGGGAGTTTACTCTTCCTTGCGTTTGGTGTCATATACCTCTACGAAGCGTTTGTGATGGACGCAGATACTGCGGATTTAGACTTCAACCCAGCGAATTAATGTCCCTATCCACGAGCCTACTCTCCCTGCTACCTGGAATCCAATGAACATGAGAAAGGCCTGTCGCATCCTAATTTATGATTTGTAGTAATATGTCATTGTCGTTGGCAACCATCTCGCTCAGTTCACACGTCAGCTGCATTCGCAAGGTACCTTTACTTCTCGAGAGCAGATGTCTCCAGTGTCCCGGCACGATTCCTCAGATTCTATCCAATTGGTTTCACGCTCACATATCCGCCTGAACACCTATTCCCTTCAGGCACGCGTTGGAACCGCCCGATCGTTTTACGTCCAAGACGTGCTCGGACGGACGGCGTCGTTCAATCACGAAGACTGTCAAGCTGTGGATTTGGTGACGAAGGGCCCAGATGGAGTTTCGTCAGGATGAGTGGTTTGAGTTGATCACACACAGCAGCATCCGCCGAACGCAAACAGTGGTCGGCGGTACGGAGAAACATAGAAGGCGGCGAAGAGAACCTGCTTCCTCGGTGTCAGTATCCCCCAGCTCCCGTAAGTTGGAGACGGGCGAGAGCTGGCCACCAAAGCCTAGGTACGACCCCCTTCGCGCTGGACATTGCTCCCGAAACTGACCACCGCACGGGCAACTGTCATACGCGTTTAAGTCGGTCCGTGGACAGTCTGGTGACTGTGGTCAGCATCCTGGTCCTGCTGGTGAGACTTTCCACAGTTAGATGCCGATAAGCATTCCCGTGGGCCAAGCAACCCAATCATAGAGGCGCGTGCTCACAGCTGCTCACAGGGAGAACCACGCTGCTAGCTGGCGGTACCTCGAGCCTCTCACAGTTGACGAATCCCAAAGCCTGCATATGCTAGCTGCCTAGCGCCATATCGATCGCGGTGCACCGCCGCTGTGCACCACGCATCGTAGGCGGAAGCGTATGCTGATTCTAGGGTGCTCATCTCGTCGCCATCGCGAAGGCTATCGCACGCTAACGACGTCGATGATGGCGGTGGCTGTATAAGTGGCAGTCAAGCTCTGAGCAATGCATGGGTTCTCTTCGGCATTGAGGATTGCAGCCCAGTCGTCCTCAGTAATTGCGGTGACTGTATTGGCCGCGAAGGGTCACCGTGCGGTGGCCAACACCGACCGCTTCTCCATGTGCGTTAACGAAGACCGGAGCATCTCCAGATACTGCTAAACTAACGTGTCACAGTGAACATTGTAAACCATCTTGAGTATGGCGTAATACTACAGGGACCGGTATCAATAATAGGCTATTCATAAACTGCTTCATAATCCCTGGTAGTATATCGGTTAGTACACGCGCCTGTCATCCGCTGGATTCCGACTATCTTTCCGCGCGAAAGCGGGGTTCGACTCCCCGCCAGGGAGTAATACTTTAGGTGCATTCTTTTTTTTGGGCTAGCAATCGAAGTACACCTATATTCAGAACCAACTATGTACTCGCTAACAGCGCACGAAGTACCGTGGCGGTATTCACCTCTCACAACATCTTCTAGTCGTTTTACAAAGCCCAGACGCTCCCTCTCTCTGGATGAATTCTCTGTATCCACACATATGTCATCTAGCTCATTACCAATAAAGCGTAGACATACATTTTGGTCTAGGTCTAATGATGTTAGAGCTTCCAATACCGCTCGGCCGGACCATGCCTCTATTTCCACGACTTGCTCTGGGGTGATGAATTCTTGGGACGTCCGCGAGGCAAACACCATCTGTGCAGCCGCCGCGCGAATGCTTGGCCTCGGTGTCATCAGATCACCGTGACTGTTCGATTCGGAAACGCTGGGCGGCTGGCCCTGACTGGATGGCTGAGGAGGTGAGGAAATGACAGGGGTGACAGGAAGGGTGCTGATTGGGGGCTTGATGGTTTGCTCGACGCGGGCCTGGCCCGGCCAGCTGGCAGCCAAATGCAAGATATGAAATGTCTCCATCTGGGTTGACCGAAGTTCGTCAGCACGACACAGTCGCCGGGGTAAATACATCCGACGTACTTCTAATGTACCTAAGTCTTCATGCGACTCTTGGAGTTGGCGAATAAGGTCAGCATTATGGTCCGGGAAAGACGTCTGCCTCCCTTGCGAGGAATAAAAGCTGCGACACCGAGGTGTGGTTAGAAATGCTAAGCGGAAATTTTCAGACTATGCACACCTGTCTGCAGATGCGTTCATCGTGTAGTCCACGATTGGCACGTCAATTCCGGGCGGTCGGGTCTTGTGTAACGCATTTCTAATCTAACGGAAAGGGGTCAACATGCGGTACTTGAGCGCATGGAATAACGTACAGCGTCATGGAGAACAGGGTCCGCATTGACCTTCCATATGGTTCAGCGATAGGGCTATACAATGGCGCTCCACAAAACCTACCGGTTTACTGATTCTATAAGGTGGCTCATGCGAATGACCAGTGACAAAGTCGAAGTCATAGTTTCTGTTGACAGAAACACTGGACTTCGGGACCACCACCGACCCCACAGGCGTATCGATGAGAGCGCCGCATGATCCTAATCTGGTATGGAGAGTTCATTTGCGATACTGCGAATATGAAAGGTCCCGATTGACCTCACCACGACCATATCGCCGCTAAGGCATTCTCTCACTTCGCGTACAAAGAAGTCGGCATTCGGATATCCCATTCCTATGCTGACGATGGAGATGGGAACGCCCTTGTAACGGCCGGTAATGGTCGTGAAGCCACGCTCTGATGCCAATGTAAACGGTTTCGGCGAGGCATCGAGATACAAGGCGATCCCTCGCGCGCGCGACGGGGCACCCACAGTCACCTACAACCACACATCAGTCCCTAACCTCCAACAAAGTCATCACCAGGAACGTACTATTCGATTCGCTACTTCCCCCGCACGGATACCAAGGTGATAGACTCGGTTGTCCTCGGTGCGGGGGAAATCTAGAGATAGATCCAGATGATTTTCTGATGTTCAGGCGATCTGAATGTATTGAATTATCTTACTAGCGTCGACTATCAAGTCCTTCATACTGCCTCCGAGATCGAGCCTGGGCTGCACAGCAGCGGCGCTACGGCTCTAAAGGTCGGGCTCTATTGAGCCTGCGCTGTATTGAAAGCTGATTATCATCTGTCAAAATACAGTGACAATTCTGTTTCACTTGCCAAATGGGAGGATTCAGGAAGTAGACGATGATCGTCCGGACTTGGAGGAAGGACTCGGGAGAGCGTCTTCCGCCGTTGGGCGGCTCCGAACAGCACGTGCACGTGCTAACTCTGTTGGTGATGTCTGTCGGGCGAGCGGTCGGGCTGACCACTGTTTGCCCAAGCCATGGCGAGCGACCGTCAGTTCGTTCGTAGGCCGTCTTGAAATCTAGAAAATTTTCACAATTCTCACAGTGGCTGAAGGCCGGACGCCAGGCTGCGGAGCCGCTTGTCATGACGCGAATCGCTCAATCAACGGGGTACCGAGCATCGTTTTGCGAAACCCCCTGCGGTGATCATCGAGTACGTTACTCTGCAATTAATGGCTGTCACAACGCCGTATACAATCGTCGGAGAACGGACCTACAAAGGCGCGCTCTATTGCAGCAGCATAACATCCCGATGTCTCAGGCGCCACAAGCCGCCCACATTCTGTTCGGTCATGGAAGCATCTTGAGATATAGCAAATCTTTCCAGCGTTCCTCGCTGAGAAGCTGAGCCTCAAGGTCCTCGGTAAAGGGGTTACTGTCTGCAGCGCTCCACCCGGTGCGTCAGGAGGCGCGGCACAGCGCTTGTATGAACGCGCGATCTACCTGCTGTTCTTCTGGACGGAGACGATGCGGTCTGACGGCCTGCCTCGAGTATCCGGAAGACGCTACGCAAGGTGTGTCTGACCTTCACATCTAAGCGCAGCTGTTCTCCGTTTTAACCAAACTGCTCATTAAAGCCACGAGATCAAGGGAAGGGACCTGCGTCAACGACGCAAGGCATATCCGATGTGATTCCCTTCGATTAGGCGGCATCGGCCAATGTCCGACCCCGACGACAGAGGAGTCTGCGAGTTCTCTGACAACACATGTTCTTCCCTCGCCGAACCCCGCAGGTGAGTCGCCACGCCCCTTGTACATGCGAGTGAGCTTGGTTTCCATTTCTGAAGCGTGAGGCATTGCGATGACTACGTCTGTTCGACGATCACGTCGCAAAGCAATTCGGCGACACGACATTGCGCTGTCAAAAACTTTTTTTCGCATTCCTAGCATTGATAGACACATGTGCAGCGGTGCGGCTTGAGCCGTATTCTCCCATCTTGCCGTGTAAGATCTCGGATGCTCCCCTTCGAGCCATGCGTAACTTGTACACAGTGCAAATGCGCAGATGTCTGATCACCAGACGTCTGCTGTGGCATGTGGTGCCTGTGCCTTTTCAAACTCCCGTTGTGCTTGGGAAGATAAGTAGGAACGAGGGCCCCATGATTACATGTCGGAGCACAGGCACGAGGACTTCTGCTTCAGGCGTTCATTGACGTGCTAGCAAACCGGATGATCAAGAACTTGTGTCGCTCGGATCACACGGGGCTCACTTGCCATGACTTCTCAAGACCGTGTACCGACCTGGACTTGCTTGCTCCGCTCAGTACTGCGGCAACGCTTACATCCACCGGAGCCCAGGAAACAACGGACGAGCACGTTTAGCACTCGAACGTTGAGGGGATTGAGCGTTCGGACCCGGACAAGACGCGGCATACCGGCGCCAAGTCTGGACAATGTCCTACGACGATGTTCCGATCCTCCGACATATCCACAGTGCGGCAAGGGAATCGCTGCTATCGCTTGACATCTACCAACCATCGATTCCTCGTGCCCGTGGTCCTGGGCGGTGGGAGAACGCCTACGGCGTAGCGACCGCTCTGTCGTCATAGATGACCGCCAAAGGTCTGCGGATACCTCACATGGGCCCGCGAAGCGACTAGCCACAAGAACGCTGACACTGGCAGTGTGCTGCCCATCTTTGTACGGGCGCTAGAACCTCCTTCACGGGCGTTCTCTGGGTCAAGTGATACCGACGATTGCAGAAGCTAGAACCGCGTGGTCGTCATTTCGTCTTTTACTTCCGATTTCGTCGTCTACCCCATTCTCTGGCTTTGCCGTGCCTTCGTTGACCGAGCGGCGCCGCATGCGGCCTGATGTCATGTCAGCCTGACGCTTGACTAGCGGACGCAGCCTCACTTACCATATGCAGAATTTCTTCGCAATCTTCGAGACCTCGCAACGGCTGGCGGTATGGACCCCGTCAACACCATCGGGCGAGCTCTCCGCGCTCCTTGCCGGGCGATAACATTGATCGTGTGCCATATAGCCGCGGGACTGAGGGCACAGGTTCGGGGCATTTGTTGTCGAATGAGGGAGATACTACTGGCTTGGCGGGCCACGAGATGCGCAGAACTTGGCACGCTCGATGCTGTGGCGGCCGCTGCTGCAGGTAATAGCTACTGACATGCAACTGCTTCCCAGGGTGTTTGGTCAGAGGATCACAGTCGCTTCGCGAGACGCTACGACATAGGGCTGCCGCGCCCAACCCACTGGTATTTCGCATGAGTCGGATAATGGTACCGGTGGGGTTGACTCGGCACAATGCCCAAAAGCTACGCAGACGGAACATACCGACGCGTGGGGATTGTTTCCTCTCGGCGACATGGTGCTGATACCGCAGGTCAGTGCGAAATGTTGTGCATTCTGCAGGGCGGCTCTCAGTACATCACACCATTTGGTCTTCCGTTCCAGTTGTATCGGACACGCAAAAAGCCGTCACCATCTTCGTTGTGTATACTTGCGGAGATTATAGTTTCCGCGAATAGTTGATGCTCCGTCGTGCGATCCCACGGGTATTTCTTTGGGAGTCATCTTGACCCCAGAATCTGGGTCGACATCATGGCCCTTTGTGGCAGCTGCTATGACTTTGCCCAGCTCCACTCATTTTCCCAAAACCTGTCGCTGTGCCCGATTTCGCGTGACAAGAAGCCATGGGACGAGAAGCACAGCGGTGTATGACGGCTCCTGAGAAGTAATACTGCTACTCGGAACACTGTGAGTTTGGTTGCTTACTGCCAAGTCTATACTAGCGCGTCAGGGGGGTCGGACATCGTTAGGCGCTGCTGTGCGGAGGAAAGGAACGCTGTCATATTACTAGCCGAATGCGGGATCGGAGAGTCAAGAGTCTAGACTATCAAGAAAGGCAAACCCGCGTCCAAGGGCAGATCCGGGGCCTTTCGAACCGTTGTGCAAACCTGGGGCAATCCACCTGCGTCCACAAGCTCTAATTGGTCCAGCCTTTCTACGCGCCCCGGCGGTCTCGAGGCAGAACATCATCTCATGTCAAATTCTTCACCATAAGACATGCTTCGACGCGGCGCCGTTCGTCCGGGATTAGCCCTCTATCAAACATTGCCCGACGACCCACTCAGTCAGCTTCCTCTGGCCGTTCGCCGTCCACAGCCTGAAAGTGAGCGTCTTGCCTCTTCAGTGCCGAGTTGCTCCTTACTGAACGCCCAGGTCCTCTGTCAGCAGATACGCCCACCGCAACTCGAATTGCTTTGCCAGCCCCTTGTGCTGTACCTCCAATCACCGCGTAAATGAGTGGCTCAAGCTTGTACTATGGAACGGCTGGAGATGTCGACATCCATTACGATGTCGAGCTCGATGGTGAGTAGTGTGCGTTATACAGCCTTCACACTTAACGACTGCCTCGTAGATGACCCACACATGTCGTTAACGTCCCAGACCTTGAATGCTGACGGAACGCCAAAGCGGCCCATGAACGCGTTCATGATATTTGCACGCAAGCGACGGCCAGAGATCTCTGCCGCTAACCAGATGATGAGGACTGGAGACGTCAGCAAGATTCTGAGCAAGGAGTGGAACGCAATGTCTATGGTAAGTCGTTACTGTCTCCATCGCACATGTCCTGACTGCTGTCGGCAGTCTGAGAAGAAGTTTTACCTGGACCAGGCAAAGAAGCTGAAGGACAACTTCAACTCGAAATACCCAGACTACGTCTACCGCCGACGCCCGAACAACTCGCGCAAGAAGCGCAAGTCAGACGCTGGACACGAGGCGGAGTCGCCTGAGTACTCGCCTGGTGTCGACAAGGCGGACCCCTCCATCGACGAGATATCTCCCATCAGCTCTGACGAGCTCACAATCAGGTCTCCTGTCCACGCACATCACTCTCAATCACAATCGCCCGACCATTCCATTGCTTTCAGTTCCGGCACCGAAGGGAGTGTCTCGCCGCGGTCATCTCTGCAGTATCCCCACAATATACCATCGGGGGTAGGCCGGTATGAGGACGCACTGTCCTACCCAGATTACCCTGCCGCGGCCTCGCCAGTGACCACATATCCTTCGCATACACAGCACGCGCATCACCTCGCCAATTCGTCATGGGCGAATCGGGTCGAGCAGAGCAGACCCGACTGGCCGTCGGTACCCGGTTTGGACTCTGAGGCTACTCGACAGAGAATTTCCGACGCATGCTATCCGTCTGACTTTAGGTCGGAAGCTTATACATCGCAGCTTGGACAACGCTCATGGTCCACGGTCGGTCAGCCCATCTCGTCGACTTCCGCTCCTGCTATGACATCCCGCTACGCCAACGCTGACTTCCCAACCCTAACATCGGCTTTCACGTTCGACCAGCCGTCGTCACAACGCACATCCTCCATGCTATCATCGCCTACATCTGTACCAGTTACGCAACACGAGTATACGTCGTCAATGCGTATGGATCGTGCCCATGACCAGAACGACCGACGCGGTGACATGTATCGTGGTCTCACCCATTCCAATACCCTACCCTTGCCCGGCAATGGCCACTACGTTGCATCGCCTGGCGCCCCTTACCAGTGGCAACAGCAAAATCGCCCAGTACCCACAACGCAGTCGCTACAGACAGGGGGCACAGTGCTTGCCTCGTCTGAGACCGCGTACCTGCCTCAGCCTGGCTCCAACCCGCATGCCTACTGGGATCGTGGCAGGTTCGACGCCCGATGAACGTTCGATTAATAGATGTGTACACATTGTTTTTGACATCGCTGTACGCTTGACGACGAAATAAATACAATCACATTGATAATGTCTAAGGTGTGCTACTATTTCTGCTACGACACGGAGTACTACACTAGCGCCATTCATCTTGCAACGATGTATCATAACACTATTAACTTCGGATGTTACCCCATTTACCTCGCGGAGAAGCGAGAGACGAGTCTAACCTCATTGAGGTCACCGTGAAATTGGACGATTGGTCGTTGCGGCGGGGCGAGTGCGGAATTTAAGCACGACCCTAGCCGGGGGTGCTGACAGCCGGTCATATCAGCGCCTGCTGTCAAGGTCGCCTGACTGCGCAGGCTCCCGCACGCTTCTCTGATTAGGGCAGAACGACGGATACTGGACGCAGCTGGCCATGGCCGCTGCATTATACAGCAGCGGAGAATGTAAGGTTCATTGTGATTCGCAACGGCCTTAGCGAACGACGGCAGAGGTAGATCGCTGAAGTTGGCGTGCTAGACGCGATCAGATTCTCCGCTCTGGCCCTTTCGCGAACGACGAAGGCGAGCGGCCACCCTGACTGCCCAAAGTACGGACGATCTCCGCTTCTGCCGAGAGTGGATTTTGCCGGCTGCGTAACGCGGGATCTAGAAAAACGTTCAGACGGCTTCGCTTTCTGAGAAGTGCTACCTTATGCAGGCTGGCGTTGACGTTCTCAAGAGGCACATGAGGCAACGCTTCCCAGGTATCTGAGCTGCTGACCGCTGGTATAATGCAGGTACAAGCGTTGTGACATGCCCCCTAGCGCCAGGGTTGAGTGCGATGAAAGAGGGAGGCGAGTAGAGGATACCTTAGCTACACCTTCCAAATGCGAGTAGAATCTGCGCGGCTAATCGATAGCGAGGTATCTCCCGTCTCTCTATGAGCAATCTGTACCAATGTAAAGGACTGAATCAGATCAAGTTCGCATAAATTCAAACAACGAGAATATCTAGTTCGACGTGCTGCCAACGCCGTGCCCAACTTTTGAGCGTCGTCTCACTGGCAGCATTTACCTAGAATATCTCCAATTATATGGGGACAGTCTGACATGCTAGTATGATGATGATTGTCTTGCAATGTTGATATATAAATCGGACCAAGTCGACGAGCATGTCGTCGAAATTGCGCCGAAATCACGTCGGTCCGGACGGGCCGCAGGTTGACAAGGACGGGATGCGGTAAGCGCCTGCCACTTATTTCACACACAAGACTACTAGACAGCTCCTTCCATGACTGCCTACATTTCCCCAGTCGCGGATTCAACCACCGTCTTTAAGAGTGATGTTTTCAAAGGACAAGTATTGTTCTGTACTGGCGGAGGTTCCGGGATATGCAAGGCAATGACCGAAGCCGTGGTTAGTGTGCTTACAAGGCCGAGTGTCTAATATTACCTGAACGTTTATCCAGATGCGTCATGGTGCAGATGCGACAATTGTTGGAAGAAAGTACGCGGCATGGACATACTGTTCAACCACTGCTCACTACCGTTAAACGTCAGGCTTGACCGACTCCTTGCAAGCGCTGAAGAGCTATCTAAGGCAACAGGACGTCGTTGCATAGCAGCTCAGGCAGATGTCAGAGACCCTAAACAATTGCATGAGGCTGTTTCTAAGGCGATCAAAGAATATGGCAAAATCGACTTCGTTATTTGCGGTAAGCTGATTCATCTAATCGATTCCCAACACTCCTGTCATGCCATACATCTAGGCGCTGCTGGGAACTTCTTGGCTCCAATTTCAAGCCTGTCAGAGAATGGGTTCAGGACCGTTCTCGAGATAGACACGGTACGAAGAACTCGGCATCACTTACATCTACGTCTACATCTGCGCGTCGTTTTATGCAGATCGGAACGTACAACACAATCAAAGCGACATTGGAGCACGTCAGGGCTTCAAAGGGATCATACATTCATGTCAGCGCGACGTTGCACTACAACGGTTCGCAGCTATCTACTCTAAATTTACTGATGTACTTACGTTAGTTCAGGCACTCCGTATCAGGTGCATGTCTCTGCTGCCAAGGCAGCAGTTGATGCAAGTGGGTTGCCTTCGTTCTTTTCCACGCGTTCGCATGTTCACTGTCGAATTGTTCTCAGCCTCTGCTGTTCTGGCCGTGGAAGAAGGCCCCAACGTAAGTAACATGTTAGTATGATGACCGGTGGCTCATACCCGTCTGACAGGGCGTGCGGTCCAACGTAATTGCACCTGGGCCCATTGGAGGCACGGAAGGCGTAGACCGCCTTATGACCAAGAATCAAGGGGGCTGGTCGAACATCCCCGTTGGTCGACTTGGTCATGTCAAGGATATTGCCAACGCTACAATCTTCCTGTTCAGCGATGCTGCCAGCTTCATCACTGGCCAGGTGCTTCCCGTCGATGGAGGCTCAGAACATTTACGCGGTGTGAATCTCCCCTATCCTCAGGCAGTCATTGATCCTACCAGCGTCAAGGATCTCATCAAGCCGCGTCTTTAGTCTTCCCGTTTCCTGAACTAATTTCCCGAGTACCAATGTGCGGCTACATGCGAAGGTTAGGAGTACGTTCCCCCTCGCTGAAATCGTTTAGGAGTACAAGCTCACGTTCAGCTTTGAGTATTATCTGTAATCGGCTGCAATAGTGTTGTTTCTGAGATTCGCCGATCTACCCCAACATCCGCGCCACCGTGCTGCTTGATCTCCCCCTCTCGATCGCAATTCAATGGTTGCTCTACCTGTTACCAGCTTATCTTCGGCACAGCTGAGTGAATCGGCAATCAGCACTCCGAAGCGTGAGGAACTAGTGCGAAGACAGGCTCAATCCAATGCTTCTCTATTCAGTCCGGACATGTGCGAGAGCCGCCAAATACTGTTTCGATCTGCATATCTAATTCATCGTGCCTGGGGATTGAATTGCCATGATTAGAGTGAGATTGGTTACCACCGAAGGGCCTTGACCTGGAATGGCAAGTGACGACAGGCATAGAGGTCCGAGCCGCCGGATGGAACAAGACGCTGCATTGGGATGATCAAACCAGTCAACCGGAAGAGCGGTCACAAGGCAATCGGGGACATTCCAGAACGACACTGAGTGAGAGAAAGGTTCGTAATAATTGTGAGCTGCTCAGCTGCAGCGACATTGTAAGCAGTAGACCGACTGTGCACTTGCGATCTGAGCCTGAGAAGACACTTGATAACAGATTGAATATCTGGCAATATGAGTAGGGACGAGTTTGCATGTTGAGTGATTGAATAGATATGCGACGGCGCTGTCCAAATGCACTCTAGGACACTGGCATTCGAAGTGTAGAGACATAGCTAGAATGGACGAAGCGGGCTGAAACACGAACCCAGATCGTCGAAAAGGGGGCGTCTGACGGATGCAAATGAGTAGTAACAAGGCGATGAAGTATTTACCCGAGACGACAGTCATCATCACCATCTAGAGCACACTCAGCTCCTCCGAGCGAAAGAGTACGAAGGGGTCCGAGCAGACGGTGCAAAATAGAGCGCCACTGTCCGACCCTTCTATCGGACTCCGCGCAAGAAGGGAAGAGTCACTACGTCTTCGGATAGTCATCTTGCACCCCGTAGCAGACGCGCCGACAGCTTCTGGTCTACTACTGGACGCATCGAGTCAGCTGGGCAGCTTGGAGCGCTAGGGTTCAAGCAACGGACATGTCCAACACGGCCGCCGCAGCCCTTTGTTCCGACGGCGGAAGGCAGTAGTGCTCCACTGTGGGCCAACCTGGCGGGTAGACGCAGGTTCAGGGTGTACCTACTAGGTTCTATACTTATCCAAGAAAGTCCAACGTGCGGAAGTGCTTACCTGTGTCAGTCGCACCGGGACCGAGTCGAAATAATGAACCACTCAGGAAGAACTGAATGCAGTCTTCAAGTTCTGCAAAGAAACATCAAGTGGGGTACAGATAGAGAGAGGAATAAACGTATATATATTTATTGACGGTCGCACACTTGCGGCGATGTTGAGGAAGACTACCATCGATGCAGGATACGTTCTTGGCCGTGAAGCATAGATCTCTGAGGAAACCATAGCATTTCAAGAGAGCACGGTGGCATTCGAGTCTCGCTCGTCGAACGCCGAACGAGTAAACAATTCTTCATGCAAAGGAAATTGAAGAACAAGCGGTCGCAATGGCTGCCAATGCCAGCGATCGACGGTACGAACAGGCATTGCAAATAATGCGTGTTTTTGGACACAAAAATCATTTGAACTGAATTAATAGTACAATCATAGATCGAGAATGAAGTGGAAACTCACAGAGTCGTACAACTGAATGGGGCATGAGGTTTGGGGTTTTGATAGCCCTTTTTGCATCGTGAAGTGCATGTGTATTGATCAGGTTCCTGCATTGCAAGCTTAACCAAACGGCACTCATCACAAGTCAAACGTGCACGTGCGACGTCAACGCATCAAGCATTTATAGAGCGATGTCGTGTGCCAATTAGTCGGTCAGTTATCGACGCCTTGATCCTCGGCATATATCTTCTCATATAGTCCAAATGATAGACTCGACTCTGGAGTTGAGGACATATGCAGTCATGCCAAAGAAAGCAACTTGATGGGTTCGAGAACGTAAATTCAACAACGCCCGCGTGTTTGAGGGCTCACTTTGCTTGAGATAAAACGCCTTGCTTTGCAGATGTGTGACATTGAAGCCTAGACCTTGGACCGATAAAGTGTCTGATAGCTATGTCTGCACGTAGCTGTTCAATGTTTCTCACTGACTTGTGACTGGTATCGGAGACAGCGATTCTCTTGTGTTATGCTACTACTTGAAGAAGGCTTTGTAGATAAATGCAACTTCAGCTCAGAGCGAGCGAGTCCTCTTCCTCGATATTAGTATGTTTTCACATACTTCATCTGGCTGATGACCGACCCGAGGAAGAAGCGCGGCGACGATCAGCGCCTAATTCGATCTAGCTTTTGATTCCGCCTTCATGTCACTGGAATCATACGAGATCACAAATGATGATTCTAGTATGCGCGCGAGGTGCTGGTCTCTGCTATACTCTACCCGTGCTGTCCGGAGTAATAAACGTCGGAAGAGTCAGATGAAACTCGGCTTTATGTGCGTGGGAACAATCCGAGGGCATGACCTAAACTCTCGCCGTCGGTTGCTGTTCTGGTGGGTCAAGGCTAGTCATGGGACCATTGCCGTATTTCCCACCCTTCGGGTATGCATAGTGGCGCTGTTTGAGCAGCTGACTGACGTGCGCCCGATGAAGTGCGTTGGCGAGCTACTAGGCTGATGCCATGAACGTGAAACGAAATATACATTCACCGGAGACTTCTTCCTTGGCACCACAGACTGCTGCAACTCGTCCTGTGCAGAGCAGCAACAGAATGCTCAAGAGCGTCATCGTTGTGTCTCTATTGTCGCTCTATGGCGTTTTGGGCCTGCAGTCACACAGCGTATGGCCGAAATCGGTAGGCCAAGACCTACGGGTAGAAACCGATGCCGCGCTGTCTTTTTCCAAGAACGTCTCTTCCTGCCCAGGTAGAATATCGTCCTGGATTTCAGAGACTCAGCGCTAACATTCATATTTAGGCTATACTCTGACCACCCTCACGGAGACAAGCACGGGGCTCACGGCGAACTTGAACCTCGCGGGCGATGCATGCAACGCGTTTGGATTGGATATAGCAAACCTCAGTTTACACGTCAACTACGATTCCAACGAACGGTAATTGCCACACGTCGTCTCATCTAGAGTGCTGCTCACTCCTTGTAGGCTTCATGTCCACATCTATGACACGGCAAACTCTCAGTTTACCATCCCTTCGTCGATCATTCCTCTGCCATCGCCGCCAACCGAAGGGTACGCTGACAGGTCAGACCTCGTGTTCAATTATGAGTCTTTTCCGTTTGCTTTCTGGATCACTCGCCGCTCGGATCCAGATGCCATGCCTCTATTCGATACGCGCATCAGTTCTCTACCGTCTGCATCTAGCGCCCCTGTCATTCCGGGTGACAGTTCCACCGCTCTTGACGGCTTTCCCTTAGTTTTCGAAGACCAATACCTACAGCTCACCTCTGCGCTTCCGTATGGGGCGAACATTTACGGTCTAGGTGAGGTGGTGGCGAGCAGTGGGTTCCGGCGCGATGTCGGGACCGACGGAGGTGTCGGGACTATCCAGACCATGTGGGCACGCGATGATGCTGACCCTATTGATCAAAACATGTTCGTATGCTCCAGCAAACATCGAACCTATAAACGCTGACACATCAACTAGTTATGGCTCTCATCCGATTTATCTGGAACACCGCTATAACACGACAACACAAAAAGCCCAGTCACACGGCGTGTTTCTGTTTAGGTGATGGAGATACTATGACAAAATTATTGCGTAGAACTTACCACGTTTGTTCTAGCTCCTCTGGATCAGACACTCTACTTTTGACGCCGCCAAGCTCACCTGTGTCGTTGATTCAATACCGCCTCATCGGCGGCACGCTCGATTTCTACTTCTTTTCGGGCCCCACGCCGCAGCGTGTTATTGAACAATATGGGGAGCTCATCGGATTGCCCACTTGGCAGCCTATTTTCGGCTTTGGTTTCCATCTCTGCCGGTGGGGATATTCCAACGTTAGCGAGACGAGAGAACAAGTCCAGAGAATGAGAGATGCGGACATTCCTCTGGAAGGTAAGGCCTCATTGTCATGCTGGGCGCGTACTAACCTTTGCTTACTTGGAAGTGATGTGGAATGACATCGATCTATACCATGCTGTACGAGATTTCACCACTGATCCGGTCTCGTTTCCGGCCGCTGAGATGAGGGCTTTCACGCAAGAATTGGTATGTCTAACGCTCTCACGCTATCAAAATAGGAAACTTTACCTCCCATCTTCTCCAAGGCTGCTAACCATCAGCATTACATTCCAATTGTCGATGCCGCTGTGGCTAAACAAGTGAACGCCACTGACATCGTAAGTATCTACAAGTGCGTAGTGTCTCACATGTCTGAGACCTTCTTGCAGTATGATCCCTACACCCGCGGCGTCGAACTGTGGGCAATATTCATTCTTCACAATCATGCATAGCATTAATCAGTTCTGGTTGCAGTGACGTTTGGCTCAAGAACCCCGATGGGTCACAATACGTGGGTCAAGTCTGGCCAGGGTATACGGTACGTCTGGAATCGCGAGCATGTGTCCTGGAACCACATCCTCTGACCGCTCGGGCGGTATCCTGTCGTCCCCTGATACCTGCATCTAGGTATTCCCGGACTGGTTTGCAAATAACACGCAAGCCTTCTGGACTGAAGCGCTGAGAAATTGGTCACAAGGCGGCGTTGGATTCTCCGGCATCTGGCTGGACATGAACGAAGCGTCTTCTTTCTGCGACAGCTCTTGGTCAGCTGAGGACGCTCATATGGTGAAGGGACTACGCTGACGAATGTGCGCAGCGGGACTGGCGCGGACCTAGCGACCCCACCCCCCACGACATTGCCTGGGGACCCGGATGACCCAGTCACGGAATACCCCGAAGGGTGCGTTCTCCCGTACTGTCATGTGTTTGTGGTGCGTGATGACGGATCGTCGCTGGCCAGGTACAATGCTACAATTTGGGGGCCGAGTGGGAATATCACAATCAACGGCACGCTGACGTATGGCGCGGGCGAATCAGCATCTACGCTGGCGAAGCGCGGAGTTGGAGCAGGCGAACAGCCGTACGTGAATGTGAACAGCCCGCCCTATGCGATCCATAATGGTGAGTTAAATGCTTCCATATTGATCGTCGCGATGTCTGAGGCAATGACCGTGCGGAACCATGGGGCAGGTTTTGGACCCTTGAATGTGCACACGCTGGCCACAAACGCAACCCATGCCGGCGGTTATGTCGACCTGGATGTTCACAACATGTTTGGGCTCATGGAAGAAAAAACGACGCATATTGCTGTGAAGGAAATCCTTGGCATCCGCCCCTTCCTGATCAGTCGCTCGACGTTCCCGAGCTCGGGGAAATGGTCCGGCCATTGGCTGGGCGACAACTGGAGTTTGTGGACATACCTACATTACAACATTCAGGGCGTTTTGCAGTTCCAGCTTTTCCAGATTCCCATGGTCGGCGCAGATACATGCGGCTTCAGCGGGAATACAGACGAGGAGCTGTGCAATCGTTGGATGCAATTATCAGCATTCATGCCGTTCTTCCGCAACCACAATCAGCGGGGAGCGCTCTCACAGGAGCCCTACAGGTGGGACAGCGTCGCGAATGCGTCTCGCACGGCAATTGCTACTCGGTACTCACTGCTCCCGTACTGGGTGGGTCATCACGTCTGACACGGTCTGGGCGTTTCCTGACTGTTGATCTGCCGATCTAGTATACCCTGTTCGCAAACGCATCTTCGTATGGCACTCCGGTCATCCATGCGCTTTTCTACGAGTTCCCCGACGAGCCGGAACTCTTCGCCATCGATCGTCAGTACATGATTGGCAGAGACATCCTCGTTACCCCTGTTTTGACACCTAACGTCTCCACCGTTGATGGTACGTCGTCAACGTCGCATGATCGTGATAGTTCTCACGTTTGACGGGGGTGTAGGCATTTTGCCCGGTAGAGGGAAGACTATATGGCGCGACTGGTACACACACTGTGTGGTCAATGCAACGATTGGTGGAAATACCACACTCGATGCCCCTCTAGGACACATCAACGTCCACGTCCGAGGAGGTTCTGCGATATTGCTGCATGCTCAACCAGCCTACACTATTTGGGAGACACGTCAGGGTCCGTATGAACTACTTGTCTCTCTTTCGGCCGACGGTAGCGCGTTCGGTAGCGCGTACATTGACGACGGAGAGAGCATCCCGCCGACGCCAAATCGGACCCTGACTTTCTCTGTGACGGACGGCTCGTTCAGCATCACAAGTAGCGGCGATTTCAACGTGGCACAAAAGCTGGAGGCAGTAACCGTTCTTGGAATCTCCAAACCGACCACTGTTGTCGTACAGGGAGAGCAGGATGGTGTCACTTGGGAGTTCATCGAGGGGCAGCAGGAACTCCGCGTGCAGGGACTTGGATGGGACTTGAACAATGCTGCGTCCCTCTTCTGGGGCTGAGAGCTCCTCGAAGGTACAACGTACATAGCTTCTATTTCTTGATTCGATGCAATACATCGCCTTACGGGTCATACTCGTGATTTAAGCCACCGTGTCGAATGCAGTGCTGATCATGCTGCGACCTTTTTTTCACGTCAAATGAGCTGTCTGCCGTGCTACACGAAGCAGCCCAAGGTATGCAGGGTAGTCGTCCGTCCTCGCGACTTGAAATCAGGGAGGAGCTCCACAGAGCTTTCCCAGACATCAAAGTGGCGTTGCATGGAGAGTATCAATTGTATGCTTGTGCGATGTCCTCTGGAATTGCTGTGTATCAATAATCTTGGCAGGATGACTTGGTGGAGTCGTAAGTTCTATACGCGACCGACGTTCTACTTTAGTCCGGTTCAATTTGGGGGGTCCCGACAGTAAGACGCGATTTCGGAGTTACGTAAGCTCTTTCATCTCCGCGTCGTTAAGATCTTGCTCGACGCGACGCGACGCGGGCTCGCTACAATACACCTGTCCCGCGCGATATCTACAATATCTACACTAGCAAATACCATCGAAGATCATTATTTTTATTCTATGTCTGAGTGCAATCCCTCTGTCGCTCCTTTTCGCTCCAGCTCTCCTGCCGGATACCAGTTATGCTGCGGGGACTTCGACTTATGTAGTTCCAATTGCCGCGATACAGAGGGAGAGGTGTCACCGCCGGGACATGATATTGGCATGGCCGTAGCAGATCGCGTGGTGTTGGAGAATCATGCATCACAGTGAGTATGGATGCGACATATCGAGCTTCAAAGAAAGGCGGTGATTATCTCAGGCGACGCCAGCGCCACAGCTTGCCACCAACACTACGGTAAGTTCAGACGGCCAGCAGCCTAGCACGCTTGAATTGCTGTCTTACGGTCCGGGGGGCGCGTCTTGAAGCAGACCTTTAGAGAGCCCATCCTCTGACCATCAAAAAGGGCGCTCTATTGTAGGCTGCCTAGGGGAGACAAGTTCTACTTAAACTCTAGAGCACGTCAAACACACCGAGGCGAAGCAATCGAAAATCGCGATCACGTGAACACTCATCGCGTCTGTGGCTAACAATCATTCGTTCTTCGTAAAAGAACCCACGATAACGCGCAGATACGAGACAAATAACCATAATTAGCCTTCAGCTCCTGCTTTATTACCTCCAATTCGTTGCGGGTTCGGACGAGCTCGCGCGGTAGATTTAATTTGATTAGATAGTGATCGTACAAATTTGCGAGGCAGTAATACCCTCCCCCCCTCTGCGATAAGAATGTTCCCCTGTTACGTCGTCCATTTACTTCAACGCTCCAAGCATACATACTTGAAAAGTGCATACAACGTACGCGTCTCTCGAAGCGCCTAGGGTCAATAATGGTAAACAACTCGCTTGGGTGATTGCCGCCAGGAAGATCCCTTGAGTTCTAGCCCTTGCTTGCAACTAAATCATCTACCAATCTCGATTGTTGTTTTGAATGTTCCTTTTGACGATGCTGTTGACAGTATCATGAATTTTCTTAAGACTGTCCTGCGCCCGAAATCCAACGGAATGCACGGTTGAACCAATCTCACGGTCCACGTTGTCGGCCTGCAGGACACCATTTCAGTGCGGCTACATCATGTCTTGGCCACTAACTATTCTCTCTCACAGCCTCCGCGTTAAGAACCTTACGCGAAAGCGACCGACGGAAGCCGTCTCATTCTTATTTCCCACCTCCACGTTCTCTGCCTCATTACTGTCTCTGATTGACGTCCTCTCTGACTTTTTCGTTGACGATCTAAGACATGTTTTGTATAATCTTTATTCTATTTCCACTGCTGGCCGTGGAACGCGTTCTGGCTCATGGCTTTCTCAGCCAAGTCGTCATCGACGGAACACGCTATTCGGGTAATATCCCCGGAAAGTACGAAGGTGCGCGCGCCTACCTTTGCAGAACGCGACAACATGGCTCATAGTTGTGGCCGTACTGTAAATGGTTGACCTTACTGCTCTACCAGGCGCGAGCCCGATTCGCATGATATCGACGATCGACCCTGTCTTGGGACTCACCAATTCGAATCTAAACTGCGGGCAGGATGCACAGCTCGCCGACATTGTCGCGTCTGCAAGTCCGGGCAGCAATATCACTTTCCAGTGGACAGGTGGTGCCGACGGCGGAGAGCACGTGCGTCTGGACCCATTGAACGTATTGCCCCTTTAGCTGACAGAGCACACAGTGGCCACACGAGACAGGTCCGTTGATGACGTACATGGCATCGTGCGGCTCGACGAGCTGTGCACAGTTCAACGGATCCTCTGCGAATTGGTTCAAGATCGACGAGCTGGGCCAGATGAGTAATGGCAGCTGGTATCAGCTTGACATCAGTGAGCACAGCTTTATGAGTCCCCACGTCAGCATGCTGATTGATCCCAAGTGAACGGTGATTCATACACGATCACTTTGCCTAAGAGCATCAAGGCTGGTGGTTATCTCATCCGCCACGAAGTGCGTGACACTTCAGGAACCCGTTCATCACGTGTGGCTGATGCTCGACGCATAGATCATTTCCCTGCAGCAGGCCGTCAACGAAGGGGGGGCTGAATTTTACCCATCATGCACGCAGGTCCAGATCGGCGGTTCTGGGACTGACGCGCCAGATATCACGGTCACCTTTCCCGGAGGCTACAACGAGACAGGCACGTACGTTCCCGACGTAAGCCCTGATTCTTTTCCCGCCCACACAGGGCGTGAATTTCGGACAAGTATCCAAGCCAGCGGTGCTGATGCCATCCCCTGATCTAGATCTACGACCCCGGGTTTCAATACGTTTTCCCTGGGCCCCCGATCTCGAACCTGGCCGCTCCAGGTGATGGCGCGATGGCGGCCGCATTAAGCAGTGCCGCACCGTTCGCGGCGAGCCCGGAGAGCGTGACTATCGGTGGTGGTGGCGCCTTCCCGAGCGGGACAGCATCCGCCAGTACGTCCGCCGCGAGTGCGTCTGCTGGCACGAGCAGTGGGAGCAACGGTGGCGCCGCGTCTCCTGCGTCTGTCGCACTGCGGTGCAGGGTCAAGAAGCCAAATGCCAGTTCT
Source organism: Postia placenta MAD-698-R-SB12 (assembly GCF_002117355.1). Taxonomy (NCBI): domain Eukaryota; kingdom Fungi; phylum Basidiomycota; class Agaricomycetes; order Polyporales; family Adustoporiaceae; genus Rhodonia; species Rhodonia placenta. The sequence goes on along the minus strand of NW_020169832.1, from coordinate 4,013,433 downwards.
ACGATGCTCGGCGCGGCAGGTCTGACCCGCCGATTTGGACACGCGATCATGAGTTCGTGGAGGCATTCGACGTGAGCCGTCATGATTAAGGTTCGGATGGATGTGGGGCAAGGATAGCCCAGCCTTCCCCTATGTGTCGCAGCTTTTGGTTGCTAACTGTACTGCCTGGCATACAAGCTTTGTCCTGCTAGAGTTGCAATGGTGAGCTGCGCGGGGGAAGAATGTACGAGAATGTACGTCGCAATCTCTACTATGTTGTAATGATATAAACTACTATGAACTGATAGTATATTTGAGCTGGGATGAGCGTGATCGAGTCAGAACTAGAGTCTTGGCTCAAGATCGTTGCCGCCAGCAAATCTCAAGGCGGAAGCAGGCGATCTCGATCATGCACTCTGGATCGGGACATTTACCTGCCGCTTTGGGGATTCCGCCATCCGACGCTGGAGTACCAAGGCTCGGATAAACAGTTGCCCTGTGGAATGCGATGTGTGACCTGGCCCGAAATGGAAGTTATGCGCCTACGAACACCAGGTGGGGGCCGCCTGAGCCATGTTTCGGTGCCCACCGTGATCCAACGGGTGGAACTGTGATCGGGACCGCCAAGACTCGTCGATTGCAGAGTCACCCAGTCACGGATGCGGTGCAGAGTGCTCCCGATAGGTCAGCACGTTCGTTCCAGGCCGTTGGTATATTTGGCCTTGCGGATCTGACACACGAGCCTACCTATCCACACCCACCATGTCTTTACAACTGTCGGTCGACGACATCTCATCAATATCCAAGGGCCAGATTTCCCTCGAGCTAGCAGCAGCACTCGGCATGAAGTCCATCCCCTTATCTACATACCATTCTCTGGCGGGCCTCGATACGCTAGCGAACTCTTACGCACATGAGCGCCGCCAGTCCCATGGATATCCATCTGAACACGGATACCTTTACACGCACGACCAGAGCGCCTTCCTTCCTATGCCGTCCGCATTTACGGGCAGCAACATCGCCATGCATAACGCCCTTACCGACACGTTTGTTCCATCATCACTCGCACAACGTGCTCCTTCACCACCGGTGCATTTCCCGATCAGGTGGCCTGCGGCTGACGAACACTACACCTTCCCGCCAAGTCAGCCGTCTATCAGCCCTACGCTTGCACAGGGAGTGCATGCCATACCCCCAGCGCCGCCAGTTGCTTCCCATGCTCACGACGTTTATCAATCTCACACTCCAGATGCACGCCGCTCCGCTGCCCAGCCAGCGTGGTCCGTCTCGGGGTCCCTAGACCCAGTCACCGGGATCTTTCAGCGTTCCCCAGACCATCCCCGACTGCGCACAGCGCAAGCGTGCGAGAAGTGCCGCATTCGCAAAGCGAAGGTTCGTGCACACATTGCTGCCTGCAACTTCTCACCAGATGGTAACTTGCTGGTCTCTGGTCGTACAGTGTAGCGGCGAGCATCCGTCATGCCAGCGCTGTCGCTCGCGGGGACTCTTGTGCGAGTATGCCCCCGAGCGCCGGATGCGCGGTCCTAACAAGAAGAAACGCGGCGAACTCAGCACGGCTGAGCACGGCTCCTCTACGCCTGATACAGACCGTCGCAATTCCGTTGCGTCGAGCTCCAGCTCGAGCGAAGCTGACCATGCTTATCGTTTCCCACCCATCGCCGCTTCCTCGTCCCCCGTCAGCGTCAGCCCCGTCGCCTCTGTGCCATCTCCTCCGAGCGCGCTAGAGCTCCTTCAACCCCACAGCCTCCCAGCCGAGCAGCCTCGGGTCCCTTCCCCTCTGCGCTTCTCGACGTCAGCCACGGCGGATGCATCGGGACCTACCATTCCCTACACGTCTCCACCGACAAGGCCCGTTGCGGGCCTGGTGTGTGGCCGCCGCCCGCGCCCACCACCACTAGACCTTGGCGACGCCGCATTCCCCGCTTTCCAAGGGCGCCTGCACCCGCTCACGCCGCAGTACCTGCCGCCCGTCATCGACGACATCACGCCCACGTATGCTGCTCGCCGCGCCTCGCTCCCCACGTATATCCTTGAGGCGCACGCGCAGGCGGAGCCCCGGCTCGGCATGGACTTCAACTTCGACTTGGACATTGGCCTGTCGCCATTTTACTCGCACTCGCGCTCGAACTCGGCGTCAGATGCGTCTGGACCGGCACCGCTCACGCCGTTGGAGTTGCCCCAGGACATGCTCGGGGCGCATGGCAGACTTACGTACCCAGACGATCGCCGCGTCCGAGTGGAAGTGAGCGGCGATGAACATGGTGTGGCAGAGGCTGAGAGCAGTGGGTTTGACACCTACGGCGACTTGTCTTACCATGACGACTTCCACCCCACATTTGGCGGAAGTCTTGAGCACGATGACACTCCTCTCGCTCGGAAGGAGTTATATCTTGCCACAGATCCCTCTCCGCACGACGGTCCCCACTCCATTCAGAGCCACCGCGAATCCTGACTGGGGGCTCATTTATTATAGTCTAGAGTTTGGCTCGTTTGTGCATCGATTAGTGGTTATGTGTATTAGTAGTACCTTTCATCTTCACGTGTAGCATCTTTACTGTCCGCTTACTGTACGCCTAGCCCCGCCTGTATTTCACCTGGTGTATCGTTAACTCTGCAAAAAATAGAAGCCCGAATATGGTTCCTGACTGACGATCAGCAAGATGGCTACAGTCGGATACAGCAGATGCTACCGAAAAACCAGATGGAAGGTAGCGCGAGCGGTTCGGGGGCAAACGACGTATGGAATATGACGTGAGATCGATACAGGTGTCGCTTACAGACTGAAAATGCAACAGGAACCAGTACTTTACAATGTGCGAAAGGTCTACAACTTGAACACCTACTTCATGGATGGTTTCGGGTATCGCCGTCTCGCAAACAACCATGGTAATCTAGGGCTTCCACAAAACATCAGGGACGTCCCAGCCCTCCTCCTCCAGGGACATGGCTTCAATTCTCGAAATACGCGGACAGCCTTCTACGTGCACAGACAGGATGCGCGAGGGCTTTAGGAGCTCGTGCGGCTTCCAGCCGGGGACAAAACTTCCATTCACTGGCATACCCGACAAGGGTTCTGGAGCCACGTAGCTCTGCAGGTTGCAAGCAGAAGAATTAGCTAGAGGTGCAACGCGCTTCTTCAAGGGCCTGATCCGCCTGCCTCGCATTGGGGACGCAGAGGTACACTGCACAATCGTTTCCGCATCAAAGCTCATCTGCGAACCCGCCTTGCGCGCGATGACCACACCGCTGAGGCAGCGGAACCTCACGTCGACGCAGTGAACGAGCGTGAGCCGCTCCAGCCGCGGACAGATCCAGCTCGCAGTGTGGTTGACATGTCCGTCAGCGCACGTCCCGCCAGACAGCGCGCAGACGACTTTGCCCGCGCCCAGGCACGAGCGCAGCGTGAGGTGCACAAGCGACTGCGTGTACCTGAGCATCGTCTTCGTATTCTCGAGGTCCAGGTCGAAGCACGAGATCGAGAGGCGCGTGAGCGTCGGGATACGCGGCTCGCGGAACATAGACTCGAGGCGGGGGAGCTGCGGCAGGAGCGGCCCTGGTTTTGGCTCTGCTGGGAGATACGTCAGGCTGAGCGACTTGAGCGCGGGCGCGTTGAGCCTCTTGAGCGCCATGGTGAGGCCCTCGATGTCGACGCACTCAACGCTGAGGTCTTCGAGCTGGCTGAGCTGAGCGAGAGGTCCTGGTTGCTCGCCGAGAAGAGGGTTGACAGTGGCCTCAGAGAGTTGATCGTTGTAGAGCTGTAGCCATCGCGCTGTGTAGGCATTGAAACTGAGCTCGAGACGACGTAGGGCAGGCACGGCAAGAAAATGGAAGAACAACCACAGATCCCTCGGAGGCGGGAAACTGCATTCAAAGGCAGACAGGCGAGGAAGGGCAACGGGACAGATCTGAAGCGGAGTACGCCGAGCTCGCGGTGGGAGATCTGGATTGACCAAGGTCGTGGGACGAATGTCCACGTAGATGTCCATAAGAGGTACAGAGCCGTTGAGAGTGAGTTCGGACAGGGAAGGAGTTCGGGAGAGTATGGCACACAGATTGGACATGCGTAGGTGTCGGCTCGTGTTATTGGGAAAGTCTATATGGAGTGTGCGCAGGTTAGGTAATGTGCAAGTCGGAAAGTCGAGAGGAGAGATGCGACGAAGTCGGAGCGTTTCCAACGCCGGGAAGACGTCCGGATGGACGCTGCTTTGTGCATCCTCCTTGATGTGAAGAGCTTCTCCTTCCTGTGCCAGGTCGAGGAGTCTGAGTTTTGGGAGCGAACGGAGCTTGTGGAGTATAAATATGAAGCCGTGGGTTAGCAGATGACTCGAAGGGGCCCAAGTCAGTGTTCGCCATCTGGTTGCAGCAGCCGCCAGAGACCACAAGGAAGTGACGACCTCGCCTCTAGTCGTCGTTGGCGCAACACGAACATCGATAGCGAGTTGATGCAGTTTGGAACGCGCAAGCTGCGCGAGCAACATTTCTGTGTTGTGGCATGTCATCAAAACCGCGCACCAGAGACCGGACGTATCAAGCGCCACACAGCGCCATCGGTGGCAGACATGAGAGAGAGTGAATGGACGGAAGTAGAACGCTGAGGTGTTGTTCTCGTCGTCTCGTTCGACAAAATGTTCGAATATATCTATAAGAAGTTCCGAGGGCACCCTGTCGAACGGATTTGTTTGCGCGATTAGCCTGTCTCGCTCTTTCTCAAGAGCACATCTTTGTTGAGACACAAATTCTGAGATGCGCCGGGCTTCTTCTTCGCGGATACGCAAGGTGGCGATCTGAGCCTCAAGCTCAGTTATTGACTGTGTTGTGGCTTGTTGTGCGAGCATTGCCGACAATCTTGGAGTGCATCGGTGATGCTTTCTTACTAGGCCCAATGAAGACACTCACCGCGTTTTCCTCACTTGGGTCCGATGTATAGTATATGAAGTATCGCTAAATCTGGAGGAAGAGGAGGAGTAAGAATGGATGCACGCAACAGTTCATGAACGTTTGAACTTGAACTTCTTGAATGGATATTGATGCTTAGTCAGCAGCGAATTTGATGGGAACAACCCGTAATACTGGCGCCGATATATATGCTATATCTTCCATGCCTTGCACACCTTGATCACAGCGATCACGGTCATCGTGGCGCACTATTACTTATCGGCGCTCAGCTGTGATCTATTTCTAGGCAGTGATACACTGCCTTTATGGTACCGACTCGCGTCTATTCTTGAAACCGGTGTGTGGTTGCTCACTGATTGAGAAATCAAGCACGAGAATCACCCGTACAAGGTTACAATCAGCGAACCTGATCCGCCGTCTACCTCCCAGCTATTGCTTTAGCGTACCCTCCAAGGACATGTTGTGTGAACATTGTTGCTGCACGTCCCTGCGTCATGCAGTTCTGTGTATTGTCGTCTGCACACAGTACATGTCGGCTATAGCTGCTTCCTCAGTGTTCGGGTATGCAAAGCAGGCATGTATCCATCTCCTAGGAATTGTACAAATAATTTCTTTCCACCATTGAGACCACTATCCAAAAGCAGACTAATAAATTTCATCCACTAACGCCTAAGTTCGCCCGTGGGCCGCATTCACGCGGGTTTAAACCAACGGTCCAGCGTGCTTTTTTGTAGCGAGCCATCTACCTTCCGCTTTTTGACTGGTGGTGCTGTAGTATGCATCATCAGCCGGATAGAGACCACATAAGGAGATCGCAGATTTGCATACCGGTATTATCAGCTGGAGCTTCAGCCTTTAGCATTATCTCCCACAACTGTTCGAACAAACTTATGGACACAATCCCTCCGCTAGCCTATGCAGTACATAGTCAATGAAGTATTCTTGCACGGGTTTCCTGTGCCCATACAGACTTACCTGCTTGTGCCCTCTAGCGAAGTCATCTCCCATGGCCTCGCGCAATCCCGGAACGCGCTCCGCGTAGTCTTTAAGCATCGCGATGATGTTTATGTCGTGTACGCCGCCCTGTTGGCCACTGCGCTGTAGGGCGCATCGTGCCACCCGACAAGCAAAGTTCATCATGCCTTGTCCCTCGAGATAGCCACTATTGGCGCACATTACGATCTTGAGTCGCGCAGACTTCAGAGTAGAAGCCCATCGCGTCGCTATGAGCTTGTTCGCATGGTACGCCGTCATTAAATAGCATTGTTACCATGAGGACGGGGACTTACAGGGTGCACCTGTGCCCCGCTCGATATTCGGATGAGCGCTACTTGTCCGTCGCCCGAGAAGGTCGGCGCTGTGTGCGTGCAACGCTCAATTTCGATCCGGACGTCCTCCCGAGCTTCATACAATCGTCCAGAGTGGATAGACGAGCGAGAGACCAAGTCGCGCGGAGAGGACGCGTGAAGCAACGCGTTCCACGCAGAGAGGACGTCATACTTTGCTGTACGGCGTGCTACAATCATGTGTTCCAGTAAGCCTTTTCCTCCAATACACAGACCGGAGATACTCACGGGCGTTTAGGAGGCTCACCGCTTCTCCGAGCACCTTTTTTGTCCACTCTTTCAGACAGGCGCGCATATCGGGAAACGGTGCCTCCCATCTGAACGCGGTGCCGAGGTCGCCCATCGTACCAATCACGCAGAGATACTCCAGTTGCTTCAGCAGCACGGCTGGTGCTGCAGCGGAGACGAGTGGGCGGCACAGCAAGTACGTGAGCGTAGATGATGTGGCCACGGGTTCGTGGTGCGCTGCCGAGAGTACCTCTGCACCGTCCGGAAACTCGTCGCTCAAGTGGTGGTCGACAATGAGCGTCCGAACACCGGGCGCGTCGACTATGGGTGGCCCTGGCCGGCTGCCTTGGTCGCACACAATGACATAGCGTGGGGTGTAGCGAGCGATGCGCGCCCGCTCATCAGCGGTATGGATGTTTGAACCCTTTGATACGAAATGGACAGAGAGGCGGTCTGCATGCAAGCCTAATGCAAGCAGAGTGCGGTACAGGATTAGCCCGCTACACAGGCCGTCCGCGTCCTTGTCGGGAAGGAGGAGCGTTGGAAGCTGTGCTGCTGCGCTGCGCGCGAAACGGTCATTGATATGATTAGTCACTATATGATGTGAACTGTACGAACCAGTCCTTGAGGAACACGCCTGCAGCAGATATGGAATTACCATCAGCGGGCCACTCTGTTTCCGCAAGGTCAGATTCCGCTCTTGATGTTGATGAAACACTCTTGTCCGAGTTGCTGGAATTACACCGCTGTCTCTTTCGCGTCGAAGCAGACATTGACGTAGATATGCAATACGGTCCAATCTTGCAATTGGACGCTGCGCAGCGAATCGAATGAGCGAACACGCGGGGTAGCATGTGGTGAAATCATACCATTTGCTCATGCTGGTCCTATATTGTAGTCTCAACCGCACTCCATTGCGTCCATAGCTTTAGGTTCAGACCAATGGCACTGATACTTATTGTCAGTGAGAATCTGAAAGTGGAAATATTGAGTTGTACCTCGCGTCGGGCGATACTGATCAGACTTCAAACCTAAGCTTACGGTAGACATACACAAGCCCCCTTTCGTAGGCTGTTCTTCACGCGTTTGCGGCTCCTCGCGTTCCAGCCAAACGCTTTCCGTGTTTGGTGTTTCCCAGGCTCTCATCGCACTCTAACCCTAGGTTAAGGTCAAATCGCAGTCGCCTGGAATCGATGCTCCTGGAGTGGCGGATAAACGTTTTGACCAATGTCCTCTCACCTAACACCAGGAGTCTCGATGAGCGATATGAAACAATGTCTTTTCCACAAGCGGGGGATCCGGCATAACCGTGACAAGAGACAAACACCTTTACTAAGCCTCGAAGCTACGTGTTCATTTTGCACACCTCAGTAACATCGACTGCATCTTTTTGAGACTAGAATCCTTCAGTGGCTTCTCAGTTATGTGTCACGGTAACGATAGGCTGCTGCAATCGTTTCACGCTGTCCACTCCTCCTGCGAACTCGCTAATCAGAGGCCCCACTGGGACACACATCCGCCACAGATGGACGGTGCCTTTCTGGTGTGACCATGTGGCGAAGCAACTCCGCGACCCTGCTTAGACGCGGAAGCAAAAGCTCTTGATGTTCAAGTGCGGCGACCACTGGCAACCATCAGTTTCCAGTGGCTTTCTACGGCTATGCCTTTTGCCGTTCTGGCCGTAGGGATTGTTTTGGCATGCGATCATATCGAGACTGTTCACGAAGGTGGCTCGGACGAGCATCCGCGAAGGAATACACGTGTAATGAGTGAATCCTTTTGTTGTTGATTGATCTAACCACATCTGGTATTCGCGGATCTGTACCGCTCTCGTTCAAAGCGCCACCATTGTCGACCATATAAATACCCTCAAAGCCATGCACTACTCTTACCAACTCAGTCCACCCTCTTGATCTGACTGGTGTGAGCATTGCGATTGACCTGCGTCTCCACATCCTCGCCGTCAACACCACCCTTGGGCTCCCGCATCTTGAGCAACATCTATCGAACGAACAATATGGCTCCCCGATCTCATTCGCGTGCATCCCGTGCGCGCAGCCTGCGCAAGTCCAATGACGCGACCTCCTCTAGGCAGGTGATCGCTCCAGCCGCTGCATCGCAGTCCGACATCTCTTTCCCGGGACAGTCACCTTTCCTCACAGAGGACGAGATAGCGCTCAAAGAGGAATATGCAGACCCAGTATGTGACGCGCGTACTGATCTTCAGCAATCAACCACGTCGAGCGCGAGGTCCCCTTATCGGGAGCGCACGGACACCATGGTGCCAATTGAGCACACCGCTACGAGGTCCGGGAAGTCTTCTCTCTCCTTCGAGGATAAGGTTATTCAACCTCCCCGCATGGAGAGGTCTAATGCTGCAGTGCCAGTTCTCGCGCATGCTTCTGCCGACGAGTCGAACGAAGAGTGGGAAGATGAAGACGAGGAGCTAATGGACAGCAGTGAGCCACATTGCACCTCAGCTCGCTCACCGTTGGCCGATGCAGGCCAGAGTTCGAATCCCTTTCAGTCTGCTCCCAAACCAAGGGCGAGGGAGTTGCAACGTACACCATCAGTGTACAACTTCTCTGCATCGGATGCTGAAGTCGGCGATGAATTCTACTACTCGGCTGACTCTGTATCCGTGACGGTGGCCCCGGATGATCGTTTCGACGCCTGGCTCAAGACTCGATTGGCTATGCGAGATTCTAACAGCGATTGCGCTGTCATTCGTGCCGAAGAGGAACAATGTCTCTCGAAACGCTTCGAAGTCACCATAATTCCGGACCAAAGGCGGACGATTATATGGGACAGATTACCCAAGTGAGTCCGGTATCTATGAGAGTCGCCGCATCGTGACTGACCCCACGCAGGGCCGTATACATATGGAAGGCTACTCTCCTTGTGAAGGACAATATGCAGCATTTCAGCCGCGTCGTTCCCGATGTTCCCGATCATAACATTCGGATTGAATGGTCTAAGAGCGTGAACCAGAAAGGGACGACGACAGCGAGAGCCGAGAACGACGCCAAGAGGTTCGCCAAATACAGCAAAGTCTTCGAAGGGAAAACCAGGGCCAGGTACTGTACCAACAACAAGAAGCCTACCGAACAGGCGGTCGACATACAGACTGATTCCAAATGGATCCGGCAGACTGACCTGGGTCGTGCCTGGACTCTACGGTTCCAAGTGCCCGTTCCCTCGGAGCTTTTCGCCGGTTGTGAATACCGCAAGTTCTGTGTGGAGGCCAAACTGTCCTCCATCTACGAGCACGGTGCCAACTCTTTCACGCATACGCTTGGCCGGGACTCAGAGATCTCAATCGAAAACCTGCTTAGCAGTGACATATTGAAGAATACGCGTCATCACTAGTCGATCAGGAGTTCTAGATTTTGGAAGGTCAGGTCAAGGTTCTCTGCTCATGCACCACGATATTTTATCCACGTTCGCTCTCCTGCGTTACCACCCTCATTCATCACCACTGTCACTCACTTGTAGCTTATATTATGTGTAACAATTGGATTCTGTGCGCCACATTGAGTTGCGTAATTGCTGCATCCATCTGTATAATTGAACCAGACTTATCGTTGACAGCCTCCTGGTGAGCCCCAGAAACGTTCAATTGGCATCAAATGAATTATGAGATTTGCCACCTATTTCAATACTCAGTGCTCATGTATCCCTACATCTATAAAATCTATGTGGTATTTTTTCATCAGCATGTCGGACTGAGATATTACTGTACAATTGTTGCTGCCAGTTTTGCCTCGTCGTCAGGATTGTTAGTATTAGGTGCGTATATGGGTATCCTGCGGGGGCAACCATGAAACTGACGCTAGCCATCTCTCAGCAAACTGTGGGAAAGAAGGCGGGTATTACAATGAACTTTTGCTCTAGACGCTGGGAGGTAAAAGGTTGCAGATGCGTATAGTTTGTGCACCGCATGTGAAGCTCAAGAAGACTGTTGAATATGATATAAATCACGACAGAGTGTGTAGTATGGCCCATAGCCTGGTCAGCTGAGCTTGCGAAATAAGAACTTGAACTCGATCGACTCGTTGCAAGGATGGAATATATTCTGGCATGGGTCCTCTTCACTCGTTGTTCCCTCGCTGTTTGGTGAACAAGTCTCGTGTCTTGATGCAAAGTTGATGACTTCAAGTCGAACAATGACACCTCGCAGGTTCTGCGCTACGTTCATATATGCGAGCACATGAGAACCATGATAACTTGAATATCTTTCCCACAACCCCCTTTCGAAGCACCGCACTGCCAGATCAGCAATCATTCAACAAGCTCTGGAGCCTATGAGCACCTGAGTAGCATATATGATAGGTGAGTTCATATAATATATGAATGCCTTCGGACTGGTGTGAGCGCATTCACAGCAAAGGAGTCGGCCCGGGACAGGATACCGGATATGGGCAACACCAACAGAACAGAGCGCCCATAAACGCAGCGATCACGTGATCGTGTTTATCGCCTCATAGTCCAGTGCATTACTCTGTTGATCCTTCACCATCTCTTGTGTACCCTGATCAGTGACCCGCACGGCGGGCTAGTTCGTGCGCCATGCAGCGAACACCATTCCTGGCCATCCGGTACTTCATCTCGAGGACAATACGACCTGAACGACGCGAACAGCTAGCCGCTCTCCTCGACTCGGCAGGCGCAACTACCGTGTCTCTCAACGATCCGACGCTCACGCACTTCATCACAATGTCTCTGCCATTGGACGACTCACTTGAAGTCATTCAGACAGAGTCCCAGGCCGTACTCGTCACGCCCACCTGGGTAGAGCGCTCACGCATCTTAGGTTCGCCCCAGATTGCCGAGTACTACTCGCCCGACCCCGCACTACTCTTCTCAGGCGTCACCGCGACCGCAAATGATTTGTCGGCGCAGGACTGTGAGCTTCTGTCGGCGGCCATCAGCGCACTCGGAGGCCAGTGGCGCATGGCCCTCACAAAGGACGTCACGCACGTCTTCACGCTCACGACGGGCAGCGTGAAGTACGCGACGGCCATGGCGCACCGCGAAATGACGGGGATGGTTGTCGTAGTGCCACATTGGTTCGAGGACTCGGTGCGCCTTGGCGTCAGGGGTCTGCCGACGAAGGAGTACGAGTGGCCAGAGCCGGCTGTATTCAGGGGGCACGCAGACTTGGACAAGGAGGGCACGGCGTATGAGAGGAATCGCAAAATACCTGCCGAGAAGAAAGCGTATTTTGAGACAGCCCTTGTGGAGGGCCACGACCTGCCACCCACACGCGCGCCACCGCATAATGTGTGGGAGGGCAGGCGCGTGCTGCTGAGCACGTCGTTGGGATTGTCTGAGGGTCAGCGTAAGGCACACGAAGCGGACATCCAACGTGAAGGAGGTATTGTGGTTGAGCTTGAGACGGTACAGTCTGGGTCCGCTAAAGAGATTGCCTATGAGGAGGCGGAGAAGGTCGCGGAGTGCGATATTCTGGTGACAAGATACAGGACTGGCAAGGCATTTGTGGAGGTATGATGCAGTACGTTCACTAGGGACATGGGAATTCAATATTCAATACTTTGGTAGGCCTTTAAAGCAAAGAAGACGATTGGCAGCCTGACTTGGCTCTGGTATGTCCGTGCATCTGGCACGCTGTCTAGACCCACAGATGATCTTCTGCATTTTCCTATACCCAAGAAGCCGATTGAGGGCTTTGCTAGGCATGTGAGTGGCATACTATCTTTCTTGTACGTCTAGCGGTGGCCGACTGCTCCAAAAGATCATCACAGTCACGAACTACAGCGGCAAGCACCGTGACTACCTGAAGAAGCTGATCCTCACCATGGGTGCTGAATTCACGCCGAGTATGTCCAACAAGAACACAGCCGTGATTGCCGCATAGTAAGCAGCTTGTCCTCTGCACCGATCTCACCCGCACTAAGCCCACCTCTAGCCTTTCGGGGACGAAGACGCAGAAAGCGACGTCGTGGTCGATCCCTGTCGTCAACCACAAATGGCTAGAGGACTGCTTTGCACAGTGGCGCAATCTGACGCCGGCACAGGAGAAGTACATCAAGTTTCCCCCACGCGTCGACTTCAGTGAGCTGCTTGCTGACAGGCGGTCCGGGGGCCGAACGGGCTATGAGCCTGATGAACTCGCGGCGATGGCAATGGACGACGGGCTCGAGGAGGAAACTCAAGACGAAGCAAGTCCAGATAGCCGGATCGCCGGTGCAGAGCTAGTGGGGACGGCCAACAGCGCACGAGATGCACGAGAGGTGGAGGACGCTGTGGCACTAGAGGACGAAGTGGGCGAGATCAGCATTGGTGGTCTACAAGACGTCGACATCAGGATGGAGGATGAGGAAGAAGCAGATCCGGAAGGAGAGAGTATGGACGTCGACGAGAAGCCTCAAGCAAAACCAAAACCCCTGAAGAAGCTTCCCTCGGCGAAGAAAGCATCCTTGCAGATTCAGAGTGACGAGGATGAGGATACCTTCCGGCCTCGTGTATCGTCTTCCCGCTCTCCTGTCAAGCGATACAGTGCTGCCAAGAGCAAGAGCAATAGCCGCCGTGTTCCTACCACGTTGAGCGCAGAGTCGGAGGATGACGAGAGATCGATGCGTCCACCGGCACGGACATCCTCGCCCAAGAAGAAATCGAAGCCCGCGCAGGTCCGCAGCGACTCTGAGAGCGACGATATCGGGCGTCATGCAAAGACTGGACCAGCATTCTACAAGAGCAAGCTACTATCTGAGGACGAAGACGAGGTGATGGAAGTGGATGACGAACCAAAACGCCCACCGAGACGTAACTCGAAGCCAAGGCTATTGGTGAAGGGAAAGGCCAAAGCAGGAGTTCCTTCCGAAGACGATACGGCGGATGATCAGGAAGATGAAGACGAAGAAAGCCTAGCACCTAGACGGCCTACGCGACGGACGGCCAAACATTCCCGTTCAGAGATCCCCGCTTCCCTCGAGCCGTCGTCTTCACGTCCGCTGGAATCCCCCCTCAGTTCTCCAAACCCGGTGAAGCGACAGGTGTCTGTGGTATTACCCACCGTTACTGCTGTCTATTCTCCGAAGAAGACAGGGCCCTCCCCCTCAAAACCGCTTGCTAGGACCGAGTCCGTACGCGCTCAGGCTGCGGAAGCGTCGAGTCGCTCTCCAGGGAAGCGAGGACAGCTGTCCGCACCAAGCTCAAAACGGGATGAGGTTGACACCAGACCAGCGTCACCTCCTCCACCTGCGAAGCCTAGCCGTCGCAGTGACATATCGGCCTCGACGGAGCCTAGTCGATCCGAGATCAGCGTCGCACCTCCGGCGCGCACGCCGTCGAGACGCTCTGCGGCGAACAAGGCGACGCAGAAACTACGCGACGTGATCATGCCCGACGTGATGAACTTCCAGAAAGAGTTGAAGCGAGGAAACGTCCGCCCTGCCTGGGAGGATACGAAAGGTAAGGGTAAGGACGCGCATAGGGAGGACGATGCCGCAGAGACGAAGAGTGCGAAGTCGCGCGGCAAGAAAAGGTCGTCAGCTGCACATGAGGGCACCCCCGCTTCAGAGGACGAATTGCCTGAGAAGAAACGGCAGCGCACGACGCCAACGAGCAAGAAGAACAAGGCGGTGATTGGCAATGGACAGCAATCTCGACAAGACCAGGAGGAGTCAGGGGAGGAGTCAGGGGAGGAGGAGGACAGTGTCGTCGTCGACTCGAAATCGCGACGTCGCAAATCGTCGACACGGGACAATGCTATAGCATCAGCAGCCAGCAAAAGGTACAAAATCTCCGTCTCCGGAAGTCTCACAACAACTAACTGATACTACAGTGTTGAGGTGCAATCCTCTCGTCACAATCCCAAGGCCGTGAGGATTATGACCACGCAAGTCACTGTCTCAGATGAGGTTTCGAGAGTGAGTGCAGACCAGCGATACGCAGGCATGAAACTTAAGATCCACATTGCAGATCTTGACAAAACTTGGTGTCAAGATGACATCAAAGCCATCGGAATGCACTCATCTCGTTGCGCGTAACCTGGTTCGCACGGAGAAGTTCCTATGTGCGATGGCTGTTGCACCATTCGTCGTGAACGAGAAGTGGCTCCTGGCCTCGGCCGCGGCGAAACAGATTCTCCGTGCGTGATTCCTTCTCTTTTAGTATGGAGTGTATCAGTTGATCGACTTTCTTCATATTAGCGGAAGAGCACTATGCGCTGCGCGACCCGGAGACCGAGAAGAAGCACGGGTTCAAGCTCCCAGAGGCCCTGCGCAGGTCGAAGGAAACGGGTGGCAAGCTGTTCGCGGGGAAGACGTTCTACATAACGCCCAAAGTGACCGTCGACACCAAACTGCTCAAGAACGTCGTGATCGCGAACGGCGGCCAGGTGGGCGACCCGCACACGCTGTTTTGCGGTTGAGCTAACATGTCCCGCAGGTCATCTCGACAACGCCGACGGTGCGGATACTCAAGAGCAACGCCGAGCGCTATGTGATCTCTGCGCCGGCGGACAAGTCGATATGGCGGCCGCTTGCACAGCACGGGTACACGATCTACCTCCCAGAGCTCATCCTGGATGGGGTGCTGAGACAGGAGATCAGATGGGACCGCCAGGACAACATACTGACCGACACGTCCTAGTTTTGAGCGATCGGCCCACTTAGCCCATCTCTTACCTTACATCCCACACACAGTATCTGTCAGTCGCAATGCAGTCTGGATTCGCTATGTTAATGCTGTACGTGTCTAAGGGTGGTCCGCGGATATATGTACTTCTATGGTTGTCAGCATTAGCATGTCTATGGAGCGTGAGACAGTCTATACAATGCGGGTATATAAGGACACGCTGGCGGTCACGACAAGTAGACATAGCCAAGATAATGGTCAGCGGTTTTGCGGCAGGAGATGTGCGTCAGTGGTCTAGAACGCCTTGAGCTCGGCGGTAGTTATTGTGTCGTTGACATTGGCGACCAGGCTCTCCGCAGCTGGTGCGTTTCTAGCGTTGACCGCGCTGAGATATGCATCTGGGAGGCAGAAGCTGTGTAAATGCGGGCCCTCGCGTGATCGAGCAGAGCTGACGTACTCCAGAAGAGCGCGACCACGCCGATGGTGAAGAAGCGCAGGTGCGCGGGAACGAATGCGAAGTTGATGACTTGCGTGGGCACGAAGACACACCTGGCAGAGATACCAAGTCAGGCGGCCGGATCTCGCTCACAGGACAGCTGATGGCCTACCAGTTACGCAGCAGGGTGGGCACGTATGACTGGGCGATGCGCTCCTGCGCGGCTGCGATGGACTTGCCCTCCATGAGCGTCATGGAGCCGAAGAAGAACCCGATCACAGCTGCGGATTCGTTAGAACACACAAGGCCAGCTGGAAGCGGAGCGCATACCGGGCGTGAAGACCGTCTGGTCAAGGTAGACCTGTCGTGGAATACCTGTTAGAAACAGACATACCCTAGGCGCGAGGCTCTTACTTTGTAGATGACGGACTTGACGGGCGACTTGACCTGTATCCGGTTCAAGAGTCCGAGCCACTTGGTGAGGAGAGGCCCGAAGAGACAGCCTGATGCGCAGACAAGAATGAGGTTAGCGGTCGACGCCTGTGAAATGGGGACATGTCATACCTCCGTAGAACGCTGTGCGCGCGGTGCGGACAAACTGCAGATATGACTCAATCACTACCTGTGCAGCACGTCAACGACAAAAAGACACGCACATCGTGATCCCTGCCCTTTTTCTCGAACGCCTGCTGGGCGAGCACGTCGCCGATCCCGAACATGACGCCGGAGGCGGCGCACTGCGTGAGCATGGGTCTCCGGATGAGAGATGCGCTGCAAACGGTATGAGCTGTCCGTCCGCCCCGCACTCCTAGGCAGATGGGCGGTCCTGACTCACTTGAATGCTGCGAGGAAGGACGCCATGTTTCGTGGGTGCTAGTCGGGCGTATTCGTGGATAACCTGTGGGTTTTTTTCGCTCAAAGTCCTGCGTTGGGGTAAGTGGGGTCCACGTACGCTGCGGCGGTGACGGCGAGAGAAAAGCGCAGGTAGTGTGGGGTCAGCGGCGGGCGGATCATTTTATAGGGAATTGTCTAGCGGCTGGAGGGAGATGGCCGCCAGGACCAGTCAGACGCGTCCACTGCCCTGCTCGGACCGTGCCCACCGTGGTCATGGGGTCGCGCTCATCGCTCGCTTCAAATAGTGTATCTGACTGCTCTTCGCTTCGACGTTACGTGAATCACACCGGGCCCGAGGACGGGCAAAAAAAACAAGATCTACAGAAATTGAATTCCAGGAGGAACAGAGTACAGGAGGTACATATAAATAGAGACGCAAGGTACACCAGAGCTGCAGTGAATGGTCCGAGCCCACCCAAAACCAAGCGAAGCTGACGCAGGGCGAGGAGGAACGTCTACGAGATCACCGCCAGAGCTTCGCCCAGAGGATGATCAGGATGAGAATGATCAATACGGCGATTATTGCGCCAGTGACGACGCGTTGTTGGTACATGCTGCATCATACCCAACTATCAGACAAGTGTTACACCAGCTGAAGAAGACGGGATGGGGACATACCGTCTGATCATCTTCTTCAGCGTGCCCGTGGCCCGGTCAATGGATGTATCCGCACGCTGAAGCTAAGTAGGCAGGCCAAGTCTGTCAGCGAACAGTACGGCTTCTAATGACAATTCTGAACTTGCCGTGTCCCGCGCATTCTGGATCTGCTCGCGCTGCACGCGCAAACTCCGCAGGATGTCCGTCCCCTGCTCTTCCGTCTCGAGCGCGATCCGCTGACTATCCTGCAGCCGCCGCGTGCCGTCCTCTAGGATCGCTGTGCCCGCCAGCAGGCGCGTGCGGTCGGTTGATGTGCCGTACGGGTCGTCAGAGAGCGCGTCGCCCATGCCCGGACGCGCGGCCGAACCAAGGAGGTCCGCGCGCGAATATTGAGCGTGTAGGTCCTTGGAGAGCTTCTTATACCTCTGGAGCTCTGCCTTGGCAGTCTTGATTCGCCCCGCGTATGAAGGACGAATGGACTGCGGGATCCCCTGGATCTCTATTTCCATTTGCGAGACCTATCGCCCGCGCAGCGTGAGTTGGGTGCTTCGCAAGCACGAGATTATAGGCGAATAACGCACCATCTCATCTGCCTCGTCGAGCTCCATCTCCACCCTGCGCAACGCGGCCTTGCGCTGCTCTGTGTTGCGCTCGGTCACCACGCAAGTGAATGCTGCGAGCCGGGCTCACCTGCCTGTTCGCCCTGCGCATCGCCGTCAACTCTTCCGCGCACGCTCTGTATGATCTGATTGAAGTCCTGCTCGTAGGAGTCGAACAGCGCGGTCGGTGAGGTGTCCATGGTCGTGAGTGTGCGGGCAGCGCCGACGCTGCGGTGGGCGTGAATGGCGTAGCAAGGCACAGGCGCCGTGTGCGCCTATTTGGCGGGCGGGGAGTCAGCCAATGGGAGCGCAGGATCGATCGCGGTGAGGCAGGTGCAAAACTGGAGCGCCGTTCGCTCGGCGCGGAGACTACGACGAAATGTCTGCTGCTCTGCAAATCCGCCTGCAGAACGCGACGACGGACTACCAGAAGATCCAGAATGACATCTCGGCGGCGGTGGAGGCGCGGCAACGGCTGGACGCCCAGTTGTCGGAGAACGAGCTCGTGAAGAAGGTATGTCCCCGTCCCAATATTGGTCAATCTCTATGCGAACACCCACGTCGTGCAACAGGAATTTGCCCAGTTGACCAAGGAGAACACGGTGTACAAGCTCATTGGGCCTGTTCTCGTGCAACAGGACCAGGCTGAAGCGAAGAGCAACGTGGAAACACGACTGGATTTCATTCGCAGCGAAATGTGCGTTCCGAGTTCCTCTTGCAACTGTAACCCATGTGACTGGAGTATCCCACACAGCAAACGCGTCGAAGCCCAGCTGAAGGACCTCGATGAGAAGTCTGAGAAGAAGAAGGCTGAGGTGAGCGGCACAGCTACTTTCTCTCCTTTCTGAGGTCTTGTAATACATTCTTACCGCTGATGCTCCTCGGACATTGTGTAGCTCGTCGAGGTCCAAGTCGCACTACAAGACCAGGCGAAGGCGTCCGCACCAACTGCTATTGCTGCATAGACAAAATCACGCGGAGCGCTGCGTCCCTATCCGCTGTACACTTCATTACTGTATCTCTAGGCCCATCATATACCATTTCCAGTGAAGCAACATCTTTACTTCTCGTCACAAGGAAGGCACTGCACGGCGGATACACCGAAGCGTGCTGCGTACCGCCGAGAGGGCAGCAACTGCGCGTGCGCTTTGGGGCTTTAAGGGTAAGCAGACAATGGCGAGGCATTTGCATATGATGTCAACTGCCATCGACGTGAAAAATCGGTGTTCCGTGTGGGGTATATGCTGGCGAGAGGCGTGAGTCACTGATCTACGGGTCACAGACTAGGTGTGTTGAAAGTTGCAACCATGACGGGGCCGAAGTGAAGACGTTCCAGACCTCAGAGATACGTGGCTGAAATCCTCGCTGTTATTACTCTTCCGTGGGTTCACTGTGCGGCACCGTCTGGCCCGGGTATAGTTTTTTGAATGCTACTGACGTTGGTGACCGGAAAGTTCAATGAGTCACGCTCTGCCGGGAAAGCAACGAAGCGCACAGCAGCGTAGATAATGTACTTATAGATGCGACGCTTGCGCCGTTGTTCCTCAGCACTACACTCTCACCTTCCGAGGTGAGTTTCTCAATTGCAAATATTGTATATCACCTCAGCAAACGTATCGCGTGACCTCGACACTTTACGTGCCTTCAAGAATTCTCCTATCCCGAACAATACGCAAGCCGTCCTTGAAGATTCAGATCATCCATTTGCAATCATGGCAATACTCCTCACAGGCGGCACGGGCAAGACCTCCGTACGCATTGCGCGTCTGTTGCAAGATGCGAAGATCCCATTCGTCTTGGCCTCTCGCAGAGGCGAGGCTGCAGCTCCATCCGGCATGCCAGCGGTCAAATTCGATTGGCTCGAGTCTTCGACCTTTGCGACCCCCTTTCAACATAAATTCTCCGGCGGAGAGGGTATTTCCGCAATCTATTTGGTTGCGCCCGAAGCCGCCGATCTAGTACCGCCAATGAATGCTTTTGTCGACTATGTAGTCAAAGAGCACGGTGTCATAAGATTTGTCCTCATCGCCGGTAGTAGCACTGAGCCAGGCGGGCATCGCCTCGGAAAAGTGTGGCAGCATCTTATCGACATTGGCGTCGAGTACTGTGTGCTGCGTCCAACCTGGTTTATGGGTGCGTTTGTTCGCTCAGGCTTGTGGTACTTCTCCGGCTAACGGCAGGGGATAAGAACTTCTCAGAAGGGACGCATCATCTCACGATAAAAGACGAGGGTAAAATCTTTACGGCGTGCGGCGATGGCAAAATACCATACATCAGCGCCGCCGACATTGCAGCCGTCGCATCCCGCACGCTCACCGACGAGAAACCGCACAACACTGATTATATGGTGTTGGGGCCTGAGCTATAGACCCACGATGAGGTACACGCAGCCTCTCCGGTCTGTAAACCCAACGGGAATATACGCGCTGACTGTCGTTGTGCAGATTGCAGCAAAACTCAGCAGCTGTCTGGGGCGCGAAATCACACACGTCAATCTCACCGATGAACACAGAGCACAACGGCTGATGAGCGTTGGCGTGCCGGAGTACTTCGCAAAGCGGCTTGCCTCTGTTGAAGTCGCAGTCGCTAATGGGAGCGAGAACAGAATGAACGGCGTCGTGGAACGAGTGACTGGGCGGCCTCCACAGACGTTCGATGAATTCGCCCAGAAATGCAAGTCGGCTTGGGAGTGGATAGCATCAGCATATCTTAGACTCGTGGCTCTTAGTTTTCTTTTCCCTGCTGCTGCTTGACTTCAGTGCATATATCCCTCAGCTACCTCTATATGTTGCACCATCTTCCGCCTCTTGTTAGGTTATCGGAGTGAAAATGTCGCAACTCCCTTGCTGTCGTCACGATCAAATTCGAATGCCTTGAGAGCCAATTGAAGAGTGGGCGAGAAGTCAAGCGATTCGTCTTCGCTCTAGGCTTGCAGGCTTGTAATTCACTCTAATAAGCGAGCAAAATAACACGGAGAACTGCGTTACTATTAGCTATACGTGTCGCTACTGTGTGTTGGACCCATCATATACCATCATCGACGAAGGGCGGCGTGCTCGTGGTGTAAGTCATGGTACTGAAGGCGGATCCGCTATGCGCGAAGCGTGCTGGATTGTACACCACCGAGTATACGTATACTTTTGCCTGGACCAGGCAGGGTGCCAGGTCTCCCCATCATTCTGCGCCCTCGCAGATCAGTTCGCGGTAGCGAGTTGCTCCGCAGGCATGGTGGCAGATGACTGTGCGGCAATACTGCTGGCTGCCTGGGCCATGCGCGCATGCATCTCGTCGCGCTCAGTTTCTGGGCTCTTGAGCACCCTTTCAAGCGTGAAGCGTTTGCGCGCAGAGATAGGTGGGCAATTCCGAATGAGGACAGTGTCGCCCTGCCGCAACTCTAGTGCGATGGATGAATAGTCATTAGGGAATATCGAAAACAGCAAACGCACGATTCTCCTCGTCATGTGTGAGATATTTCTTGCTCCTCTCTAAGCGCTGCTCGCCGAATGCATGTTAGAGGAGAACCGGTTGCACGGAGGACGGTCACCCAGACGAACCTTGCCCGTCCGGGGATGAGTGACCCATCGAGAAACTGTCACCGTGGCCGTCTTGCTCATGAATCCGACCTTCGTGACCAGCCCCGTGAACGCCATTGGCGGCATTTTTGAAGACGAGTAAGCAGACAACGACAGCGACGAGCTGCAATTGGCGAGCGAGACGAAGCCGCTCGGGGACAAAGTGGGTGATTACGTAATTCAATGCGATATCCTGGAATGGCAAGGTGATCGGCTCTGTTCAGAGTCTGGTGGCTGAAGCGCTGCCCGACCGAACACCCTCGACAGCGCGCTCGCTGTTGCAGACAGTGTCCTCGGTGTCGTCTACACCGTATCCGCTCGTTTCCCTACCTTGTTGACCGCGAAAGCGCTTGCGCTTTTTCCTGTGTCTAGCTTTACGTTATTCGCTGTCGCCAAGCCTTCCGACTGCCGTACTTGAGTTTATCCTTGTTCGCCTGGCTACATCGACACGTTCGACACGGCAATACTTTGCATAAGGACACCTTATATTTGAGCTTTTATTGAAGACATGGACGCAACGGAACTCGGTCGCTGGACTCGGTTTGCCGCTAAAGGAGGCATAGGAAAATGTACCGCTGTACAAGACTGCGTGGCGGAGGAACCGGACGATCTCATGTTTTTGAAGGTGAGGATCGTTGCTGTTTTACTTCCTATGTATATGTGTGCGGACAACAGTGCGCATGGTGGTACCTGCGGTTGCCAAGGTGTATAAATATTCGACACGGATCGTTTAGTACAGAGTGGGAGTGGGAAAACAACCGGGACGCAGGTACCGGTGGTGTTCACGATATTTATGTGCATCAAACACATTATTCCGTGCGCTGCTGTGAGTTCACGCGTTCTCCACGAGATATTTCCTTTCTGTGTACGTTTGAAACACCTGGGAGCGGACAGTCCTCTAATAGGGGTTGGCCCCTTTAACTCGATGGATGTACTCTGCAAGCGTATGCTTGTGCCAGATTGGCTGAAAATCACAGTCTTACCTGAAATGTCTAGAAGTTCTAAATTTAGCACGGAGTACTGATATGATGCGATGGCAGGATGACGAAATTATTGTCCTCATGCACTTGTTAGATCAAGAAGACGTTTTTCTGGTAAGCATTATTCTCCGCACAGCGAACAAGTCCACGCTGACCTGCTATAGGGCTACTGCGAGGGTGTGGTCGGTCGTTTCAGTGGTGCCAATGTCCGCTTCCATGGCCGTCTGAAGAAGCCAGTCATGACGAAACGTTCGTCTACCTATCGCTCCGCCTCAGTCGGGTCTTCAAGAAGCCGCCCATCCTCTTCTCAGAGCGCCATGACACTCGCTGCGCGGGAAGCCTCTCCCCAGATACCCCTGCATAATTCCCCAGCGCCGACACGCACGTCGAGTCCGACACGCATGTCCTACAGCTACTCTAATTCTTCCTCCGTGGTTAGCGAGACCTCGAGCATCAGTGCACATGCGGAGCCATCTACTTCAAGTTATAATATACCAGCGTCCTTGGCCGACCTCGAAAAGGAACGATACTCTATGCTTGCTCCCTTCGGCGCTCTAGTCACAACGGTAGATTCTCCTGTAGAGCCCGAGGAAATCGATGGGGACGCATATACTCCTGGATCGCCCCTGGGACATAACGGAGTATCTGCACTTAACCTGCGCCAAAATGATTACAGCCCGCTCAGTCCGCCTGCTGTGAGCCCATTGAACATTCGGAAGCTGTCGCCAAAACCGGTCCTTCGTGCGTTACCTGATGAGGACGTGCACACGGCGTCGCAAGAATCATTCTCGTTCGACACCGAAGAGAGCTCGCGTATCTCACGCATTTCGATCGAAACGTCCGATGGGGTCACGGGTATTGGGCTATCTCTGCTCCAGGGCTTTATGGGCGCCGCAGACGGCGACGATAGCGCGTCGGTGGCAAGCTCTCGTAGCAGTGTGCGCTTGTCAGAGCAGGAAGAGTCAAGATACGACGATTCGAGTCGTCCAGGATCTTCCGAGTCCACTGTCGAGGGTCCCCCTGCGGCAAGCATTGATGCTGAGTTCCGCCCTAACTCAGAATACTCGCAGTACTCTTCCTCACCACAGAGCACGCGCGAGCAATTTGATGACCTACCGCCGCCGCTCCCTGCATATGCGCGCGAACCAAGCATTATGTCTCGCAGCTCGATGCACTCCGAGTATTCTGGCAACTCAGAGTGGGAAGGCGACATCTATGACCAGTACCGATATTCACGGTTCTCGGTTGCGTCGAAGATGTCGCGCCTCTCGCAGGGATCACTCAGGCCGATGGGGACTGGTCCAGACGTTCCACCTATACCGAGCGACATACAAGCCGCGCTCGCTAGTCAAAGTGCTAAACGAGGCGGCTCTAGTCCGCTGGACGATGTCGAAGAGAATACTCTGAATTCCTCGCCAACCGACGCTGGCTCTGCAGCTAGAGGTGCAGAGGAGACGACCGACGACATGTCGGAGCGCATCATGAAGGGGAGACCTTCGCCCCTTGAATTGATCGGCGGCCGCGCTTCATCACCTTTACTACACGCCGCGTTCGGATCTCCGCAGAGTACGACGACACCGCTGTCCATGGACTCCTTTCTCTCACCATCAATACGTTCCCCTCGTTCCCCAAACGAGAGTTCGCCATTACCGAATGGCGCATCATCCGCCAGCTTCGGGGCGCAACAAGACCAAACTTTGCAGCCTGCGAGTCCGATCATCAGGCCAGGGAGGGCGTCTTTCGTACGTGTGAACTCAACCGAACGTCTATCAGGCCAGAATATTGTCGTCGAGGACGACGAGAGTTTGCCTTCCCCATTCGATACCCCATCCCCTTCTACACCACAGCAACCCGTCCCGCCACCGCAGGAACGTGTCCCTCCGCCATACGCGCTGACGCCAGGACGAGGCTCGCCGGCTCCACCCCCCTCATCGTTGCTTGCAGGACCAATGGGCGCTGTGCCGCGACCTGCACCTCCTGGCGGTCGGCCTGCAGATCCTGTTCCTCGTCAGAGTCTCTTCATGCCGCACCCTCATGCACCCAAGCCTGCCAATACACCCACCGGTCCAATGTATGGCCGACAACCCGTAGGGCCAGGGCAGCCGATGCCCCCCAGTGGTCCTCCACCGGGGTCAGCTTTTCAGATCCTGCGCATGGCTCTTGCATATAGCCAGGCGAGACTTACCACGATCTACGCTCGGTTCGATTACGATCTTGCTAGCTCTGCCGGTCCGGTGCCCATTTCCTTTTCGCTGGACCCACCAATGGATATTCCAGCTAACAGACCGGCGTCTGTGAGGCCACAGATTCCTTCGTCGAGGTCTGCGTCGCCCGCGATTGTCCCTGAGCGGCATATGGTGAGCAGTCCATTGGCCCAGTCTGCAAGGCCCACGGAGGGTCGCGAGGTGCCCAACACGCTGCAGCCCTCGCAGCCGATACACCGCGCGAATTTCGTCCCCTCTGCGCCCGGACAACGGCCTAGGTCAAGGTCATTTTCAGGATTTGATTCACGACCAACGCCAGCACAAAGGTGAGCATCACTGTAAATTCCTCGTTGTAAGTATCCTCAGTCATCATCAGCGATGTAGGCGATGACTCGGTCGTGATTGCACCGTCACTATCCGTGGTTACCAAAAGGTCAAAATCTGCATCGGCCACACCGGTCGCTTCTCCTATCGAATTGCCAACCCCGCAAAGAGCGACTGTATCGCACACGTCCACCGCGGTACGCACGGTGCAAAAACCTTCGCCGCTGTCCTTCTCTCAAAACAATATTGTCGCCTCATCACCCTCTCCTCCGGCTTCATCGCACGTCCCACGGCGAGAGCTGGTGGCCTCACCTTCGCCTATTTCACCTGTAGCAGAAACTCCCATTGCGTGTGAGCCATCCTTTGACAGGTCATCCGCCAAGAGCCCGCCAATGCGGAATGTACATCTCGGAGGACAAGATCCAGTACGACAGCAGTCAAGAGGGACCCTCAGTTCCGAGACTTCTAGATCTAGTCCTCCTTCATCTCCCAGATCACCCTCTGGGCCTTTTCCTGTGCTCAGGCACAGTCGTTCATCCCTTTCAACAAGCTCAAAGAGCTCTGCTGCGAACACGTTGACACGTCCGCGGGTCTCTTCGCAGGGACGACCTTCTCAGGATCACAGACCTCGGCGCCCATCCGACCTTCAGTCAAATACTGCAACACCATCGCCCGACCCTTCTGAGTCGAGCTCTTCGTTTCTTCGTACTGCCTCACGGAGTTCCACATCTACGCATAGAGCCCATGACCGGTCGTTATTGCAGCCGGATGGCAGTCCTGAATCTAGTGTGGTCTCGTTCGACCACGCACAGGACCACAAGACAGTGTCAATCAAGGACATGGACTTTGAGCTAGTGAATCCAACTGTGCTTCACTCGCCCTTGGCCGCCAGTAGTGTCGAATCTCTGCCCCTCCCGCCTCGTCGCGCTGACGTTATGAGCAATGCTTCTATCAACGGCTCTGCGACATCCTTCAAACAACAGATACAAGAAAAGCGACCAACTGACATTGCATCGGTTGAGATACAAGAGACGACCGATATGGATGCGCATCGTCAAAGAGAGCTGAGGTGGATATCAACCATGTCATCCGTTCCCCCTTCGCAGTCCCGGAAGAGCAAGAAGATACGTAAACTTGTGCTGGAGGGTGTTCCCGCGTCCGTGCGTTACCTGGTATGGGCACACTTAACGGACAGCAAGGCGAAGCGTATGGATGGGCTCTACGGGCGCTTGGGGCAACGTGAACGAGTCGCTCAAATAGCGGACATCGAACATGATTCTCAAAAAAAATTTCATGACCAACCTCTACAACATCAATGTCTTGTCAATGTACTACAAGCGTACCTCTCTATGGTACCAGATATCCAGTATACAAGGGGTAAGAGTTTCATGCCTTTCTACATTATGAAGCCAATCTGATGAGCCGTGCTAGGACTTGCCGTAGTTGCAAGTCAACTTCTCATGCAATCCCCGGAGGAAGATGCCTTCTGGACCTTTGTCTCGCTGATGGACTCCCATCTCAGGCCCTACTTCTCACGAAGCAACGTACAACTAGATGTCGATGCTTCTCTTTTTCTGAAAGCGTTGGAAATCAACGACCCTGCTGTATCGAAAAGGATCTTCGTTGACATGGCTATCCAACCCATGGCTATCTGTAGACCCTGGTACGTCTGCTTCTATTTCGAGTAGTGAATGTTTAATGGTAATGTCTTTTTAGGTTCTGCTATGTGTTCACGGACTCCTTCACATCAGACTACCTCCTCCGCATCTGGGATGTGTTTTTGTTTGAGGGTAGGCTGCCGTTGGGCTATTCTATCACGGGATACTAACAAGAAGGTGCTGCAGGTGTAACCGTCCTGTTCCGTGTCGGTCTGGCCATTGTGTCGTGTTGCCGCCAACTTCTACTCCAGTCTAAAGATCAAGATGCGCTGTTGAAGATTTTGGCCCATCCTCCGCTCATGTGCCTTCCGTCCAACCCTGACACCTTTTTGGAGCTCGTGTTCTCAGTGAAATTGAAAGACGAAGACTTGCGTAAGCAAAGAGCGAAACTGGAGGCACAATTCAAGCGTCAGACTCAGCCACGGCCGTCTTTGTCCTCCATCGGATCTCGTGGTCCTACCCCTCCTATCTCCTTGCCGAAGAGCGGCCCTTAGACGAATGCCTAGCGTATAATACCTTTAGTCATCTAACTTCGTATACCTTGCTTTCGAATCGCGTTCACGTAGCAGCATTATTCTCCTCTCTGTCAACCACGCTAAATTATAAAGCAGCATAGCTCAAAGATCTGGGTAATTCACTTTTCACGGGTATTATAGTCATCAGCCGCGCATTTGACGTATCGTGCATGCCTGTTCGAGTGGACTGAGCGGTCTTGACACCAATAAACATAGAAAAATGGTGGAAGGATTGTGATACAACGGTCTATACTCCTATATCGATGCCTGACTCGTAGACAACGAGCGAGGGCTTATGGACAGTGCGTCGTCCGGAAGATCGAGCGAGGAAGTCGAGAATGACCACTACTCCAAGCGAAGAGGAGCAGAGACTTGAATGAATAACCAGGTCGAACTTAGGGTTCGACCGACTAATGGTACAACTACTTATACAAGTACCGACTACGCACGGACCATCGTGTCTATGTGGTCGTGTTAGTGAGGAAAGAAACGTAGTGGTACGATATCAGGTACAAAGTGCGCACGGACCCCATTATGTAAGCTACATAATGTTCAACCTGCGGGTGAGCGCTAAGACAGGCGCCAGTATGGGCGCTAGTAGTACCAGAAATAGAGAGGAAAGACAAATGTTTCATTACCCCCCTACCAGAGTCGAAGTCCCATTCGACTACTTACTGC